>NC_064639.1:486432814-487032814 GCF_023864345.2 Schistocerca serialis cubense | reverse complement strand
ATCACTGGCTGTGCTGTGTGCAGTCTGTGGCTGGTTGACATTGTTGTAATATTCGCTATTGTAGTGTTGGGCAGTTGGATGTGAACAGCGCGTAGCGTTGCGCAGTTGTAGGTGAGCCGCCAGCAGTGGTGGGTGTGGAGAGCGAGATGGCAGAGTTTTGAGAGCAGACGATCTGGACGTGTGTCCATCAGAGACAGTAAATTTGTAAGACTGGGTGTCATGAAGTGATACATATATAAATTTTGAACACTATTAAGGTAAATACATTTTTTGTTCTGTATCAAATTCTTTCATTTGCTAACTATGCCTGTCAGTAATTAGTTTTGCTCAGCTGTTTGAAAATCAAATAACGTAAGGGGTTTATCAGCACAGTAATTCATTAATTTTTCAAAGGGGAGGTTTCAGTAGTTGCCGCATTACAGGCCAAATACTGCTGAGTCTACATTATACGATAAGAATACACACATGAATCGAAGGGTTGGAGGTTTCTATCACTCGACAATTGCGAATTGTGGATGTAACATATAGATTTATAAATGAAAGATTGCAATTAAATAAAACTTGCAGGTACTATCTTAACGACTTTAAATTATGAGTACGATAGCGGAAGTACTCTTGATAATGCGGTATATTTCTGCAAAACACTTACTGGTGTCCATGGTCCAGCAATTAAATATATAAGTTCAATAACAGGGGAACAATAGATTCCTACTTCCCGTGATTAGTTATGAACAACAACATGGCTCACGAGATATTCACTTCTGAATGCATACCACGTCTTCACTGCAGAAGCCACACAAGAGCACAGGTCGGCACTCCGAAATATTTCTGTCCTCCGCGACCACGCACAAACTACTTCACTGTCCAAGTCTTTCAGCCGACTGTGGGTCCGTCGCGTCCCCTCCGACTGCCCCGGACTCCACGTGTCCTGTGCGACTCTGCCTAATGCCACATTGTTCACAACCCCCCTGTGTCCTCTCCGAAACGACGCTCCTCCAAAACCTCCATACATCTCTCTTATTAACGAGCGCTGTGACTGACTAGAGCGCTACCTCCGTGTCTCCAAGCCAACAGCCGTCCGTTGTGGCCACGCGGTTCTAGGCGCTGCAGTCTGGAACCGCGCGATTGCTACAGTCGCGGGTTCGAATCCTGCCTCGGGCATGGATGTGTGTGATGTCCTTATGTTAGTTAGGTTTAAGTAGTTCTAAGTACTAGGGGACTGGTGACCTCAGATGTTAAGTCCCGTAGTGCTCAGAGCCATTTGAACCATTTTGTGAATCCAAGCCAACGTGCACTCACAAACATATTGAAACACATACAAATTACTGGATTTACATTTAGATAACTTGAAATTAAATAAATATTCCTACAGATGGACCATAAACACGCTCTAACACACATTATTAAAACATATAAACAAATTGAGTAAACATATATCAAAGGAATAGCAGCAACAGATAGGCCAGTAGAATAATGTCTCTGTGCTTTCTAAAATACAGTAAATATTTAACCAATTTCTTCATGAATGGTAGATATATATCGGATATAAACAAAGACATAGATGAACAAATATATTTATGAGCATGCTGCTACCGTTTCTTCGTGTAACTGTGGAGTACTTATGGCCTGACGCGATCGATAGTAATCGGCCACTTTGAACTCCAATAACTCATGTACTATTTACGTTACATGCCTGTAATTCATACCAATTTAGATTTACACTAATAGCTTTCTAAAGACACTTAGATTGACGAAATCGGATGAACCGTTTAGATTTTGGAAATTCATTGCTGGGTGTTGCCTGTATAAATTATCGTCAGATACCAAACTTTAAACTAATAAAGATTCTAAAAATCTGATTACACCATTAGAATCGTCATGCAAATAATGGTAATGTACATGTTCTTTTTTGAGGTATCGTGATTTATCCGGCTACTATTAATTTTTATACGAACTGTGAAATGTCTGTCAGTAAGGTATCACAAAGTCCGCCACCTTTGGCACTGCCAGCGTGTCTCCTTCATCGACACAGCGTCAAAATGAAATTCCCAGCCACGTGGCTGGACCATGCGCTGGGGCGAACCCTCTCGTCCGGCTGACGTTCGGCACGACGTGCTTGCTGCTGGGCCACGACTGGCCGAGCGGCCCGTGTGGCCACGCCAACTCCGAACTTAGAATATTTTCAGGGCGTCACAATTCGCCAGTTACCTCGCAAACATGACAGGGCACCATTCACAGAAAACTCCTATGTTAATTGACAGGCTGCGTAAGCATGTACACTTACAGCAGTCGATACTCTTCTGCATGGTTTTCCATTTATGGAATTTAACTGCTGTCGATCACACTACAAGACGAAATAAGTGTGCACACCTGAAACACTCAGAATGTTTCACCTCGTTAGACTTTGTTAATGGAACACCCAGATTTTTTGCCCTACCATTCAGTTTCGTCACTACGTCATTTCAAGTACCTAGCTGTAATTATTTACCACAAAATTATCAGAAATCGCTGCTGACAAAAAAGCTATGCCAGTCTCTTGCATATCTCATATATGACACATGTTATTAACGCTATATTCCCGCACCAGATGTCATACGTATATTTACAATACATTTTGGGCAGAAAAAACAGGCAAAGAAAATATTTCATGCACCATAAATAGGCAAACCTATCTTACATCATGCACTCCAGCTGTCTATGCTGTAAGCTGACTTGCCGTTCATAAAGTGCGTGAAATATTTTCCGTGCGAGTTTTATTTTTCTTACCCTGCATAAGATGTACCATTGATTAGGTCGGGAAGTCATCAATACAACGGCACTCAGTAATCCATGTAGATCATTTCAGTTAAGTTACTCGTACAATTATAACATGAATCAGCCAATCAGAAAAGAGATCGAAATGCATACTGAGGTGACAAAAATCATGGGATATCTGCTAGTATTGTGTCGAACCTCCCCTTGTCCGGCGTAGTGCAGCAACTCGAAGTGTTAGGGACTCAAAAAGTGTTGGAAATCCCATGCAGAAATATGGTTCTGACCATAATTGCGGAAGTGTTGCCTGTGCAGGATTTTGTGTGCGAACTGACATCTCGATTATGTCTCGTAAATGTTCGACGGAATTCACGTCGGGCCATCTGGGTAGCGAAATCATTCACTCGAATTGTCCAGGATGTTCTTCAAACCATACGCAAATATCTGTGGCTCGGTGACATGACCCATTGTCATCCATAAAAATTCCATTCTTGTTTGGAACTCGAAGTCCAGGAGTGATTGCAAAAGGTATTCAAGTGGCCGAACATAACCACTTCCAGAAAATGACCAGTTCAAATGGTTCAAATGGCTCTTAGCACTATTGGACTTGCTTCTGAGGTCATCAGTCTCCTAGAACTTAGAACTACTTAAACGTAACTAACCTAAGGACATCACACACATCCATGCCCGAGGCAGGATTCGAACCTGCGACCGGAACGGTCGCGCGGTTCCAGGCTGTAGCGCCTAGAACCGCTCGGCCACACCAGCCGGCAAAATGATCAGTTCAGTTTTACCAGAGGTTCCAGTCCATTCCATGTAAACACAGCCCTCATCATTATGGAGCCACCATCAGCTTTCACAGTGCCTTGTTGACCGCTTGTGTTCATGGTTTCATGGGCTCTCCAATAGACTCGAACCCTACCATCGCCTCTCACCAACTGAAACCTGGACCAGACCACGGTTTTCCAACCGATATAGTCACCAGTCCAGGAGAGGCGCTAATAGCGATGGCACTCGCGTAGGTCGCCTGCTGCCATAGCCCATTAATGCCAAATTTCGCCGCACTGTCCTAATGGATACGCTCGTCTACGTTCCACATTGATTTCTGCGGTTATTGCACGCAATGCTGATTTTCCTTTAGCACTGAGAGCTCTACGCAGACGCCGCTGCTCTCGGTCGTTAAGTGAAGGGTGTCGGCCACTGTGTTGTCTGTGGTGAGAGGTAATGGCGCAAATTTGGTATTTTCGGCACCCTCTTGACACTGTGGATCTTGGAATATGGAATTCCCTAACGATTTACGAAATGTAATTCCCGTGCATCTAGCTTCATTTACCATTCCGCGTTCCTACCGCCCTCTGTATATGTGCTCATCGCTATCCCATGATTTTTGTCACCTCAGCCGCGCGGGATTAGCCGAGCGGTCTAGGGCGCTGCAGTCATGGACTGAGCAGGTTGGTAAGGGTGGAGGTTCGAGTCCTCCCTCGGGCATGGGTGTGTGTGTGTGTTTGTCCTTAGGATAATTTAGATTAAGTAGTGTGTAAGCTTAGGGACTGATGACCTTAGCAGTTAAGTCCCATAAGATTTCAAAAACATTTTTTGTCACCTCCGTGTATTTCCATCTGTTTTAGCAAATCAGTATACACAGAATCATGCAAGTGCATATATTTCCTGCAGAAAAGTTAATTTCGGTACCATTTCGTTTCTTATTTTTTAATAATTTTGATAACTCAAACAAAAGTATTTTTAATGCACCTCAGTAACTACACTGTTGAGATAAATATTGTTTAGAGACAAAGTTATTCTTACAGATCAAAAGTAAATTCATTTATCTGAAAGTAAATTAATTACTGGCACTTCAAGATTTCATTTAAAGGAAAACAGTTGTTCATAACTGCTAATTTTTCGTAAAATTCTGATGGTATTTTGTGCTTTGGCCTTATTCGTACTTCGGCGCTACTATTCCGTTGAATTTCAGCGATAGTTCTTTTGCGTAAGTAATTCTGAAGTCAACTGAAGTTTTCTTTCGTGTTTCATTACCAATTTCCGAGTTATAAAAAGTGAGTAAACGCCACTGTGAGGTTAGGCATTTATTTAGCATAGAAGTCGGCAACCTCTAGTCAGTGAGTGTAAGGTTTATTTATTCCAAATTCATTTCATTGTGTTTAATAACGAGTGTAGTAACAACTGAAATTCTTTCTCATTATTATTTTGTGATGTGTTTTGTTACTGCAAACGTGTGTGTAGCCTTCTGTTGTCGCACGTATTCAAATTAATCCTTACTCACTGCTGTTCGCAATTTTAATTACTCAGTGAATAGACAGTGCCCAGTTCGGCTAGCAACCGTTTTTTTCATTTATTCTGGATGTGTTGGTAAAGTTTATTGTTTTGTATGCCGAGTTTTATGGTATCCGTTTTCGTTGGAGCAATACGTGAATGATTGCACAGCTTTTGATTATTAAACTAAATTTAAATGAAAGTAGAGTAGGCGGAATAAGTTGTCCTCAGAAATAACTTGTAAACCTCTCCCTCACTAATAGATGCTACATTTTCCTTAAGAAACGATAGCCATGCCAAATTTTACTTTGGGCAAGGCACACGGCAAAATTGCCACACAAAATTTCGCAAAAGCCGGTCATGTAAAGTGAGACGCTACAAACTGGTTACAAAATTCTCACAGGCACCTCGATGGCAGCCCCTATGATGAACTGCTGTGTACATTGTTAAACTGTTTCCATTCATATACATTTTACACCGATCTCCTTCTCGTATGAATTTTGGTGAATGAATTTGGGAAATTTGCTGTTATGTACACAGTGAAATTATTATCTTACCTCAGCTTCTCAAGTGCATTCAAAGGAAAAATACCAATATACATTGCCTGACATAAGAGTGAAGTACGAGAAAAGGGTGAAGGAAGCTTCATGGATTGAGAGAGTAGATTCTAGTAACCTTCGGACGAGTGCGAGCCTGTTTGGTGTAGTTCACGGGAGACTCTAGATCAGTTGGGCTGGATGTCCATAAAAAAAGCTGCAACGCATCTAAGTGGAATGAATGGCGTCTTTCAAGGCAACAACTCACCAACCTTACGCACGTATCACGCGCAGGAAGTGTTCGTAAACTGCAATGCACGAATTTTATCTTCTGTATCTTAGAACTCCTGAGTGGCAGGAAGTAACCTCCTGATTTTTCACTAGTATTCTACTTTATGTAAATTTATTTCTCCCATCGAGAACAGGCTGTAGCCTCGATAATCCGACTATATGGATTGTTTTCTTCCACTCCGTAAAGGCTCCCCTGCATTTGTTTTGTATTATTTAGTTAGTATATCAAAATTAATTGAATTTTTGGCCTATCTATAACTTGTCTGTAACCTTCTCCTTGGCACTAATTCTTAAAATAGGTCCTGGCTGAAACACCTGCTATAGATTTCGATCTATGATGCTGCCGTAGTCAAGGACACAGAAACATGGTTCCAGGAAAGCAAATACTTCATCTGAAGATAGAGGAAGGAAGCAACGTTTTGAGCAGCAAGTCCACCTTCATTAATATACCACCAGTAGATTTCCATTCCTTTTAATATAGTTTTTAATTGATCTTAGTGAGTTGATAGTGTCTTCCCTTCATTCATTAACCGCCACAGGAATTACAGACCTTGGGGCGATTGTTTATACAAGCTACGAGAGGATATAAGAAGCAGGATATCTCATACGTAGAGTATATTCCTTGTAAAACGTTTCTGGTCGTGTAAAACATAATCCTTACGTTGAGGATGAAATTTCTGACGATGTACGTCAAAAACAAAGCATTCTATGGAAGTGACTGATAAACAGGCAGTAAACTAAAAATGAAGATCTTGAAAGTGTTCGATTTTTAGTGTTACACAAGAATGATGAAAATGAAGTGGACTGTCAGGAGAATACTGGAGGTTCTCCACAGAATCGGCGAAAAAAGTAATATGGGGACAATAGTGAGTGAAAGAAGTGGTGAGAAGATAGATCGAGTCATTAAGACATCAGAGACTAGCTCCATGACTTTACAGGATAAAACTGTAGGGAAACACAGAGATGCACGAGGGCTATTAGAAAAGTAACGTCCGATCGGCTGTGAAATGGAAACCACATGAAAATCCGATGAAGCCACGCACAGATGTGTTGGCTAGTGCCTCCAGTACGCCCATCGGTCGCGTCACGTCGCACTTTTCAATTTTGAGCGGGAGTGAGCACGTAAAGATGCCTAGAAAATAGTGTTTCCTGCCATGTATGAGGGCCTGGTGAGAGACTCCGCTTGTCGTACGGTCCACATAAAATAATCGTCATACATTTCCTTCATCATGACATTTCTCGGCCGCAATCTGCAGGGAGCAATGAAGGTGCTCCTGTAGCATTTTCGATGGGCAGCGTTTGATCGCTCACAACACAACCCACAATTGGCTCCCCTGAGTTTCATCTCTGCACACATGAACCGCTGGCCATGACGACATTGTGGTACAGACAACGAGCTGTAGACCAGCCTAGAGGATTGGCGGAAGAAACAGCCGGCTGCCTTCTATGACGATGATATTGGAATGTTGGTACAACGCTACGACAAGTGTCTAAGTAGCCGCGGTGACTATGTAGAGACGCATCTGGAAGTTGTAACTAACTGCTGAAAATAAAACATTTTTGATTTTCACTGTGGTTTCCATTTCGCGCCTGATCATTCCTTTCTTTCCCGATCAGCCCTCGTAATATTTCGAAATAGTCATTAAGCACGTTGCCCATAAAAGCTACTATTACATGACAAGTAAGTGGTCTGTTGAACGCCCTATCAATGCAGGGTGGAGAAAAATTCTGTCAAGAAATTTTAACCCTGGACAGCTGATGTCAGTACGAACCAAAATTAATAATGTTGAGTTGGTCGACAACGCACAATTTTTAAACTACGGAAACTTGGCGCCATGATCCCCGATTGGCCGTGGTATTGCCCTGTTGCTGTTCGTCAGTTGACGGGCAGCACTATGGTCGTAGGGTTCACACATCGTCCCTCGACCCGTCACTGCTCCAACGTGTCGAATAGGTCTTGCTGTTTGTCTCCACCTCACGTCAGAGGCGTTCACTCGTACGCTCCGCTTCGGAGCACGCAAACGTCACCTGCGATTTTGTCGTACAGTAAACATGATGCACAGTATTCGTTTGAAGAGCAACGAGAAATTGTTTTTGTTCATGGACCAGCCGACGGTAATGCGCTTGGAGCCCGACGGTTGTATGAGGAACGGTACCCAGCAAGACGCCACCCACACCCGCAAACGTTTACAGCAATTCACCGGCGACTTTGCGAAACAGGCTCGTTAGCAGGATGTCACGGTGATGCTGGAAGACCTCGAACACGACGGGATGCTGCATTTGAAGTGACTGTTCTCGAGCGCTTCGAGGAAGCACCTACGACAAGTACTCGAGCGGTTGGACACAACATGGGGGTCACTCATCGGTTAGTCTGGGAGGTTTTTATGGATGGCGGCCAGCATCCATTTTGATTCCACCCTGTCCAAGACCTAAATCTAGTGGCGGACTGTGAACACAGGCTAGGGTTTAGCCGGTGGTTTCGGCGACGTGTTGCACGAGATCCCGACTTTCCCGCCATTGTTTACCGAAGAGGCACCTTCCATCGGGATGGCCTTTACAGCACTCGAAACGTTTATTAATTGGCAAGGGGAAATTCTCAATTCACGTAGTCCACGGATACCAGGAACGATTTTCACTCAATATTTGGGCAGACATTGTGGGTGACCATCTGACTAGGCCGGTCTGTCTACCTCCTCGACTTACCGGGGCAAATTACCTTCACTTTTTGCAAGAAACACTACCCGGCTTGCTGGAAGATGTTTCCCTGGACATACGGCTACGCATGTGGTTGCAGCATGATGGGGCACTCGGACATAACAGGCAAGCTGTGCGCGGATATTTAAATGAACTCTTCGACGGGCGGGTAACTGGCAGAGGTAGGACGTGGCCCCCGCGATCACGAGACCTCTCGTCATCGGTCTTTTTCCTGTGGGGATTCTTCAAGGTTCTAGTTCACCCACCCGCACGTGTACCACCTAGAAACGAAAATAAATTAATCGTTCGCATTCAGCCTGCCGCCAATCACATCAGGGCAATGACAGGAATCTTTGAAAGAGTTCGGGAAAACACTGTTCGACGTTTCCAAGCTTGTGTCGCGTCAGAGGGCAGCCAGTTAGAGCAGGTGCTTAAGTAAACAATGTCCTAGCTGCAAAAAAGGCGCTTTTCAGGGCCGACACAATTTGCAAAAGACTTTCTGTACGCGAACAAACAGCTGTTGACGGGTTTGTTCCCGGTACGCCTTATCATGAAACTACAATGGATGTGTCGGGACCCTGGCGGATTCGCCCCCGGGCCCCCAGAGTGGAAGGCTGGCGCGCTACCACAGAGCGTTCCGGCCGACTTGGATACGTCGCGATCTCCGGTAGGCAAAGCATTCGCGGTCATGCATTATCCAGAGCTTCCGGCAACAGGGCAATCCGACGGCTAATCGGAGCGCGTGGTGCCAAGTTTCCGTAGTTTAAAAATTGTGCGTTGTCGATCTTCACAACATCAGTAATTTTGGTTCCTACTGGCATCAGCTATCCGGAGTTAAAATTTCATGACACAATTTTTCTCCACCCTGTATGTATGAGTGCGTTGCAAAGGTGGTGATGATCAGATAAAAATGTACTTTTGGCAAGGATGATGATCGAAGTAAAAACTCTTCTTTTAGCGCCTTTCGCAGACGTCATCCCGTCTACTCGAGCTAATACCAGTAACTATCTACTCCGTTACAAAGCTTTCCGTTCGAAAGATAGGTAATATCTTTGCAGTTTTATCTGTGAGGTGGCACGGTCGCTACACGTCTGATCTAATAGATTCATGAGAAATGAAATTGTATAGCAGCGATCACATAGCTTTCGAGGCATGAAAAAATTAGCAGTGAATGGTTTCTCGTGTAGCTGTCACGCTAAAGCAAATTAAATTTAAACGATATTTACTTTTAATGCAGTGCGCGGCAAAGAACATTAGCGAGTAGGCAGCTCCGCTACAGGGAGGGAAATCAGACGAGATCCTGCGACCGTAATAATGTCAGACACCACGCTGTTCTTGTCATTAGCGGATTGAGAGGTCCAGAGACAGAGGAAAAGAGAAAGGGCGGGGAGAGAGAAAGGGACGGAGGGGAGGGAGAAGCAGAAGGGATGAGGTAATGTGCGGAAAGGAGATGGAGGAAAGACAGACGAGACTCATTAATGAGTGAGAAAACTGCTTTAACTTTCCTTTTCCACGGTCGGTGGAAGAATTCCCATACAACAGCTAGTCCTCTATCGTTTAATCTTCTTAGAAAATGGAGAGAAAAATTAATGGCACACTGAATCTGCATTATTTCATGTTAATGAACACGTAATTGCTTCATAAAAAGAACTCTTTTCTGCACGGTATAACAGACTCCAAAGACGATTCTGTGTTTACTCTGTCGACGTCGCTGTATTCGGAAAGAATTCTCTTGTTAGATGCGTAATATTCATTAATGCCCGCTCAACATTTTTCGACATCGTTCGATAAATTTGTTAAACTAACAATAACAAGGAAAATATGCTTCAAGGATGACAAAATTTATTTCTTAATCACACATGTGAAGTGTCATTGCGCTCCAATATAACACTCTTAACTACAATTCATAACACACACTTCACAGTTCCCTTGTTTGTTATAACGTCAGTCTAAACCAGTGTGACGTTTTCTGAAGACACCACTGTCCCCATCGACCGCCAGAACTATTTATCTGTGCGTTCAACTATTGTAATCTACCTTCGAGTGTTTTCAAATGGATCACTACCAAAATGTTGAGCTTAGGACATATCATACTGAAACTTGTCATGTATTCTTAAATTTTAAAGCTTTCTACCGCACGAAAATTTCGCAGTGTCAATCTGAAAATGGCTGAAGACCGAATTCCCGCCATCGAATATATGGATTAATAACTTAAGAGGCAATGATTACAATGATGAAAAAAAGCAGCTCGTGTTACACCATGAACAACCAGACTAAAAGCTATGAAGCTGAAACACCAATATTTTCTTTTCATTCCCGTGAAACATTCCATGGAACCATTGATAATAATCCAAGGCGAATGACAGCTGTGGTCTACGTGGACATTGTTGTCGATCACCTACATCCTTTCGTGCTTGATGTCTTCTTCGACGGCGATGGTACCATGTGTAATTAAAGCTACTCACGGAAGTCAATTTGGGCTGTAATTGTCGTATGGCAGTGAAACTTGGTAGATATGCTAATGCGTTAGTATAGAACCGATTTACTCTGGAAAATAAATTAGTTCCTACTGTGGTCACCAGGTGCAAATCTGGCGCAGTACGCTGTTTGTATGACGGTATGACATCCACTCTATTATTTGACAACCCATAACATAGAAATGTTGGAACACGTGAGGCAATACTGACCCTACAATTTATTTTAGAAGATAGATTAGGGAAAGGCAAACCTACTTTCTAGCATTTGTAGACTTAGAGAAAGATTTTGACAGTGTTGACTAGAATATTCTCTTTCAAATTCTGAAGGTGGGAGGGGTCAAATACAGGCAACGAAAGTCTATTTACAATTCGTACAAAAACCAGCTGGCAGTTATAAGAGTCGAGGGGCATGAAAGGAAAGCAGTGTCTGGAAAGGTAGTGAGGCAGGGTTGCAGCTTATCCCCGATGTTGCTCAGTTTGTGTATTGAGCAAGCTCTAAAGGAAACAAAAGAAAAATTCAGAGTAAGAATTAAAATCCATGGAGAAGAAATTAAAATTTTGAGGTTTGCCGATGGCATTGTGATTCTATCAGAGACAGTAAAAGGCTTGGAAGAACAGTTTAACGGAATGGACAGTGTCTTGAAAGAAAGATAAAAGATGAACATCAACAAAAGCAAAACGAGGATAATGGAATTTAGTCAGGTGATTCTGAGGGAACTAGGTTAGGAAATGAGACACTCAAAGTAATAGACGTGTTTTGCTATTTGGGGAGCAAAATAACTGATGATGGTCGGAGTGGAGAGGATATAAAATGTAGACTGGCAATGGCAAGGAAAGCATTTCTGAAGAAGAGAAATTTGTTAACATCGAGTATGGATTTAAGTGTCAGGAAGTCGTTTCTGAAAGTATTTGTATGGAGTGTAGCCATGTATGGAAGTGAAACATGGACGATAAATAGTTTTGACAAGAAGAGACTAGAGGCTTTCGAAATGTGGTGCTAAGGAAGAATGCTGAAGATTACAAGGATAGAACACGTAAATAATGAGGAGGTAATGAATAGAATTCGGGAGAAAAGGAATTTGTGGCACAACTTGACTAGAAGAAGGGATCAGTTGGTAGGACATGTTCTGAGGCATCAAGGGATCACCAGTTTAGTACTGGGGGGCAGCGTGGACGGTAAAAATCGTAGAGGGAGACCAAGAGATGAAGCAGAGTCAGAAGGATGTAGACTGCATTAGGTACTTCGAGATGAAGAAGCTTACACGGGGTAGCGTAGCATGGAAAGCTGCATCAAACCAGTCTCTGGACTGAAGACCACGACAGTAGCAACAACGTGAGTTTTGCTTCGAGAAGGGAGACGGTCCGCTGTTACTGAAACTGTTTTATGTGAAAGGCAGCAATTAGAATGTTGCTTTGCGAGAGTATCGCCAACTGGAAGGTCGGAGGAGAGGCCCGACGTCATGGAACGGTTTAGAGAAGATGATAATGAAATTAGAAAATACGGGTGAGCTTGGTGTGGCACCTGGATAAAGAAGGCATCCTATCCCGTTGGAAGCTACTGATGAGGTTGCTGTTGCTGCAACTGACCACGCAGTTTGTGCTACGGGTAGTGCAAGCGCCGTTTTACACTGATGTGCGTACAAAATCCAGATTGCGCAGCAACTGAAACCTCATGATCTACAACAGCTTCCTGAGTTTGTTCTTCGGTTTCTAGCACGGATTGAAGGTGATGACTTGAGGCCAGGCAATATTTTACGGAACTGCGAGGCACATTTTACACCACAGGGTGCAGTGAATTCACAGAACTGCCGAATATGAGGTACTATTAAACCCCGAGCTATGCACGACGAACCATTTCACTCGCCCATTGTGACTGTGTTGTGTGCTTTCACAAGCACTTGTATTCTCGATCCGTTCTACTTTGTTGTGAATACACCCAGAGGGCCTGTCGGATGTACCGTGACGTCTACACACTATCGAGACCTCCATGTAAAGCATACGATTCCTGCTTTGGAAGATCGCGAGTGTGTGGAAACTACTGTCTACTGTTTTCATGCAAGATGGGGTGACACCTCACGTGAACGTTCTGTTTAATGCAGCCTTCAACCCTCGTGTTATCTAGAGCGGTTTTCCAGACGCATGGCCTCCAAAATCACCTGATCTGAATCCATGTCACTTTTGGCTTTGGGGTATATAAAAGAAAGCGTTCACCAGGGAAACCTGAGGTCTCTAGCTGATATGAAGTCCAGTATACACGAATATGTTGCTCAGATGACACCGCAACTGCTGCGAGCAACTGTTGATCATATCGTTTTACGGATGCAGCATCTCTCGATGTCGCTGGTGCTCATATCACACACATGGAGTAAGTGACGGTAATTAATAAAATAAACATTACGCCTTTCTCTCTAGTCTGATCTTTCCTGTCCACGTCCCATTCCTAATCCATTTCTGTACGTATTTCTTGCATTCACAGCACCAGATTTGCCCAATGTGGCCAATTTCTTTTCCCCAGCGTAAATCGGTTCCGCATAACGCATTAGAATGTCTACAAGTTTCACTTCTATATGATAATTTCAGCCCTCACAGGACCTCTTTGAGTAGCTGCACTTCAATCATAACCACCCAGTATCTTCCAGCAGAAGAGGAGTGTATGTCGCATATCCAGAATTATGCTGCATTGGTCTAAGCAGCTTATCAGTGAACTCCGGTTGATGTCTTTTGCCACTATATTAGCCTGGTCTGAACCCTATGTAAGACATCTGGCACGCTGTAGGATGCTGTACATGGTTGATCGAAAGGTCATAGTGTTTTGGCCGAGAAGTGTATGTATGTATGTATGTGATGTCAGAATTAGGGAACACAAACATAAAACTAGTTTCTAAGGGAAACCTATAATGGATTACAACTGAACAAGGGTAAACAACCGACATATGTATCTTGTAATTATGAAAGAAACACACCGAAAGATGTTGTGTTGTCTTCCATAGTTTGATAGTTCAGAAAATAATAACTGTAAAATTTCGGGAATTTCTTTTGTTAAATGCTGTACAATTCAGGAAAGTATTGGGAATAATCAGAGAGACGTAAGGAGCTATGGCCATGCGGACCTAAAACTGACAACTCTTTCGAGAAATATGGCAGTAGTTGCATGGAACCTCTGATGGATAATCGCTGAACTGTTTGAAAGTATCCATATGTACAGAAGAGGTAATACGCACTCTCACAAGGATTTGAGTTAGGGAGAGGATGGGCGTTTTTTCCCGAAATCAAGTAGATACATGTCATCCCAGGTGCTATCATTTACAGGGGATGCCGTGATTACCACGATTCGAGGTGAACCGTCGTCACTAAAGGCACCATTCAGTTGCTCCTGAACTGTATCTGTGTCATGGATGCTCCACATCAACTAGAATCAGTCATGTGGGTACGCTAGTGAGGTGTTAGCGTTTCGATAGAACTCCAACCAATGTCCTTCAGTTGAATGAGGGCTGTGACTGACCGGACATGGATCACAGTGGCTGCATATCGCCTTCGGTATCTCGTTGAGCTGCTACACGCTGGGAGGCAGATGTCTCTTAATCAAAAGATGCAAGAGTTACGTACGTTATTATCAACGGAAACGTGAGTGTAGTAGTATTAGCAGATGTTGAAATACTAATTAGTACTTATCTTAAAGCGCGGTGTGAATATAATGAACGACTCATAGTTTTCAGGTTGATATGAGGTCAATCTCAATACCACGAAACATGCACTATTACTCCTTCCAAGAAAGAGCTCATAAAACATGGGCAGTGAAAACTTAACGAATTCATCAACGAAGCGAAATTTTTTTCATGTAGTTGTTGGAAGTGATCTTAACATATGGATAGAGAACAGAAATTTAACAAGTATAGAGGAACCATATGGTGATGTATGGTTCAATTGAAATGGCCAGACGTATTTGTGTTCCTAAAGCGATACAATATAGCCCGTCGGAATGCACACTGGACATGAATGGATGGAGGTGATGTGAAATGATGCCTACGCACGTGTCTCCGGTCAGAGTCGTATCTAGACGTATCAGGGTTCCCACATCATTTAAAGTGCACACGTTTCACACCATTACAGAGCCTCCACCACCCTGAACAGTCCCTTGCTGTCAAGCAGTATCCACAGATTCATGAGGTGTCTCCAGCACGTACACGGCTATCCGCTCGATACAATTTGAAACGAGATTCGTCCGCCCAGGCAACGTGTATCCAATCATCAACAGTCCAATGTTGGTGTTGACGAGTCCAGGCGAGGCGTGAATGGTTCGCATGCTGACACTTTCTGATGGCCCAGCATTCAAATCTGCAGCAATTTGCGGAAGGGTTGCACTTCTGTCACGCTGTACGATTCTCTTCTACGATTCTCTTCGTTGTTCAAGGATCTTTCTCCTGCCGCATCGATGTTTTGCTGGGTCCCTGATATTCAAGGTACACTCGTGAAATGTTCATATAGGAAAACACCCACTTCATCGCTACCTTACAGATGCTGTGTCCCATCGTTGTGCTCCGACTGTAACGCCGCGTTGAAACTCACATAAATCTTGTTAACCTGCCAATGTCGCAGCAGTAACCGATCTAACAACTGCGCCAGACACTTGTTGTCCTATATAGGCGTTGCCGAACGCAGCGCCGTGTTCTGCCTGTTTACATATTTTCTGTATCTGAATACTCATGCCTATACCAGCTTCTTTGACGCTTCAGTGTATATGAAATGAAATAACAAACTGATACGGTCGTTGCTGATCTATCGTTTTTGAATGCCACAGAGAGTTTTTGGAGCGGCTAACTGTGGTCAGAGGGCGCGCGCGGGACAAGAAAATTCCTTCTTTAGCTGTGAGAATCGTGGTCTGGGTTACAGCACAAGCCTGCAGACAAAGAGAGTTCGTGGCTGATGTGTGCCGAGCAGCTTGCGTACCGGACAATAGAGCTTACTGTGGCGGGACAGCGAGAATTGCAGCCGTTGTCCGGGAAGGAAGGAGCTGTGGCCGTCTTATCCAGGGAAGTGCACCGAAGTACACAACAACCGACGCCCAGACGAAGGGAGGCGTGGGCCTGGGAGTGGTGGCCGCGTCAACCTGAGCACTCTGAGCGTAACGGCTTTCTGCTGATCCACAACGGCTGAACATGAGCTATGTTTCCTGGTTCCTACAAAGACAGTGTTGTTACGACCTATTTAGTTGTAGTGCCAAGATAGACTAATTCACGTGCTGTCTTGAGGATTACGTTTCCAAAGCTTTGAGTGAAAGCCACACGGTCGACCTCACTGTTATTGAAGTTAAATTTGCCTAAGCAAAGTAGAAACTCAGCTCGAATTTAAAATGAAGCATCTTAATGACTGATTTTTCACATAAACGGTTGTGCAGGCAGTCATTGCAGCCGTCAATTTTCTCGGTATTAAATTGTTTAGTACTGTTTTCCAAACTGGTGCCTCTGTATTAATTTACAGTTCACGCTCCTTTCATTGCAAGCCACTTTGTTATACGATTGCCTTGCCAGCGCTATGTAATTTATCGTGGTTTTCTCTAGTATAGAGGTTAACCTACGTGCGTCTGTATTGTAAAGCTCCTTGGTACAGGCCGTGGCTCAGCTGCGTATTTTACTGTGCGTGTGATTTTAGTCTGCTACGCCGCCCCCACGATTGAGGGACCTCCCTACTTTTTCATTAGCCGAGGGGCCTCCATACTTTTTCATTGGCAGTTGTTAAAGGAAAGTGGTAATTGAAAATCCCTTATTTGAGTGAAGGTGTTCAGATCTGGGCGCAACTCGAAAGTTACGACTCTGGATTTTTGGCAGCAACCTGCGTTAGCCGTCAGTTGTTTCTAATTGAGTCAGTATTTCAGTTATTGAAATTAAAGTTTTGTAATTACTCGTGTCAGCTGCTCATAAAGATTTCTAACCTAGTTAACGGTTGTTAATTTTTTCTCTCTGTAATGCCGCGGTAAAATTTTAATTAACTCGTTCAAATGTCTATAAAAATTAGTGTTAAGTTTTTTTAAATTAATTTGTCCTTTTATCTTAAAATATATGTTGCTACTGAAGGTTTATAAGTTCATTTGTTCTACTAAATTGAAAGTTTTATTAGTGTCAGTTGTTCAAAGATTTCTGAGGAATTTTACGAGTTTATTAATTCAAGATTTATAACTGCAGTTGGTGCATTTCTCAAAAAAAGATTTGGTCAAATTAACTTTTTGTTTATGTTGTTCTGGTACCACAATACGCAAGTAATTTATGGGAGATCTTATAAATGAATACAAGTAAAAATCTTGAAGAAAAGGCTCAATTTCTTATCACCCAAGGATATCTGTATCCAAGACATCCTGTTCAACCGCACTTAATGCATTGCCAAAACGTTTGTTTTAGTTGTAAAGCTGTAAGAGATTTCAAGTAAAGAAATCGGAGACCTCACTTTTCAGCATGCCCTCGTACAAGGCGCTTGAAGCGGTAACATAAATCAAATTCTTCAATTTTTTGCATTTGTATCGGCGTGCTTCCGATCATGAATGGTACGTCACTGCAAAGGACAGCCGGCACCCACATGCGGCCGTGTCTCTTTCGAAATAACTCTGACCTTTTGAGCGACCTATTTGCGTGAGTAAGCTTCCCTTTCCGGTCAACCCTCCAGTGTTAACCGCTCGTTCGGAACAAAGAGAGAGAGAGCGAGAGACAGACAGAAAGAGAGAAAGAGAGAGAGAGAGAGAGAGAGAGAGAGAGAGAGAGAGATGCCGAAAGCTGTGATATTTGACTCCAGCACGGCTGAGACCTTTAAAGAGCGTGGGTGACTGCAGATTTGATAGTAGCGAAGCACCATGTAGCCAGTTATGACCGCAGTAAAATTGCCTGAGACATCCTGTTCCCTACTGTAAAGCTGTTCTTTAGTGTTAGTGTGAGGACATGCTGTGAATTTTGATCTCCAACAATAGTTGAACTACAACAATGAAGGAATAAGTTAGTGGAGTGATTTTTGAACGTAGACATATGGAGAAAAAAGAAAATAGTACAAATAAACATTGAATTCATGGAACCAGTTGAAGAAGTTTTGTATTTAGGGCAGTTGAAGATAATGATTAGAGTGACAAGAAAATAAACATAAGTGTAAAAATTTCGTGGAATGATTTTGTCATAATAAATAATGCTTCAAAAAAATAAGCTTCTGGTGTGATTCCCAGTTTAGATCAATGACAGTTAAAAATGAATTTTTAGCCGGAGCACAAACTGTGAACAGAGACGGACTTTGGCCATCAGGAACCGTGTGCGGAAAGATGATCTACAACCTTGAGTTCAGGCTACAATCTTTTCCATCATAGTTCAAAACACTTCCGATGGTTCAAATGGTTCAAATGGCTCTGAACACTATGGGACTCAACTGCTGAGGTCATTAGTCCCCTAGAACTTAGAACTAGTTAAACCTAACTAACCTAAGGACATCACAAACATCCATGCCCGAGGCAGGATTCGAACCTGCGACCGTAGCGGTCTTGCGGTTCCAGACTGCAGCGCCTTTAACCGCACGGCCACTTCGGCCGGCACTTCCGATGGTGGAAGGGCAGATATAACTAAGAGATGAATGTCACAAAGTGTATTGTGGCAGGTATCGTGGAGGCAAGAATTATGGGCATGTATAGGGTGGCCCTGGCATAGCTGCTACTAGATAATGAAATCCCCAATGTCTTTCAGGATACAGGAGAGAAATAACTTGCGGATGTAAACCAGTGTCCAAAACCTTCATCCAACAAGGGAACAGGCATTGCATTCATAGGAGACGAGGCAATTCTACGCAGCATCTTCCCCACTGGCGATCGTGGCATTCAGTCGTGATCAGCGAATAACAAAACACAGTGACAGACGTTCTGCTTTCGGTCTGTCAGTGTACAAAGTCACGTTTGCTGCCAAAGGGCTGGCGTAATGGCAGGTGACGGCGCCTGTAACTTCGACCCTCAGCAGCGTCGTTGGATAAGTTTTCTGGCCACCGGTTCCTATACTCGATATGTTCCTCAAGGCACCCTGTACATCCCCTCGAAGTTCGTCGCATGGTTTCTGAGACACCCTGTGCACTTCGAGCTGATACAGAAACAGTAATAAAACGCAGATTTTCGTTGAAAACTGATAGTAAATTGCCCACCGCGAGATGGAAACAACGTTGGCTGGATGCCCTCCATTTAGATATGAAGATGCAAGTCTGCAACCCAATGAGGTTCAAGATCGCACCAAATGGAGACAGAGAGCCAAAAGAACAGACACAGCTACTTTGCAGGACAACGGCTGAAGGAGAATATTAAATCAATCTTTTCCATACGGATGCTTGCATCTGATACTTTGTATTTTTACTCTAGCCATTTCCTATTCAGGATGAATCCGAACCTCTCCGAAATAATTTTCGGCGACATGGTTGAGTAATTTCGTAGAAGGGTACCGCCACCTAACTAGTCACATAACAGCATAACTGAATTAAATTTTATTTCTTAACTCTGTAGTTTTTTTTTTTTTTTTTTTTTTTTGTCATCAGTCTACTGACTGGTTTGATGCGGCCCGCCACGAATTCCTTTCCTGTGCTAACCTCTTCATCTCAGAGTAGCACTTGCAACCTACGTCCTCAATTATTTGCTTGACGTATTCCAATCTCTGTCTTCCTCTACAGTTTTTGCCCTCTACAGCTCCCTCATGTCTTAGCAGATGTCCTATCATTCTGTCCCTTCTCCTTATCAGTGTTTTCTACATATTCCTTTGCTCTCCGATTCTGCGTAGAACCTCCTCATTCCTTACCTTATCAGTCCACCTAATTTTCAACATTCGTCTATAGCACCACATCATAAATGCTTCGATTCTCTTCTGTTCCGGTTTTCCCACAGTACATGTTTCACTACCATACAATGCTGTACTCCAGACGTACATCCTCAGAAATTTCTTCCTCAAGTTAAGGCCGGTATTTGATATTAGTAAACTTCTTTTGGCCAGAAATGCCTTTTTTGCCATAGCGAATCTGCTTTTGATGTCCTCCTTGCTCCGTCCGTCGTTGGTTATTTTACTGCCTAGGTAGCAGAATTCCTTAACTTCATTGACTTCGTGACCATCAATCCTGATGTAAAGTTTCTCGCTGTTCTCATTTCTACTACTTCTCATTACCTTCGTCTTTCTCCGATTTACTCCCAAACCATACTGTGTACTCATTAGACTGTTCATTCCGTTCAGCAGATCATTGAATTCTTCTTCACTTTCACTCAGGATAGCAATGTCATCAGCGAATCGTATCATTGATATCCTTTCACCTTGTATTTTAATTCCACTCCTGAACCTTTCTTTTATTTCCATCATTGCTTCCTCGATGTACAGATTGAAGAGTAGGGGCGAAAGGCTACAGCCTTGTCTTACACCCTTGTTAATACGAGCACTTCGTTCTTGATCGTCCACTCTTATTATTCCCTCTTGGTTGTTGTACATATTGTATATGACCCGTCTCTCCCTATAGCTTACCCCTACTTTTTTTCAGAATCTCGAACAGCTTGCACCATTTTATATTGTCGAACGCTTTTTCGAGGTCGACATATCCTATGAAAGTGTCTTGATTTTTCATTAGCCTTGCTTCCATTATTAGCCGTAAAGTCAGAATTGCCTCTCTCGTCCCTTTACTTTTTCTAAAGCCAAACTGATCGTCACCTAGCGCATTCTCAATTTTCTTTTCCATTCTTCTGTATATTATTCTTGTAAGCAGCTTCGATGCGTGAGCTGTTAAGCTGATTGTGCGATAATTCTCGCACTTGTCAGCTCTTGCCGTCTTCGGAATTGTGTGGATGATGCTTTTCCGAAAGTCAGATGGTATATCGCCAGACTCATTCTATACACCAACATGAAGAGTCGTTTTGTTGCCGCTTCCCCCACTGATTTTAGAAATTCTGATGGCATGTTATCTATCCCTTCTGCCTTGTTTGTCCGTCAGTCCCACAAAGCTCTTTTCAATTCCGATTCTAATACTGGATCCCCTATCTCTTCTAAATCGACTCCTGTTTCTTCTTCTATCACATCAGATAAATCTTCACCCTCATAGAGGCTTTCAATGTATTCTTTCCACCTATCAACTCTCTCCCCTGCACTGAACAGTGGAATTCCCGTTGCACTCTTAATGTTACCACCGTTGCTTTTAATGCCACCAAAGGTTGTTTTGACTTTCCTGTATGCTGAGTCTGTCCTTCCGACAATCATATCTTTTTCGATGTCTTCGCATTTTTCCTGCAGCCATTTCGTCTTAGCTTCACTGCACTTCCTGTTTATTTCATTCCTCAGCGACTTGTATTTCTGTATTCCTGATTTTCCCGGATAATGTTTGTACTTCCTCCTTTCATCAATCAACTGAAGTATTTCTTCTGTTACCCATAGTTTCTTCGCAGCTACCTTCTTTGTACCTATGTTTTCCTTCCCAACTTCTGTGATGGCCCTTTTTAGAGATGTCCATTCCTCTTCAACTGTATTGCCTACTGCGCTATTCCTTATTGCTGTATCAATAGCGTTAGAGAACTTCAAACGTATCTCGTCATTCCTTAGTACTTCCGTATCCCACTTCTTTGCGTACTGATTCTTCCTGACTAATGTCTTGAACTTCAGCCTACTCTTCATCACTACTATATTGTGATCTGAGTCTATATCTGCTCCTGGGTACGCCTTACAATCCAGTATCTGATTTCGGAATCTCTGTCTGACCATGATGTAATCTAATTGAAATCTTCCCGTATCTCCCGGCCTTTTCCAAGTATACCTCCTCCTCTTGTGATTCTTGAACAGGGTATTCGCTATTACTAGCTGAAACTTGTTACAGAACTCAATTAGTCTTTCTCCTCTTTCATTCCTTGTCCCATGCCCATATTCTCCTGTAACCTTTTCTTCTACTCCTTCCCCTACAACTGCATTCCAGTCGCCGACGACTATTAGATTTTCGTCCTCCTTTACATACTGCATTACCCTTTAAATATTCTCATACACTTTCTCTATCTGTTCATCTTCAACTTGCGACGTCGGCATGTATACCTGAACTATCGTTGTCGGTGTTGGTCTGCTGTCGACTCTTATTAGAACAACCCAGTCACTGAACTGTTCACAGTAACACACCCTCTGCCCTACCTTCCTATTCATAACGAATCCTACACCTGTTATACCATTTTCTGCTGCTGTTGATATTACCCGAAACTTATCTGACCAGAAATCCTTGTCTTCCTTCCACTTCACTTCACTGACTCCTACTATATCTAGATTGAGCCTTTGCATTTCCCTTTTCAGATTTTCTAGTTTCCCTACCACGTTCAAGCTTCTGACATTCCACGCCCCGACTCGCAGAACGTTATCCTTTCGTTGATTATTCAATCTTTTCCTTATGGTAACCTCCCCCTTGGCAGTCCCCTCCCGGAGATCCGAATGGGGGACTATCCCGGAATCCTTTGCCAATGGAGAGATCATCATGACACTTCTTCAAATACAGGCCACATGTCCTGTGGATACACGTTACGTGTCTTTAATGCAGTGGTTTCCATTGCCTTCTGCATCCTCATGTCGTTGATCATTGCTGATTCTTCCGCCTTTAGGGGAAATTTCCCACCCGTAGAACAAGAGAGTGCCCTGAACCTCTATTCGCTCCTCCGCCGTCTTTGACAATGCCGTTGGCGGAATGAGGCTGACTTCTAATGCCGGAAGTTGTACTGAACTGAAAATGTTTACATCTGGATGGTATGCGGTGTCTTTCTTGGTTAGAAAGCTTGTTCCATTCACTTGCTGTTGGCAACCGTAATGTAAACTTACTCTTCGCCTTCAAACTTGCATTCCTTACTGATGGTCAGGTTTGCTGTTGAAGATTTGACTGACATGGAACTCGTGTTTAGCTTCACTGAACGCAAGAGGTGAGCGGACAATGACACTAACAACGAGGCCACATAACACTCGGATGCAAGTAGTTTTTGTGCTGATGGAACGAGAAATTCGGAACTCGAATATTCACACTCCAAAGCAGTTCGAAGCAAATCTAAAGTCCTGAAAACTGACTTTGAAGTTTTTGGAGGTTCTTTAATACCCTAATCGAGTTGCTATTTTGTTGGGCCATGTGGATCTTTGGCAGAATGGTTGCCCACAATATGAATGGCCCTGGATTGATTCCCAGCCATGGTAGATTCTTATGCAAAGGAGCATGTTCCATGCGCATTTCGGTAAATCGTAAAGTACGTGAGTATCAAGAATAATTTCATTCGTAATTTTTTTAACTAAACAATCTTTATTAACAACATTTTTATAAAACATCGCTAATTAACTTTGTGTCTGCAATGAAAACTAGATTTTTGAGATTTAATATAAGTAAGAAAACACGCGTCCTCCACACAAATTAGTGTTAGATACACGGTGCCAGTTATTGAACTATATGAAATAAAATCGTCATAACTTCTGAACGGTTTGCGATAGGACGTTCAAATCGCACGGTTGGATTCGGGGCATGACGGAAATTAGTATGCACTGTATAGTTTGGTTTAGCGACGAAGTCCACTTTCATTTGGATGGGTTCGTCAATGATCAAAATTGACACATCTGGGGGACTGAGAATCAGTATTCCACGACCGAGAAGTCGCTTCACGCTCAACAGTTGACGGTGTGCTATGCAATGTTCAGTCAGAATAATCGGTGCGATATTCCTTGATGGCACGGTGACTACCGAACGTTACTTAATGATTTCATCCCGATTATCCAAAGGGTCCTCGATTCCGACAAGATATGTTGCATGCAAGACCGGGCTGGACACCATCGAATCAGGATAATGTTTGATGTCCTGGAGGAGCACTTTGGGGACCGCATTTGGCTCCGGGCTGGCATGGGCCCCGATTGCCACCATATTCTTCGGAACTTAACACATGCGACTCCTGTTTGTAAGGCTATATCAAAGACAAGGTGTACAGCAATAACCCCAAAACCATTGTTGAGCTAAAAACAGCCATTTAGGTCATCGACAGCATCGATGTTCCGATATTTCAACGGGTCATGCAGAACTTCGCTATCGTCTGCGCCACATCATTACCAACGATGGCACGAATATAGAATATGTCATAAACTAAATCCAAATAACTGTAGTAGCGTCTACATGATTAATAAAGTGTGTGCATGCCGTAGTTTGTAACTAATTTACGTTTACTTCATATAGTTCAATAATTGTTACACTGTATGTTAGTTAGCATATATTTAAAGAATTATATATTTAAATGTTTTAGGTATTCGAAATTAACGAAGTACACTACTGGCCATTAAAATTGCTACACCACGAAGATGACGTGCTACGGACGCGAAATTTTACCGACAGGAAGAAGATGGTGTGATATGCAAATGATTAGCTTTTCAGAGCATTCACACAAGGTTGGCGCCGGTGGCGACACCTACAACGTGCTGACATGAGGAAAGTTGCCAACCGATTTCTCATACACAAACAGCAGTTGACCGGCGTTGCCTGGTGAAACGTTGTTGTGATGCCTCGTGTAAGAAGGAGAAATGCGTACCATCACGTTTACGACTTTGATAAAGGTCGGCTTGTAGCCTATCGGGATTGCGGTTTATCGTATCGCGACATTGCTACTCGCGTTGGTCGAGATCCAATGACTGTTAGCAGAATATGGAATCGGTGGGTTCAGGAGGGTAATTTGGAACGCCGTGCTGGATCCCAACGGCCTCGTATTTCTAGCAGTCTGTATGACAGGCATCTTATCCGCATGGCTGTAATGGATTGTGCAGCCACGTCTCGATCCCTGAGTCAACAGATGGGGACATTTGCAAGACAACAACCATCTGCACGAACAGTTTGACGACGTTTGCAGCAGCATGGACTATCAGCTGGGAGACCATGGCTGCGGTTACCCTTGACGCGCCATCACAGACAAGAGTGCCTGCGATGGTGTACTCAACGACGAACCTGGCTGCACGACTGGCAAAACGTCATTTTTTCGGATGAATCCAGGTTCTGTTTACAGCAGCATGATGGTCGCATCCATGTTTGGGACGTCGCGGTTAACGCACACTGGAAGCACGTATTCGTCATCGCCATACTGGCGTATCACCCGGCGTGATGGTATGGGATGCCATTGGTTACACGTCTCGGTCACCTCTTGTTCGTATTGACGGTACTTTGAACAGTGGACGTTACATTTCAGATGTGTTACGACCCGTGGCTCTACCCTTCATTCGATCCCCGCGAAACCCTACATTTCAGCAGGATAATTCACGACCGCATGTTGCAGGTCCTGTACGGACCTTTCTGGATACAGAAAATGTTCGACTGCTGCCCTGGCCAGCACATTCACCAGATCTGTCATCAATTGAAAACGTCTGGTCAATGGTGGCCGAGCAACTGGCTCGTCACAATACGCCAGTCACTACTCTTGATGAACTGTGGTGTCGTGTTGAAGCTGCATGGGCAGCTGTACCTGTACACGCCATGCAAGCTCTGTTTGACTCACTGTCCAGGCGTAACAAGGCCGTTATTACGGCCAGAGGTGGTTGTTCTGGGTACTGATTTGTCGGGATCTATGCACCCAAATTGCGTGAAAATGTAATCACATATCATTTCTAGTATAATATATTTGTCGAATGGATACCCGTTTATCATCTGCATTTCTTCTTGGTGTAGTAATTTTAATGACCAGTAGTGTAGAAACGAAGAAAACAACCGCCGAAACGAGGCTTGAATACGCAATTACCAGCACTGAGCGCTAGTAATTTTTTCCATTTTTACGTATTTTGCGCTTCACGGAAATTGTCCTAGCATATGCACCTCTTTCTTTAAAAATTTAAATTCGGCGACTCATACCTAGGACCCCACAAGGCAGGGGAGAATTCTACCACAAAGCCACACTGCCTGTCGATAGTAAGTGACTTTACTTTAGGGTATTAACTATAGTCAGAAAACACCAGTGCTGATTTTATCGAGAATTTTTGAGAGTTCCATTTATTTTCTTTGACTGACTGATATTTGAGTTCTGAACTTCACATACCGTAATCACAAAAAATTACAAAAGTTCGTTTGCCGTGTGGTCTCCTCGTAAGCTTAGGTGTTTCTGCAGCAATATCAATCACGTCACGGCATTTTTGCCTGTGAAGGTTGTTGCATTACTCTGTCTTGTGTTGTAAAACTTGATGACAGCATATTATACTGCTGTGAAGGTATTTTTAGAGAAACGGAAGGAACTAAGGTAACGAACCACATAAATGATAATTACATTATTAGTATGTAACTAGCCATTCGACAGAATGGATCCCTTATGCTAAAATGCTCAGATACATCCCTGAACAGCGATCTAATTTTGTCGGTGGAGTTCTGGTCCATCCGGTTGAAATCATGAAACAGCAGCCACGATTCAGGATCGCAGGACGGGGCCAGGCGCTCCCTTTGAAAAGAGAGTTGTTTGTGTCGCAGCCAACCTTCACCTCGCTCACATCGTGAGTACAGGTAATTTCATCGAAGTGTTGCAGTTTTCACGAACTGCTTGCGTTTATATGACGGACCTCTTCGTGGCCAGCTACAGTTGCGAAGCCGGTGTAGACACCATCATAAAAGCTAAAAAGCTGCTGATACTATTTACGGAAGCCAGTGATACATGTGAAAAGTATTCTGCAATCTGCGAGGATCAGATATTGACGAAACCTCAAAATAAATCATGAACTAGATTACTTACTACACACCTTGTGTTTCCGGACAACCAAAAAATTTATTCTTAAAAGTTCTTGTCTCTGAAGGATGTAACTGAGAAATTAAGTGGTCAAGACGACTTCACAATATTGCAGTTTTAATGCTTCAATGCAGCGTGTGCAAAAGCTCCAAAAATGACCACGCTATTCTTAGACATTGTCAGTGCGGCCTGTTGATTTAAAACATGTGTGGATAAAAATCCGCACCTCAGTCTGAAACCGCGCGACCGCTTTGTCGCAGGTTCGAATCCTGCCTCGGGCATGGATGTGTGTGATGTCCATACGTTAGTTAGGTTTAAATAATTCTAAGTGCTAGGGGACTGATGACCTCAGATGTTAAGTCCCATAGTGCTCAGAGCCATTTGAACCATTTGATAAAAATCCTACATCAAGATCGAAATTTTATTTACTGATTATCGGTTTCGGCTCATTATCGAATCATCTTCAGAGCAATCTAAAATGTTGTTCAGTGTGTGACACTCATTGCACTTCGTCATATTTTGTTAGAGCTAAGTCACTGACAACGTTAGTGAATAATCAAATACTGTTACAGTGATTAGTGATTAACGTAGTCAGTTTACATAACCAAATAAGATTTTCGCTTTAGGATTTTCTTATTTAAATAGGGTGACTTTGCTCTAGAAATGCGACGACGCGTAATGAGTGTCACATACTGAGCAACATTTTAGATTGATCTGAGGCTGTCTCGGTAATGAACCAAAACTGATAACTAGTAAAGAAAAATTTCAGCCTTGACATAGGATTTTTGTCCACATGTGTTTTACAAAAAGGGCCACTTGTACAATTTTCGCAAATTGATTTAATTGGCACTGATTTCTTTCTGAACAAGCGAAAATTTGACTATTGAAGCATCTGCAAAATACACGCCCGAACGTTTCTTAAGCCGACTACATTATGACATAAAATGAGAATTGTAATAAATGTATTGAAGAACTTGGAATAGAGTCGGAAGAGAGAGAAGGCCGAGAATACTTGAAAATAGCAATTCTGACACTGGAAACTTTTCGAAATCGCAACGGCCAGTTTATACGAAATGTACCCATGAATGTTGTTATAGCTAGAGCTATTTGATATTTAAAAGGTTTGCGCAATAGGTAAAAGAGTCAGTTTCAGGGTGCTCAACTAATCTTGCCGTAGTGTCTAGGAATATGTATATATAATGTAGTCTTGTGTCTCGTAGCTCAATACAAGAGATATGCGGGATGTATATCTGTGGGTTGTGAGACGGTGGCATTGGTCGTTTATTTGCAGCCTCTGTGGCTACCGAAAAGCATGGTGAATCAATTTAGTGTTTCTCTTCACCGGGATCGAAAGCGTGACCCCTACGTTAGAAGTAATAAAAATCGCCAAAAGAACCACGGGTGCGGTCATTTCAGATTGTAGGACGTCTACAAAGAGAACTGTGACGTTACACTGAGAGAAGTGTATGATATCTGCTGTGGCCAGTAAACTGTCCTTACCAGTCTGTGAAGACTGATCTGTGTTTATTCATATTGGCTGTTATTTACGGCACTGCAATGTGTGAGTTTAGACCTTTGCATCGTCCTTGGCAGGTCTAAAGCGTGAATCAGAAATTTTCAGTATAAGTTTATAGCGAGGAGGAGGCAGATAAATAGCCAAGATTTTTACGTCCACTGGAGTTCGTAAGAAACAGGTTATGTAATTTTGAGAGACTAAATTTCGTTTCACTGGGGGGAACGGCGGGGAACTCGGCCTCTGTTCAGACAGTCGTTTTATTTGTCTGCAGGTGGCTGCCCTGCCTCTGGGAGCAGGCAGGCCGGCGAGCCCCCAGCGAGTGATTTAGCCGTCTGCGTCTGCGTCTCGGCCGCGCCGGCGCCTCGTACGTGGCCTGCAAGCCAACGCGCAGCGTCACCAGGGCCGGGCTGCTCGCTGGGGGAACACTGCTACAACTGTGTTACAGTGTGTCTCGCCATCTCACCCGGACCCAGACGCGAAAAGCGACCCTCGTTCAAACACCACGTTTCTTTTGTCGTCGAATGTTGCAACTGAAACCTTGGAACCCGACGCGAATAACCTGAGGTGTTCCTAATACCTGGTCAAGGACAAAAGAACACCGCGCGGTCACAAAATACGTTTGTTTTGCGTGGTTTATTGCGAATGTAAATTCATCTGAGATTCTTAATACAATGCCTATTACATGCCACATACTTACATCTTAAGGGAGAGCGTACGTCATCATGTCGGCTGTCGTCGCTTCTCTCTGCCCTTTTTCCTCCTCCTACCCAGAGCCCAAGGACCATCATTGCCTCATGGACGTCAACAGTTTATGTTCTTCGTGGACATCCTCTCTTGCTTCTCAGGTGTGGAGTCCATTTCCAAATTCCCTATGGCCACCTGTCATTATCCATTCTTTCTAAAGTGTCAAGCTACAAAAACTGTTTTCTTTCTATTTCATTGCTTAACTTTTAGCTTGCTCTTACATTATATCCTCTTCTTCTTCTGCACTTCAAGGTTTAGGGAATGGTGCCTGTTCCGTGTTCACTTTCCAATGCCCCCTGTTTATGTGTCTTACTACGTTCTTTTTTCCTCTTGAGTGGTAAAGCATGGCCTGACGACACTCATTATTTCTCATAATTTTTTATTCTCTTCAAAACTTTCGTTAATATAGAAGTATTTAGTTGTTTCCTAATACCCTCATATCTTGTATGAACCATCCCAGTAACACCTCTCACTTTTCCACGAAACTGATTTTGCTGCTGTTAGGTTACTTTTATCAGGATTTTACGGGATCCATGACACCCATATAGCAATACAGGTGTAGCCATGGTTTTATAAAATTTTAATTCTCTTTCCTTCCGTATTTTGTTTTGGAATGTTTTATATATCATTCTGGAGACTGACTGATATTTTGTTCATCTTGTTATCTATATGATTGTCCTTATCATTGCTTATACTGTATCCTAAAAATAAAAGCCGCAGGCCATCTCAATTGAGTATTATCTATTATTATTTTGTAGTGTCTGGGGTATTTCCCATAATGAGCCGTGATATCTCTTAATGTATTATTCTTCACATGGTCTACCCTAGAAATGACACAATTTCTTCTCAAAACCTCAGTTTTCAGTGCCAGTAGCCTGTCTCTCTGCAGCTTATTCTGCTTCTATGTCTCTATACCAAGTGTAGCAATGCTCTCAGTCATGGTTTTGTAGATAATTTTCTTCATCTCTTTCGTTGTACTACTATTTCGGAGAAGAGCATTGTGTTATTGTTCTTTTTCTTTGTCCTACTTTCTTACGTACGTCAACTGCGGCTTCTGCTATTCGATGACACTCACAAGTGTCTATATTTTCTACATTTTCTTGTCCTGCTGCTATATATTCAATTTTTTGGATGTTAATTGTCAGTCGCCGTTATTTGTAGAAGAGGCTTTAATTTGTCACAGACCTTTGAACGATGTTACAACAACATTTGTCCACTTCATGAATTTTCCTTTCTTCCTATCGTGTAACTTGCTTGCGTCTTGCTCCTTTGTAGTCTAGGTAGCGCTTGTTCAGTGGCATCAGCATCTGGCAATTATTTTCATTAGCTCCAGGCCTGCGTTTACTACTAGGAGAGGATGTATGGTGTTTTAAAGTTTATGGTCACCTGATTGATGGTCAATGTCGTCGGTTAAATCCCAAGGTTCTTGACAGCGTCACTTTGAATCAGGGCATACAGTCTGATTGAAATCTGTAGGTCGAAAGGAAAAATTACACCCAGTAGTCCCCTAAATCCTTTCCTAGAGGTGTACGCCAACGTGTTTCACCTTCTCCCTTGCCTACTCTTCCATAAAAACACAAGCACAAAGTTACACGTCTCAAACACTAGCTATAGTTGTCGATATGAAGACTATCTTCAGCAAAGATGATATACAGTATTCTTAAGAGAATTAAATGAAACCTTGTTACACAATTATTGAAGTTGCTTGGATGGCAAATAATATACATTCCTAAAATCTAATATTGTTGGTTCATAGACATATCTTTATGTCAAACATGCATAAGTATAACGTCAGTGTATAGAATATGGGTGCACCACATCATCCGTATAACTGGTATACGTGTATGTAAGGGACAACTTCAATAAAATGCTGGCTGTACCAGCGTGATAAAAGGCTGATCCCACACTATGCTTAGGAAAACTGCTATCAAGTATAAAGTGTCCCATTTTTTCGGGCATGCATCAGGTATATTCTTAACTTTTGCACCTATATTTCGGCTACAAGCTTTCAGCCATACTCAAGGTGGCTCACAGGACTTATCACTTTACACTGTAGAATAAACGCCCACGCGTCAGAGATAACACAGTTGGTAACTAGAGCGTCAGTCACAGATAATAACTAATGAGCCTAAGTGTAGAACAAGGCCATGGGTTAGGATAAGCCTTGTACCACGTTGGTATAGCTAGCATTTTATTCAAGTTGTCTCTTATATGAGCATGTGCTAGTTACACAGACTATGCATCCCATCCGTATTTCACACGCTGATGTAATACTTTTCCATGATTGATCTGAAGATGATCGTCTGAACAACCGAAGATAGTTCTCATATTTTAAGATTGTATATTATTGACGGTGTAGAGCTTTTAAAAATTTTGTAATAATTTATTTATTTTTAGACTCTGTAAGACTGATTTTATCCATCCTGGTAATATCAGGTGCTACTTGAGATAGCACGTCTCAGTGTTTCTGAAATTGTCACGAACACCCATGAAAATACATAGGAGCCTTAAAAATAATGAATGGGTAATAAACAGTATAAAATAAAATTACTCTTGATTATTAAAGGAAAATTATAGTCTGAAACATGGGAATAATCCCTTTGTCCGTTCAGCATTAAAATCAACGACTTTAGAAGGTTCAATTATCATCAAACCAGTACTACGACATTGGTATTACTGGGCCTTAAAATTTTTCAAACGTATTGAACTACAAAGTGTTTACAATCTCCACTCATGCGCCGTCACCTGTTTGAAGTATTTGCACTTACAAAAAAAACTTACATTTCACCAAGTGAAATTACGTTTTTACGTGCATCAATATATCACTTATGATTCTGATGTCTGAAGCTCTAACTCTCTTACGCAGAAAATGAAACGAAAAAGCAAATTTTCGTTTCGTAAGATGATCCCAGAATTTTGACAGTATACCGCTATTTTAATTATTCGTTAGTAATTTCTGGCGCATTTTCACTGTACGAGGATTGGAACTTAAATAGGTTCAAATGACTCTGAGCACTATGGGACTTAACATCTATGGTCATCAGTCCCCTAGAACTCAGAACTACTTAAACCTAACTAACCTAAGGACATCATACAACACCCAGTCATCACGAGGCAGAGAAAATCCCTGACCCCGCCGGGAATCGAACCCGGGAACCCGGGCGTGGAAAGCGAGAACGCTACCGCACGACCACGAGCTGCGGACTAAAGTCACAAGGACCTAAGTCCGGGAAGGATAGTGGATGGTACAGTACTTCTCAGTCCTATCGACCGAACAGAGCAGCCACAGCTAGCGCTGTATGCGCCAGCGCATTGTCGTGCAAAATGAAGTGTGGGTTGCGCAGAAAGCGTAGCCGCTTCTTTCGCAATGCAGGTCACAGGTGATGCTCCAAAAACGGTCTGCCGTGGAGCAACGTAAAGCGTTAGGATCTACATCTACATCTACATGATTACTCTGCAATTCACATTTAAGTGCTTGGCAGAGGGTTCATCAAACCACAATCATACTATCTCCCTACCATTCCACTCCCGAACAGCGCGCGGGAAAAACGAACACATAAACCTTTCTGTTCGAGCTCTGTTTTCTCTTATTTTATTTTGATGATCATTCCTACCTATGTAGGTTGGGCTCAACAAAATATTTTCGCATTCGGAAGACAAAGTTGGCGACTGAAATTTCGTAAATAGATCTCGCCGCGACGAAAAACGTCTTTGCTTTAGTGACTTCCATCCCAACTCGCGTATCATATCTGCCACACTCTCTCCCCTTTTACGAGATAATACAAAACGAGCTGCCCTTTTTTGCACCATTTCGATGTCCTCCGTCAACCCAACCTGGTAAGGATCCCACACCGCGCAGCAATATTCTAACAGAGGACGAACGAGTGTAGTGTAAGCTGTCTCTTTAGTGGACTTGTTGCATCTTCTAAGTGTCCTGCCAATGAAACGCAACCTTTGGCTCGCCTTCCCCTCAATATTATCTATGTGGTCTTCCCAACTGAAGTTGTTCGTAATTTTAACATCCAGGTACTTAGATGAATTGACAGCCTTGAGAATTGTACTATTTATCGAGTAATCGAATTCCAACGGATTTCTTTTGGAACTCATGTGATCACCTCACACTCCTCGTTATTTAGCGCCAACTGCCACCTGCCACACCATACAGCATTCTTTTCTAAATCGCTTTGCAACTGATACTGGTCTTCGGATGACCTTACTAGACGGTAAATGACAGCATCATCTGCGAACAACCTAAGAGAACTGCTCAGATTGTCACCCAGGTCATTTATATAGATCAGGAACAGCAGAGGTCCCAGGACGCTTCCCTGGGGAACACCTGATATCACTTCAGTTTTACTCGATGATTTGCCGTCTATTACTACGAACTGCGACCTTCCTGACAGGAAATCACCAATCCAGTCGCACAACTGAGACGATACCCCATAGGTCCGCAGCTTGATTAGAAGTCGCTTATGAGGAACGGTGTCAAAAGCTTTCCGAAAATCTAGAAATACGGAATCAACTTGAGATCCCCTGTCGATAGCGGCCATTACTTCGTGCGAATAAAGAGCTAGCTACGTTGCACAAGAACGATGTTTTCTGAAACCATGCTGATTACGTATCAATAGATCGTTCCCTTCGAGGTGATTCATAATGTTTGAATACAGTATATGCTCCAAAACCCTGCTGCAAACCGACGTTAATGATATAGGTCTGTAGTTCGATGGATTACTCCTACTACCCTTCTTAAACACTGGTGCGACCTGCGCAATTTTCCAATCTGTAGGTACAGATCTATCGGTGAGCGAGCGGTTGTATATGATTGATAAGTAGGGAGCTATTGTATCAGCGTAATCTGAAAGGAACCTAATCGGTATACAATCTGGAGCTGAAGACTTGCCCGTATCAATCGATTTAATTTCCTTCGCAACCCCTAAGGTATCTACTTCTAAGAAACTCATGCTAGCAGCTGTTCGTGTTTCAAATTCTGGAATATTCCATTCGTCTTCCCTGGTGAAGGAATTTCGGAAAACTGCGTTCAATAACTCCGCTTTAGCGGCACAGTCGTCGGTAACAGTACCATCGGCACTGCGCAGTGAAGGTATTGACTGCGTCTTGCCTCTTGCGTACTATCCCAGTCGTATATGAGAATCACCACAACTTTCACCATATTGGGGCTCTGATGCACTTTGAACTTTCGCAGTGACCCATAATGACGCCATTCGTTGGATTGGCGTTTCAGTTTTGGCTCGTAGTTGTGGCCGATGTCTCATCCAGTGTTACGATATGGCGTGAGAAAGTCTGTCCTTCGCGTTCATACCGCTCCAAGTGAGTCTGAGCAGCGTCGTAACGTATCTATTTCTGCATTTCCGTCAAGTCATGCGTATCCCATCGTGATGCAATAATCCGCATGTCCAGACGTTTCTTCAGGATGCGAAGCACAGACGTATGTGCTAACCCGGTTTCGTGGGCGAGCTGACGAATCGTATGGCGTCGATCACTGTCCACTAACGTGGCAACAGCAAGCACGTTTTCTTCAGAGACGCTAGGACGACCTGCCCGATGCATGTCTGCCACAGTTTGCCGACCTTCGTTGTAGGCTTTTACCCAGCGTGCCACTGTTCTGTATGGCAATGCCGATTCCCCGCACGCCTCTTTAAGGCCTCGATGACCCTATAGTGCCGTACGACCTCTGGCACATTAAATCTTGATCCAACTCCTTTGTTCCTGTTTCGAAGACATAGTGACACCGTTACGTTAGACCTCTCGCTCATAAGTGACTGTGTTTCCATCGATTGTGCGCACGCCGGTGACATGGCACGGGCTAGTCCAGTTGCTAGGACGTAAGGTAGGTACGTCACCAACGTGTGCTATCAGCGAAAATAGTAGGTACCATTGCATAGTGCCTCCACTTCAGTGTTGCCACTTTTTAAGTTCCAACCTGCGTACACAGAGACAAGAAACCATATACACTACCTGACTGAATTTGATATTTTAATTATATTTCACTTTATTGGCAAATTAGTAATATTTAATTGACCTTTGTTGCTCTAACAGAAACATCCACGACTTCTGATTACATAAAAGAAATTAGGAGTTCCGTCGATGTCGAAGTGCTTAGATACGAAACACTGCCTCAGCTTGACAAAAGAGGCGCTGGTAACGGACCTCAAACATTTGACATGAATAGTACTCTCATTCCCACAACCACTTAAGGAACTCGAGGAAAAAATTACACTTTCACCAGGATAATTACGCGTGGATACGAACCCGACTGATTAGTAATATTTCAGTGTCCTACGCACTGCATCATGTCGCTCAGTTTGTGATTGCAAATGTATGTTTTTAACAGCAATAAATCTTATCTGTTAATAGTTTCCACGTTCGAATGAGAAGGATGTAGTGCACGCAATGGGACGCTGATGGAAACTGAGTGGCATTTATAAGTGGCAAATTAATTAAAATGTGTACATCTATGCGGAAATAATAGTTAAATGTAGCATCTGGTTAGAAGCACCATGGGATTGGATATATTTCTACATTGATTTCGACTACTGTGCCAATGACTACAGAAATTTTGGATTATTTTGGTTACTACATGTAAAAATGGGTCTGAGCACTATGGGACTTAATTTCTGAGGTCATCAGTCCCCTAGAACTTAGAGGCAGGATTCGAACCTGCGACCGTAGTGGTCGCGCGGTTCCAGACTGTGGCGCCTAGAACCGTTACTACATGTAATTACGATTATAGACGGTCCAGTGACATTAACGTGATCACCGCCTATGTTCGGCATCAGGGTGCTATAAGCACTCGGGGACAGCAGTTGGCAGCACTAGCTCCAGTGGATTTATATATATGAAGAGAGTGGGAGGAGGGAGGAATGATACACGGGAAACAGTGCAGTCGTTGTCGTAATATGGAACCGGAGTGACTTAAATACGTCCAAAAAGGCTTGATCATTGGCTTTCGGGCTAAGGGTGGAAGCTCTAAAACCGCATACTTCGTAAACCGCCGTGGTTAAAGTATACCATGCATGATAAAAAGGCACTATCGACGAGCCATAGATGATGGTGGTGAACGACAGTTGAAGAAATGTGTGTGTTCGAGTAGAATTGCAGCTGACTGCCCATGTGAACCAAGAGGCTACCAACCATATCTCCTCATCAACCGTTCTGCGAACGTTGCGTGGTATGGGCCTTCGCAGCAGCGCCTGGTTCATGCATCCAAGCTGACTGCTGTTCATCGGCAGCGAAGCCTGGAATTTGCACGTCCACCGAGAGGGGCGACAGGTGGCCTTTTACATGAATCATGTTTTGTGCTCCATCGGACAGATGACCGCTTTCGTGTAGGGCCCTACAACAAACTTCGGAAGGTTGCCTTTTACATGAATCATGTTTTGTGCTCCATCGGACAGATGACCGCTTTCGTGTAGGGCCCTACAACAAACTTCGGAAGGTTCCAGACCAGAGGACGGAGCGTTATGATCTGGAGAATTTCCCGTGTGATCTCGTCCGTTTGGATGGCACAATGGATCAGTACAAGTATGCCTCTATCCTTAGGGACTATGTCCACCCGTACAAGTTGTTTTTTCCTAGACACGATGGCGGTGTACGTGCATGGTTCGAAGAGCACCAAGATGAGTTTACCGTATTCCCCTGGCCACTAAACTCCTCGTATATAACCCAACCGAGAATCTGTGGGACCACTTCGACGGTCTGTTCACGCCATTGATCCTCAATTGAGGATTGAGAAACGTGGCATAGCTGGCCACGGCATTGGAGTCAGAAAGGCTCCACATTCTTGTCGGTATCTTTCAGAGTCTCATTGACTTTCTTCTTGCATGTCCACACTACAGAAGGTGACTCCTCGAGCTTTTGACTGGTGGTCACATTAATGTTACTCGACCGTGTACTTCGAGTTAATGTTCAACATTCCTTTAAGATGTACTTCCAGAACGTGTTGGCCTGACATTTTGAGCCGGCCGCTGTGGACGAGCAGTTCTAGGCTCTTCAGTCCAGAGCCGCCCTGCTGCTACAGTCTCAGGTTCGAATCCTGCCTGCATGTTGTCCTTAGGTTAGTTAGGTTTAAGTAGTTCTAAATCTAGGGGACTGATGACCTCAGATGTTAAGTCCCATAGTGCTTAGAGCCATTTGAACCACTTGACATTTTGGTTGGACTATCGTATGTCTAACGTTGACGGTGGTGGGTGACCGCTGGCGGCGAGTCTCTGATGTATCAGGATCAGCTATCTGAAATCCCTAACACACTCTCAGGCAGTAAATCGTTGCAGAACAAACAAATTTCCATAGCGAAATTAACTTGATGCAGAACAAACAAATTTCCATATCAAAAGTATTCTTTCATTGTCATTGGTTTCCACAATTCTCATTCCAATAAGCCAATCTTCGTTTTATTTCTGCCTTCATTTTAAAATAACATGAGTCACACGACTTCCAATATTACCCAAAAAATATGCTTATTACTGCTGATTCTCTAGAAGAATTCCATTTCAGCTGGAGTTAGAGTTAGCTTCTTGTGTGGAATGTAGGCCTTACCGAGGTCATACATGTTCACAGGCTTCTACTCCACGATACGAATGTTTTACTTGCCAGAAAGTTTTGCACCTAATTCATCAGCGTCAATTACACATCGGCGTTTCCTCTGGATAAGTGGCAGAGTGGCTGGACTTACGAGGGCGTTCCTGTTAGTACTGTAACACTTTTTCTGACAGCTCGTTGGTTTCACTCAAGATTTCAATATATATTATTCTCTGCTCCTTTGGCTACAAAACCGTATTTTTCAACATAATTTCCGTTCAATGTGACGGCCTTACGCCTACTTACTGGGAGGGCCGGCATGGCACCACTCTACTAGCGACGTCAGAGCCAACGACTTGTTACACCAATAACCTCCCTATCATCCACGTACTGCTTCGTTCAGAGTGCATCCTCCAAGGGGCCAGAGAGATGGAAGTCGGCAGGTGCGAGATCAACCCAGTAGGTTGGATGAGGAGGAACAGTCCAATGACGTTTCGTAAGCTCCTCTCGGGTGTGCAGACTTGTGTGAGGCTTTGCGTTATCATGGAGAAGGAAAAGTTCGTTAACATTTTTGTGGTGACGAACACGCTGAAGTCGTTTCTTCAGTTTCATGGGGGTAGCACAGTACACTTCTGAATTGGTCATTGCACCGTACGGAAGGACATGAAACAAAATAGCCCCTTCGAGTACTAGAAGACCACCGCCATGACTTCGGAGCAGGTATGGTGCGGCGCCACTCCATGAATTGCCGTTTTGTTTCCGGTTAGAAGTGATAAACCCATGTTTCATCGCATATGTCGATGTTCTACAAAGAATTATCATGATTAGCCCCGTAACGCGAACTCCGCACAGATAGTTCTTCGTTACTCCTTCTGGTCTCAGGCTGCATGAAACACAGTGGGCGTAAGCCTTTGAACGTCACAACTGGTGGGCGAGTGTGTCAGCACTAACAAAAGAGACGGTAAGTTGTGCGGCAAGCGGTTTGATTGAGAGTGTCCTCATGTTCCAACACTGCAGGTGCTACAGCAGCGTGCGGTGTGTCAGCACGCGGGATATCGAATAGGTTTGCAGGACCTTGTTGCGATGATGACAGACGCCTCGCCCAACGACTCACCGTGCTTTTCTTTACTGTTAGGTCTCTGAAGACATTCTGCAAGCGCCTATAAATACTTGCGATGCTCTGCTTTTCCGCAGAAAGAAACTGAACGAGACTTCTCTACTTGTAACGCACCCCCGCTACACCATTTTGAAGCTATTTGTCGAAAGGTCACTTATCGGAACGTCGTGAAACTACATAGGCTAAAGCTGGAGTCTTTCGCTATGTCCCAGAACAAACTCCGCACTGGGTTTAAACGAAATTGGCCGAGAAAAGAAGTAATGTTGCGTTACTTGCTGGATGCCACTTGTATCTCTTTCCAAGTACTTGTCTAGCATCCTTCACTTAGGATCAGCGATATAGTCTCTCCCAGGCTTCCGCTCCTTCGTTCTAATAACCTGTAAGTAGAACGAAAACAGGACAGAGAGCGTTGGCGGGAAATAGCGGCCGTCGTGGGCAGCAGAGCGCGGTGCAGCAGACAGCGGAGTCTCTGGGGCGGGAGGGCGCGCGGCTGCGGCTGTATGGCGGCGCTCGTCCAGCTGATCTCATTACGGCGCGGAGGACCCTCTGGCCGTCGGCGGCGGCACTGGCAGAGGCGGGCGGGGGCGGGGGCGGGGGCGGATGGAGGCGGAGGGCCTTCAAATATTGAGCACGCCGCGCCAGCTGTAGCTGCGGCTCTAGCGCCCGCCCTGAAAACATCGGCCACCCGCGAAGCACGGCGGCCGCTGCTACCTGCCTCTCGGGGCTCCCCCTAAACTCTTCGCTCTTTTCACTAATTTCTATTTGTACCACCTCACATTTGCTCACAAAACGGACACATTAAGTTTATGCTGCACCATTTATTAGTAAGCTTGAGATAATGAATGGAACTGACTTCGCTAAGTACAGTCAACAGCGACGGCCACCATCGGCGAGGAAAGTTGACCTTCGTCCTCAAGTTTCGCCACTGAGATTTCACTCCAAATGTGTTATTGGCTATCGACATTTTAGTTAAGAGGCAGTTTCTTGTTAATTATCATAACTTACGGTTATCTTTAAAAAGCTTTGGTTTATACATGTGAAGTTACTTTTAAACTTTTTATTCTGGCTTTTACACAAGTATGTATTTACTTTGCCAGGCTGGTAGCTTCCAATTATAACCTTTTACGCGTTTTATGTGAATTTTTAGCCTGGGTTCTATTTCTACATGTTTTATGTGAGTCGGTTTCAGACGCATTTTAAATATTGAGTCTACCATATTGATTGGCCGGCCGATGTGGCCGATCGGTTCTAGGCGCTTCATTCTGGAATCGCGCGACCTCGGGCGTGGATGTGTGTGATGTCCTTAGGTTAGTTAGTTTTAAGTAGTTCTAAGTTCTAGGGGACTGATGACCCCAGATCTTAAGTCCCATAGTGCTCACAGCCATTTGAACCATTTTTTTTACCATATTGATGACCCATGCACGTAGCATTAGAGCCCTTTATTGGTCTAGATTACTTGTATAAACACTCGACGTATCTAGGCTTTCACCAACACTTGCTATGTACCTAGATATCTAGATTCTGACCTTGACACATACATCAGAATATTTTTATGGTATATATGGGTGGTACGTATAGCTGTTAATCATGTTAATATTTTTATTTTTTATGTATCACTTAGTCTTGTTGTAGATTTTGCTTCGGCTAATCGAACTTAGTTATTCACTCCATTATTTTTGTATTTGGAACGGATCTGAAGATGGCAATGACCAAACTGGTAATTATAAAATGTACAATTTATGTGATTATACGAAGCAATTGTCCAAAGATTTGAATTCACGATATCCAGTGATTTATGGTGGTATACGACAAGTTAGTTTATTTGGATGCAAGCGCATGGGGCCTGAAGATGGCACAATGAAATGCCGAAACCGGCTGCCTTCAAAATAAAATAAAACATCTTAAAGTGTACGTCTGTTAGCGGATTTTATTGACATTGAAAATTCGTCATTTGGTCGCATGGAATAACAGAGATGCGTAATTTCCATCAGCATATTAATAGCTTGCATAAGAACATTCATTTCACAATAGAACAAAAAAATAACGGTTCGATCCCATTTCGTGTTCGGGTTTACTGGAAACGTACCCACGCTATCCGGTACCTACGCGCCGACTTTAATTTCTTCCGCGTAAGAAATGTTCTATTCTACACTCGTTGACCGCTCGAGCCCATTGCATCAGTGATGAAAACAATATAAAAGAAGAATTGAAAGGGCTGCACAACACCTTCCGAGCCAACGGATACGACAGTAAAACAATTCGAACAATTAAGTTCGGTACGAACTCAGATACAGAAAATAAAATTAAAGGAACATCCGAAGGTGACGTGCTTATGTTCATCAAGGATGTCTGTGATCGAGTAGGGAAGGCGATTTGACGAGGAGGTATCAGTCTAGTGTTCCGTAGTGGCCTCAGGATACAGGACTCACTAGGGTTCGCTAGGGACGCAGTGAGAGCTCTAAACGCCGCAGGTGTATACAAGATACGAAAGTTGTGATACCCCATACATCGGGAAACCGCAAGGTTTGTAAGTACGCACGTAACATGGCACGAGCGCTCGGTCGGTTGTGCAGCACAACACATTAGCACTACTGGGACACCACCGTGACTGTGGGAGGTCTATTAAGTTACAAGAAACACGAACACTGGCAAGACGTCCTTGAATGTGTAAAGGGAAAAATAAGAGAGGCAATCGAAATCTAGAAGCAGCCTGTCAACATCAGCTACAAGTACAGTCTATCCTGTACGATGGGTTGCATCGGTCTCACCAGACGTTGCCGCGACTGACTAAACAAACAGCGCATGCACAACCGGCGTCGTCTTTCTGCTACTAACGGCAGGAAAACACGGCTCCCACTAGCTTGTCGCTGATTCGTGGCGGGCTGCCAGTTGCCAACAAGCCGTGCAACTCAGAAATAGTCGGCGTCATCGCCTTCGCTCTCTCCTTATACCAACCAGTGTTATTTTAGGGCCAATACAATCTGGTAATTCTGACGTCGCTGGTATAGAGACATCACCAGGTAACCCATATACTGAAGAACCCACATCCCAGCTAATCAATCCTTCTTCTGAGGAAGGTCGTTGAAACTCGGGCGATACGTTGATACATTTTAGTCTTTTATAAGAAGACTCTGCAACATAGGCAGATTGCTTTCATCGAGAATATTTAATAATGCTGAACTGTACAAAGCTGGTTAGTTAGTTTCGTATAGGGAAAGTGACTTCAAGATAGAGCAGTACGTCAGATCTAGAGAAGAGGGATGTTATTTATGAGCGTCATAGAGAACTCTGAACGCCAAAGCTGATCCATACGCTGGAAGGAGAACTGCGAACAATCATACGGACGGAGATAGGAAACGTTTGTGAAGAATTTATGCTATCTCAAATATTCTTTAGATGGTAAGCGGCAGATCTAGATAAACATCAAGCGTGAACACCTTGGATGATGTGTGCTTCTCCATAAGTACATACCATTTTACCGTACTGCAACTTAATCTAGACTCATTCGTGAGACCATTGCATTGGAGCTCAGTATTCAGGCTGTTTTCCACATCCTGTGCAAAACAAAATAAATCAAAATACGCTGCGAAATCTGGCGTTGGTCGCCAAGAACCGGTTCTTATGTGATACACTAGATCTACATTTTTATACCCTAAGATGCTACAGAATTTGGCATCATAAGGATACGTAGAATGTCCCTCGATTTGGTCAGACGCACTTGCTGCCAGAAGCTAACACGCTAACGAATCGTCCTGTGACGCCGGCGATAGAAGTAACTATAACAGTAACCGTAACTTACAGTGGTAAGTCGTTCTCTGGTAATGCCGAACTTCTCCTGCAAGCCGCTCTTATCTTAACTGCAGCTCTTCTCCTCAAATCCTTTAACTTTGTTTTCACGGACAGAGTTATCATGGATGCTTTCGAAAGAGTGGCTACACTTAGAAGATGCGATAGTTGGCACTGCTTCTGAAGATCTGCTGGAATGAAGCAGATAATGTTTACCACAGGCGAAGATAGCCAACGTTTGTGAAAAATTCATGCCATTTCTATCAAAAAGCTGCGTTCTTGTAAGTGGATTTTTGTTTTTTCTTTACAAAACTGCCAGCATCTGTCCCAAAAGCTAAACTCAGTTCACTCTACTACGAGATTACATTCTTGGGAAAACACAAATTCATAAAATTTATGTCGGATGTTCGTTTCTGACTTCCTGCAGCAAGACACTCGCGTATTGTTCCGTCTGATTACAGTGACTGAGACTGCAAAAATAAACGCGTTTACACACAGGAAGAAGGTTTTTCTGGATGTATACGAAATACGAGATAGTTCGAACTGAAGATGGAAACACATCCAATCCCGTAACAAATCAGGAAATCAACATTTCTAAAATGGAGAAGTTACTTGTTTGTTGCAAAATACAGTAATATGTAATTTATTGTTGCCAGACGCGCAGCACAGCCTATATTCTGTATAAGAATGTTATTTATAAAACGGATTATCAGAGGTTTATTGTCACTCTCATAGGACGAGTTTTTTCTCAATCAGTTCCTACACAATTTGAAATGATACTGGTCAGTCTCCCCATTCATCAACCAATATCCGGTAAGCAGTCAGTGAAGGTAGCTAGTACCCGTGCAGAGCATGGTTTACATGTTTCTCAGACTGAATGCAGACTAGGCTTCCTCCCAATGTAATTGAGGTATGATCTAACACCTGAAATGAATGCAGCAAGACATTAATTTCAAGACGATAAACAAAATGCAATCCGCTTAAAAGATAGCGTCTTTTTGATTGGTAGCATGAATTTTTCAGAAACGTTTCCTATCTTAGTTTGTGGAAAACGACGTCTGCTTCGTTTCAGTAGATTGTTAGAAGTAGCGTCATAAACAGTAAAAATTATGTACCCAGGCCTCGAACTAATTTAAACACGTCAGTGATAGCACACGTTGTAAATATCACTACTGAAAAGAAACGATACAGCTACCAATCACGACACAGTTATTTAGTTCCATTTTAAAGAATGCGTTCCCTCCCTCCCAGAAATCCGGTCAAACCTGTAGAACGCCATATTTTAAAACTGTTTTTCTTCTGAGCAGTGGATGAACTCATAACATCTCAGCATCTTGAAACGTAACAAACCTCCTAGTGAAAACATTTCCATCGACTCACTAGCTTCATGTCAGTCTTCAGCTAGGTCACTAAAGTCATCCACTCCGAAAGCAATCACAAGCAGCCTCAACGATACCTCCCATTTCCTGTCACCTATTGTTCACCCACTGAAACTTCTCAGCCAATGATGTATTCTTTTAACAACAACAAACTTCATCTTCCTCTCCTAAGACATAAAAAACACCAACGACAGTGTCTGGCACTGGTTAACGTTTCCAAACAGTTACATCACCCATACTACTTCCTTTCCGACAAACCATACATGCCATTTAATAACCAATTACACTCGCCAACTGTACACGTGCACCAAGGATCCTTCGTGTCATCAGTCATCTATCTTTTACACTGAAGCGCCAAAGAAATTGGTACACCTACCTAATATCGTGCAGGACCCCCGCGAGCTCGCAGAAGTGCCGCAATACGACGTGGCATGGACTCGACTAATGTATGAAATTGTGCTGGAGGGATTTGAGACTATGAATCCTGCAGGGCTGTCCATAAACCGTAAGAGTACGGGGAGGTGGAGATCTCTTCTGAACAGCACGTTGCAAGGGATCTCAGGTATTCAATTACTGTGATAGTTTCTCAGCTTTGGTTTACTGATAATAACTTGATACCAGGGCCTATGAGTTTAATTTGTACACCACAGAACTGAAGATGATCACTATGTGATTGAAAATCGATTTTGCTATCAATAAACCATCGATATTACGGCCAACGCTGACCTTCCTTTTAATTTCACATATGGTCGTTGTGCACACAGACCTGTGTGGAGTCACCAATCAACGATGTCAGGTATGCTTAATAATCTTCATGTCTGGGGAGTCTGGCGGTCAGCGGAAGTGTTTAAACTCAGAAGAGTGTTCCTGGAGCCATTCTGTAGCAATTCTGGAGGTCTAGAGTGTCGAATTATCCTGCTGGAATTGCCCAAGTCCGTCGGAATGCACAATGGACATGAATAGATGCAGGTGAGCAGACGGGATGCGTACTTACGTGTCACCTGTCAGAGTCGTATCTAGACGTATCAGTGGCCTCATATCACTCCAACAGCACAGGTCCCACACAATTACAGAGCCTCCACCAGCTTGCCCCTGCTGACACGCAGGGTCCATGGATTCGTGAGGCTGTCTCCATACCCGGACACGTCCATCTGCTCGATACAATTTGAAACGAGACTCCTCCGACCAGACAACATGTTTCCAGACATCAGCAGTCCAATGTCAGTGTTGATGGGCACTGGCAAGGCGTAAAGCTTTGTGTCGTGCAGTCATCAAGAGTGCACGAGCGGGCTTTCGGCTCCGAAAGCCGATATCGATGATGTTTCGTTAAACGGTTTGCACGATGACACTTGTTGCTGGCCCAGCATTGAAATCTGCAGCAATTTTCAGAAAAGTTGCACTTCTGTCACGTTGAACAACTCTCTCCAGTTGTCGTTGGTACCATTCTTGCAGGACATTTTTCCGGCCGCAGCGATGTCGGAGTTTTGATGTTTTACCCGATTCCTGATATTCACGGTACGCTCGTGTTATGGTCGTACGGGAAAAGCCCCACTTCATCACTGCATCGGAGGGACTGTGTCCCATCGCACGTGCCCCGACTATAACACCACGTTCAAACTCAATCAAATCTTTATAACCAGCCGTTGTAGTGGCAGTAACCAATCTAACCACTGCGCCATACACTTCTTGTCTTATAGAGGCGTTCCCGACCGCAGCGCCGTATTCTGCTTGTTTGCATATGTATTTGAAAACTCATGCCTATACCAGATTCTTTGGCGCTTCAGTGTGTATACTGCCGATGTCCCATAACCAGCACCTCCTGTGTATCCAATACAATGACCGACACTGCCTTTCTTTCACTACATCCTATCATTCATTAAACCACTACTCCATACAACTCTGTCTCAACATTTGATTGATTCTGATTTAATCACTGGTACCTCTGAATCATTCCTGCAAAATCCCAGTGAACAGTTACAGGACACATCACCCGAGAATTCCGGTCCAGATAACATTCCTTAATCATCTAGAAGTGTCCCGTATACTTTGGCCTCTTCTCTGAGAGCGAGCTTAATTCATTATTCACGTGTCAACTAAAAGACGATCCGACTCTAGCTGACTACGTCTGCTAGCAAGGTGCATTTCGCTTCTAGTGGCTATGAATCTATTAGGGGCATGTGAAACGTTTGATCGGTGCGGAATAATCAGAGCAGAGGGAGTGTAACTTATATTTCGGTCTGCGCGCCTTGTGCAGCCATGCACAAGGCACCCTTATTCCTGGCACCACATCGAAGGGCCGTATTTTAGAAATGCACTTTCACTCTGACGACTATCTAGAATACGGTGGGATTGAAGCCAGCGACGTTGCATTTACGTGGTTTGAAATTATACGTAAGCTTTAAAGTTACGCATAACTTTGTGCCTTTCTTCTCGTATTTTGCGTCCGAACTTCCCGCGGAGAACGTTATGCCTTTGTTCTCCTTTCCAGTATGACCATAACACGTGGTGATCTGTATCACTTCGTGATTTAACCATCGTGAATTCAAGTGATTTACAAACAGTTTCTCTCACACGTAAGATAATATTTAAATAGGTTGTAGCATTATCCTAAATTTTTTTTGGTGCTATGATGTCCGTTGGGATTACTTAATGATATTATCTGATACTTCGTATTTATCGACGAGAGATAACGTTATGCATGTTATCTCTTCAAACATTAAATTACATTTTTCATACGTTTGTTCTGCGGTAATTTATCACCTTGCACAAGTTCCACCACGGTACCAGATATCTATCTGTGGACACTAACGATTTGCTCTATAGAAACGTGTCCCGGTCACTTTACTTCTATTTAAATCGGGGGTAGAAAGTAAAGCCAAACATCAGCATTATCGTCAGACTACGTTATTAACTGGTCATGTTTAATGTCTGGGAATTATTTTAGGGCAGTAGCCAGGTTCACTTTCTGAAAGAATGGTATGCTCTCAACCAAACTAACCACTAAAATATTTTCGACTTCTATCGATTAAAAAGTAACTTTCTGAAGACGATGGCCACAATAGACTGAAACTCCTTAAACGACTAACCTTCAGGCCACGAACACTAAACCACATCAATCGTCATCCATTCACATAAAACTTTTATCCGTCCTAGCCTTAAGTATGCCACTGTGAAACGAACTTCCATTATTCCCAAGTTTAAGCGCTCTCTCCAAGTCCTGGAACGCCATGCTCCTCGCCTCGCTTTTTGTATCTGAGTGCTCTTTGCCACTCGTATTTTGTACGAGCTGTTAAATTGACCACACCTCCTCAAACACTGAGAACAATTCCACTTTTCCTACATCTCTTCTAAACTTGAGTGCAACACCCCATTCTCGAGAACATTGGCTGTTGCTCTCAACATATTGCACCTTCCCTTCGTTCCAAACTCTCCATGTCCTTTTAGACCGTACTCGGTCGCGTTCCTCTTCTAGACTCTGATCGCATCCCTGAACTCTATCATTTCTTCCAGTATTAGCTTAATCTACCCATCTCACTGCATCCCAAATGAAAATTTCAATCAACGCTTTCCTTGGCCTAACACCCTATTCTACCAGTCATTTCCTTCCCTCATATACTCACATCGTTTTTCCCATAATATCCTCCCCCGTACTTCCAATATCCTAATCCCTATCCATGGTTGACAGGAGCTCTTATCAAATCACACTCTTAATAAAATATGTGCATCACTTACTCCTTGATGTGAATGTTTTCATATTCAAATTCTAGTTATATAAAGAGTGGCACTTTGATCGTTGCCAGTCCTTCCAAAGTAAGAGGAATGTAAGTAATACAAAAAACAACGAATCCAAACATCTTTCCAAACTTTAAACCAAATAATCTGCATAACCTAGCCGCTTCTTACCCTCCATAAAACGAATTCTTCATATCGTATAAATACCACCCCTTCCCAATCTTATTGTCAACCAACCGAAAACCAATAGATTTACTACAGTTCCCCAAAGTAAATAATTGTTTCATCGTTTCTCCCCTGACCTTCAATAGCAGGAGCCGCCAAATGTACGTTAACGTACTTCTCTAAGGTACAATTACTCTTTCCAAAAATTCTGGCCCTACGTTTTAGGAACCAAATGTCACTTTGAGACCACTTAATTCGTCCAAACAGCTGTGTACCTTACGAGATACAACGGACCTCTCTTCACTGTGTTCCAAATTATTTAATCTTACCGTTTGTACTCTTCAAATTGCCCAAACTTTTTGTGTCCTCTACTTCGTAGCCTGTCAAGAATCACCATTACTCGTTCACTTGCTTGAATCAAAACTTAGTAGTGATGTGCAACATGTCTTCAACCAGCTATAACATTTCACTTTTAATTCATTGGTGCAAAATCATCTTTATCTTAATTCAAATCAATATTTTTAGTTTTTAGATATCGGTTTTACATTTTTCCATTGTAATTCTCGTAACATCGTACCGTTACTAGAGCCCCTGCATTCCCCCTCGTTCCCCTTGCCAAATAACAATAAAGTAAAAATTGAATGTATGGTGTGTCTTCGTGTTAGACTATTCCACTTTTTCACACGCTATTTCGGCGGCTCTGCCAGTCGTCTTCTGCAGATGTTCCGAGTACCGTCTCACGTGCTTACTCTGCCCACTCGAAGCACCTGCAAAAGGCGGCTGGCAGAACCGCCGAAACAGTGTGTGCAAAATGGAATCGTCAGTTCAAAAGGAACCCGAAACACTCCCCATCAATTTGTTAAGCTGAGGAAGCACGAGAAAAAATCGCGATAAAGTCGTTGCCGCCCAAATCATAAGATAAAATTACTTCGCACGATTTAATATTGTTGAACCGTCACTGAAGAGATTTAAAAGACCGCTAAAACTACACAGGGGAGCATATATGCGGGATGTAACGCTGCAAAAAAAGAAGTTTCCAACAGATCAGAAATGCAGGGTCATTCAGAATTACGTAGGCACTTTCAAATGGTTGTAAATATGTTTGTGTTGAGTTAAGGTATTATGTGATATACAGGGTGTAGCGGATATAAGTGCAGATCTTTCTGTTGGTGACTGAGGACGGTGTCCTCAACAATATTACATCAATATTTACGTCATTTGAAGACTAATAATGGTAGTTATTACAAGTCGTATGTTTGTAGGTCGGGTAGTACATGTGGCAAGTGCAAGCCATTAATGCTTATTTACCACGGGGTAGCATGTCAGGAATTGAAGTTTCGACGAGTGATTGGTAATACAGAGTGGTCCATTGATAGTGACCGGGCCAAATATCTCACGAAATAAGCATCAAACGAAAAAAACTACAAAGAACGAAAATTGTCTAGCTTGAAGGGGGAAACCAGATCGCGCTATGGTTGGACCGCTACCGCGTTTTTTTAAAATAGGAACCTTCATTTTTTATTACATATTCGTTTAGTACGTAAAGAAATATGAATGTTTTAGTTGGACCACTTTTTTCGCTTTGTGATAGATGGCGCTGTGATAGTCACGAACGTATAAGTACGTCGTATCACGTAACATTCCGCCAATGCGGACGGTATTTGCTTCGTGATACATTACCCGTGTTAAAATGGACCGTTTACCAATTGCGGAAAAGGTCGATATCGTGTTGATGTATGGCTATTGTGATCAAAATGCCCAACGGGAGTGTGCTATGTATGCTGCTCGGTATCCTGCACGACATCATCCAAGTGTCCGGACCGTTCGCCGGATGGTTACGTTATTTAAGGAAACAGGAAGTGTTCAGCCACATGTGAAACGTCAACCACGACCTGCAACAAATGATGATGCCCAAGTAGGTATTTTAGCTGCTGTCGCGGCTAATCCGCAAATCAGTATCAGGCAAATTGCACGAGAATCGGGAATCTCAAAAACGTCGGTGTTGAGAATGCTACATCAACATCGACTTCACCCGTACCATATTCCTATGCACCAGAAATTGCATGGCGACGACTTTGAACGTCGTGTACAGTTCTGCCACTGGGCTCCAGAAAAAATTACGGGATTTTTTGCACTCGTTCTATTTAGCGACGAAGCGTCATTCACCAACAGCGGTAACGTAAACCGGTATAATATGCACTACTGGGCAACGGAAAATCCACGATGTCTGCGACAAGTAGAACATCAGCAACCTTGGCGGGTTAATGTATGGTGCAGCATTATGGGAGGAAGGATAATTGGCCCCCATTTTATCGATGGTAATCTAAATGGTGCAATGTATGCAGGTTTCCTACGTAATGTTCTACCGATGTTACTACAAGATGTTTCACTGAATGACAGAATGGCGATGTACTTCCAATATGATGGATGTCCGGCACATAGCTCGCGTGCGCTTGAAGCGGTACTGAATAGCATACTTCATGACAGGTGGATTGGTCGTCGAAGCCACATACCATGGCCCGCACATTCACCGGATCTGACGTCGACGGATTTCTTTCTGTGGGGAAAGTTGAAGGATATTTGCTATCGTGATCCACCGACAACGCCTGACAACATGCGTCAGCGCATTGTCAATGCATGTGCGAACATTACGGAAGGCGAACTACTCGCCGTCGAGAGAAATGTCGTTACACGTATTGCCAAATGCATTGAGGTTGACAGACATCATTTTGAGCATTTATTGCATTAATTTGGTAATGACATGTAATCACGCTGTAACAGAATGCGTTCTCAGAAATGATACATTTACAAAGGTACATGTATCACAGTGGAACAACCGAAATAAAATGTTCAAACGTACCTACGTTCTTTAGTTTAATTTAAAAAATCTACCTGTTACCAACATTTCGTCTAAAATTGTGAGCCATATGTTTGTGACTATTACAGTGCCATCTATCACAAAGCAAAAAAAAAGTGGCCCAAATAAACACTCACATTTATTTACGTGCTACACGAATATGTAACTAAAAATGGGGTTCCTATTTTAAAAAACGCACTTGATATCTGCTTGATCTATGGCAGCGCCATCTAGCGGCCCAACCATAGCGCCATCTGGTTTCCCCCTTCAACCTAGACAAGTTCCTGTTTTTGTAGTTTTTTCGTTTGACGCTTATTTCGTGAGATATTTGGCCCAGTCACGATCAATGGACCACCCTGTATATACTGACGGGGGAGGTGCAGCTACGACGGTGCGCAAAACATCAGGTAGTAAATTATATGATATGTTTGCGGGAAGTCTATTCGACGGACAGAAAAAAACAGACAACCCACTGACGTGTGCATATAATTGGGTACCACGTACAAAAATATTTACACTTATGCCCTTTACACACTGAATATATCGAAACAGAAACTCAGGAGGATTTTTTTTTTTTTTGTTACAGTGTTCTCCATAAAGATGTCTGCCAGAACAAATGAGAAGGCATTTTGCGTAGTTTATGCCGCAATTGCAAGAGGACAGTGATAATTTCAGTTTTCAACAGGATGGCGCTCCACTTTACTTCCGCAACGATGTGCGTGATTCCTTAGGGACTGAGTCAATAAGTTGATGAATCAGTTGTGCATAAGCTGGCAATCTCCAGTTATTAACAATGTTAAATATTCCCCAAATCCAAGTGCTGACTTGTTTCGTAAATGGGCCCTACGATGCCGTTCAATATATTTTCGTTATATGTTTTGTTTAAATAAAGAATGAATGTCTCACAAAGCACAACAGTAATTCACAAATTAAACCTGTTACCATACCGCTGGCATACTGGATACACTGTACACTGAGGTAAGAGTACCCAACGTTTAGCCTGTGACCGCAGAAGATATGTAGGATGTGTTAAAAGAAGCGGAAGTAGCAAGAAACAAGCGTAAATGTAAATATTAGCAAACTGACGATCACAAAAACTGGATGTCTAGAAACGTAGAAGCAGAGCAGAGTTGGAGAAGATAACGTAGGAAAAAGGCAGTATCTTATCCAAGATGGGTTCATCGATCGAGTACAACACGGTGTCCCCTTTATTATGTGCTTAAATAAAATATAAAAATAGTTTTTTGAGAGTCAGAAGTATAAATCAGATTAAGAATCACCAGTATAAGAAGTCATCCCTACGTGCTTTCTGAGATACGTGACTACTATATACTGTACATCATGTTGATTCAACATACAAACAGTGCATCTTTTTGCCGTGCAACGCCGCAGACTGCAGTCGACTCTATGTTTTAGAATTAACGCCAGCTTAGAGAGAATCTGCTTGTTGCAGATCTTTGTAAAGCCACTGTACTGCTGTTGTTCTGGTACACACTGGAAACGTAACGGTAAAAAATGCAGGTTATGCGAATACTTTCACAAGGATTAGACCTTAATACAACCACAGGCCTTATGTCCAGCTGCTTCTCTGTTGTGTTGCTAAACACTCTTTCTTGGCAATTCTCCACTGCACGTTAAAAGGTCTCTCTGCTTACTGTGTTGATGGTCGGGTTAACACTTCAGTATTCAGGGGATCTAGCTTGCTCAGCATACACTACAAGAATGTGACTCCTGTCAGCTCATTCGTGACAAACCATTTTTTTGTGCCGGAAATTACTTCGTGACCAACTAGTACATGGCGACAGTGTTTGACATGACACTTTTGTATGTCGATCTGTGTCATTATCGAGCAGGTCGATGCAGGGATATGCGGTAAATGGGTACTGCGCTGAGCAACTGCTTATGTACTAATGCTTACAGTCAGGAGTTCGTTCCTGCAGTTATACCCGTAAAAACGAGTATGTTCTTATTGTTTACAAGCGGACCACAACCATTCGAAATTGTTTTGTATAAATTGTACTGTATCTCACAGTTTAATACTGTATGTGGTTGTCTAAAACCATGAAGAACGAAAATGCATTTTTCGGCCCAGCGTCCTTTCAAGAGTTTCTGTGCATTGCCGATATTTATTAAACCTATCGCATAGGGTTTCCTATTGGCCAAAGAAAATTGTGTTCCTTCGTTTCAGGAGATATATTAATACATTATTTCTTATTTCTTTTTTATTGGCTTACTAAAGTCACAACAATAGTCCCTACATGTTCTAGCACAAAACTTTCGTATCACGTTCAACCATGAAAACAATATTCTACTACAGTTAAAAATGGAAAGTCACTGCCTTGATCAGAAACAAATACTAGTGCATCTCACTCTGAAACAAAAGAATGATACTTTCTATGTGCATTACATGACGAAACGTATTATCCAAATGAATACATCACAATTGTAGTACTACAGAACCTGTAATGAGAAATCAGTAAGATTTTTACAGACGTAAATATAATATATTGTGGAACTAAAGGAGCATGTCTGCGAAATGTAATACAAATTAGTTGCTTATACTTATATGACAATAATGTTGTTATTAAAACGTTATATAAAAATTATCAGCCAGTATAAAATATTAATCTGTAAAGCATGAGAGATGAATGTGAAATCAGAATCATACAGGTTCAAGAAAAGAATGTAGTATAGTAATGGAAATCCCTGACATTATAACTGAATCTGAAACAGAGCTTGTTAGTGACATAAGGAACAATCATTGAAATTTAGTATTAAATAGTTATTTAACAGTTAAATAACGTTCCTGGAAGAGAGCAAACGACAACATGGCAGTTACAACAATCACAATTCAGTGTACAGATATGTAATGTACATTTTATAAACGGCCAGAACATATGGAATTAAAATACACAAAATGCAAAAACATCGCTACCCTGCCGTGCTGCCCGCGGCTGAAATTGTCGCCATTGGGACGTGTTACATTGTTCCGTGATGTAAGAGAGAAAATAGTAGTGTTTACGTTGACAGTTAAGCTACAAAATTTACTGATTATTTTTGCAACCAACTGTTCCTGTAACAAAATACAGAAATAAATCAAAGCATGGTTAAGCCTTGGACATTGCGAAAGGAGGAACCCGTCTTTAAAGAACCTTTGCACATATTCAGAATCAAAGGTTCTCACAGTATTAGAAGACCAAACAGAAAGTAAAATTTTCATCTCCGTGTGTATTTGTACTTCGATATTTTCATATCATCTTATCGTTATTCTGCTGCTCACATAATCAGTTTATCTATGAATACTGAACTGTGACGAAGGAATATACCAAATAAATTTGTGCCGATTGTTTTCTGTGAAAAGTAAGATTAAACTTCTTTTCTGCATTTCGTAACCTTGAAGCATTCTATCAACGATTTGGCAGATGAACGTCGAGGACCTTAAGTCCAATTCCGAAAACCACGTACGCTGACATCCAAATCTGACAGCTGTTCACTAAGCAAGACAGTTCCTATCGCCTGTAATTCAATATATCAGGCCACACAGTACAGACACGACATAGATAGGCTGAATGTGAAAATATGATACATATGTGTGGCAGTATTGTGCTACAAACAGTTCAACAATGCGTTTCGAGAGACAATTCTCTCATCACCACGTTCTAAAACTTAGCTCATTAAGATAAAACACTAAAAGAATCAGCGAACAATAATAATTGTGGCGTTCATAAAGTAGAACCGAAAACACACTGGACTGGAAAAATACGAATATGAGAACAATTATTCATTTGCGGCTCTGATCGACGAAATTGATTAGAAACGAGTCAATGAAGCTTTCTGTTCAGTTTCGCTGGATGTTAAGAATCTGTATTCCACTGTTCAGGTTAATGAAACGATAGAGACGATCAGAAGAAATATCCTTAAATACAGCTAAATTTCGAAACAAGAGAGCATAGAAATCGTTGTATTTTACCGCTTATTGAAAGTTATAACTATTTCACTTTTAATCATCAGTTTTACATTCAAGGTAATGCATTTCAGTGACTATGGCTGATATTTTTATAACGACCTAGAAGAAAAAGTTTTAAAGTCTGAACAAGCCGTTATCGGTTAAATTGTGTATTAAAAGCATTACTTGGGTGAAACTTTGTTTGTTGTTGATGGTTCCGCTGAAGCTATTTATGAAATAGTAAAACGTTCAGCGACGCCCACAGCAAATTGAGTTCACCGTGGAGCAATAAATTCACAACAGTTTACTATTCATTTATTTGAACATTAAAAAACAGTGCACTAAGCATGCATTCACCGTTTATAGAAAACCACAACTGTTGCTGTGATTCGTAGTGATTCAAACCATCCACAGCCTTATAAAGAGGAGTACAGAGCAGTAAATATACCAACGAGCAGGGCGGATAGAGAGACGGAAATACACATAATTAAGAAGATGGAGGTTGACAACGTTTACAAAGCATTGTTAATAAATTGCTGCGCAAAAGGAAATAAGCACAGAACGAATAAACTTAACGGAGATAAAATGAAAATGGGTGCGTTGGCGTACCATGGAAAGAGTCGCTCGAAAGTTGGTCAACATTTTTAAACCGTGCGCTGTTAAAATAATATTTCACACAAATAATCTAGTCAGGTGTAACCTAAAGCACAATGTCAGTAAAAGGATAAAAGAGTTAAACAGATACGAAATTTATAAAATTCAATGCGCTTCCTGTGAATCAACCAGGCACAAGGAACACAAAGATGCGGTCAGACTAAATAATTATGAACATATTATAAATACGAAACTGGCTATCCTCTTAGGGGAAAAGAAGAAGTCTTAGAAGTCTAGCACCTAGAAGAGACAGGGAGGAAACTTGATTTGCTAGAAGAACTGGGGAACGACATTCATAGAAAGAAGTATGGTAATATTGTAAAAGCACAAGTGAAAGACAACGAAATGAGATTTCGTAACGGCTTTGTAGAATTATTTTTAGGCAGATAGAAGTATATGATTATAACTTTGTAATACCTCTTTGACGAGATAGCTAGAGGCTGTGATCACTACAACAGCATTATGATTTAACCAATAGCTGTAGATACAGCAATACCGCTGACATGTCTGTTGACAACAACCGTCGCATTTCCGCAGAAGCGCCACCACCTTGACAGTCTTGGACCCCACAGCAGAGTAGTAGGACCCGGTATGATGCATTGTGCATTATGAGATGTGACGACCACTGACCACTGACTGATGTCGACTATTTTAATGTAAAGCGAAGACCCACAATCCAATGTGTTTTTATGTTACTTTGTCTTGTGAATGCTGAAATGACAGTTGCAGGTATATTACTTAGTGTTTTAACTTCATGAACTATGTTTTACGCTCTGATCCTGAGAGCATTGTCTCTCTAAATGGATTGTTGAGATACGTACAGGACAGAAATACGACTAAATGCTGTCACTGTAAAAAACTTAGCAACCATTACCTCAGAACCGTGATGGATAATAGAAAAATGATACATTTCAATAGACGTGCATCACATCATTGGCGGCTACCTAATAAACATCGAGTGCAAACTGCACCCCGATTTATCGTGTGACTTTTGTGTTCGACTGTCTGTATTCACTGGAGTGCCTGCATTTCAATACTCCGATTTTTGTATCTCCTCATGAGCTTTTACCATTGTGTATACCGCAAACAGTGTATGTATTTGAATCCGTCGCTGGTTTCAGGATGAGAGCTTAAACAAAGGAGCTACAAAATAGAGCAACAAACAAAAATCGTACGATAAGGCTCACTTGTTTGTCCGCAGAAATCATCCGTCTTCTCGAATATACAGGGCGAATCACCTGAAACTTCAAGAGCAAATATTGCGGAAACGGAAAGTGCTATCGATGCGCGCTTTTGAACATTGTGCATTGGTAGTCATCATCTAGAACTATTAGTCAATCAACAGATTGTAATAACACTTAGAAAGGTTGTAATAATAGTTATAAACTGTGTTTTCTGTGCAAACATACACCTTTTTAAATGGAATAATGCCTGTTGATATTAACAGACTAAAGGTATGGTAAATTAGAGCGTCAGTGGTGTTTGCTGCAAGATTTTAGTCTGAATTGTTTACCAGACGTCCTATTTTGGAAAGCTCCCACACTAACACATGTGCCTGCCGTTCACCCTGCGTATTTGCTAGGTACGATGGTATTACGTCTGCCCGCCATCGGCGGTCGAATCTTCCAACAGGCATGGGTGTGTGTGTTGGCTTTAGCGGAAGTTAGTTTAAGTTAGATTAAGTAGTGTGTAAGCTTAGGGACCGATGACCTCAGCAGTTTGGTCCCATAAGATTTGCCACTAATTTCCAACTACGTTTGCTTACAGTGTGTCTTTGTATTCCTTGAGTGAGTTAGCGCGTGACAGTCCAAGCAATATGTCATGAGTGGACCATGGGATTTGCCAATGCAGGAAAAGCCGACATGCTCATGGTGTAAGGAGATTGTAGGAAGAATGCAGTTCATTCTTGTACTGTGTATACGTCAAGATATCCCAACTGACGTCAACCAACTAGGCATTTATTTGTCAACCTCTTCAATGAGTTACGTAAATGTGGTGGTGTAATACCTAAACAACGTAACAGAAGGAAACAAGTGATGACAGAATCATGGGAAATTAATGTGTTTGTCAGCTGACAATCCTTGTTGGCTGCATCGGGTGGACCGTCAGCGTCCATCGAGTGTAAACATGTGGCGTGGGATAGTGAACCATCAGCTCTTAGGCCGGCTTTCTATAGACGGAACACTGAACGAGAACAAGTATCGCAGACTCCTAAGAGACCATCTTCCACGGAACCTAGAAGACGTTTTTCTGCATACTAGGAGGAACCTCTGGTACCAACGTGATGACTATACAGCCCTTAGTGCATATACGAAGTACTACAGCGTTTCTTAACGAATTGTTTCCAGCTCGTTGGATTGCACGCAGGGGACTTGTACCTTGGCCGACAGTTTCCCCGGATTTGACGCCTGTAGACTTTTTTCTGGGAGGAAAGCTGATAGACGCTATCCATAAGGATATACCATTTATGCCCGATGATATGTAAAGACGTATTCCTGCAGCCTGCTTGCACATCTCCGCTGCAGTAGTAGCATGTGACTAACAATGGTTCCATATCTGACTGGAAGCGTATATTGCCGCTGCCGGTGGTAATTTTGAACACAACCTGTGATGCTCAATTGTTTCGTTACTGGTCACTAGTGAATGCACTTGCGTTTTCTGTAGTGTATGCTACCAACACTATTGTACGAGTATCAGTGTAGGAACTTTTCAAAATACGATATCTCGTAAGCGAATCGCACTAGAATCCTGCAACAACCACCACTGACATTTTAAATTACCTTACGTTTAATTTTTTAATGTCAATAGGCTGTGTTCCACTTGAAAAACGGTATGTTTGCACAAGAAATACACTTTATAAGTATTATCATAGTCTGTTGATTGACTAACAATTAGAATCACTGACTACTAATCCATTCTGTGAAACCGCACGTCAACATCTCTTTCCATTTCTGCAATATCTGCGGTGCAAGTTTTAGCTGATTCACCTTCTATTTATATTTATGAATTGAATCTACTGAAGTCGTGTTTTATAACTCATTTTTAGCATTTCGTTATATTTACTGTAAATACATCGTCGTAATACGAATATGTGGATCCATGGCATTCGTTAAAAGTTTAAGTTTGGTAAAGAATAATCTATCAGCGCAGTTATGCATAGTTTTATGTATTCATCATGTTTGATAAGGATAATTGCCCTGGATACTGCACACAATTCCATTTTGGAACGTTATATGACTGATAACCGTGGCCTAATAGTCCCTTGGACTGTATAAATAAACTATACTGTTTCACTATAGTTCTGAAACAGCTGGAGCAGGTTCAAGTAAACACTTTACAGACTAGAACACTTGGAGTAAATGTGAGCAAACTTGACTGGTTTACTATTTGGAATAGTATACTGTAAGAGTAAGACAAACGTAGCATCCTTAGGGGTGAGGGTGAGAATGGGGAGAGTTGGACCCCCAAATTTAATAGAAAACGGCCGATAGTGTTGAATTTGTAGTTATGTGTGTCGCTAGGATGAAAGCTGACAACACCCAAAAAATTTAAGTCCAAACTTAGTTGAACTTACTCAACAGAATCCTACAGAATTCACAGAAAGCTTTTCGAAACCGGCAGTCACAGTGCTGTAGTATAGGATGCGAACTATATTTAGTTTACTTCCATATTCATAATCTAAGAAAGTGGAATAAACCGTAATCTTCCTGTACTAATTACAGCCAATTAGAAAACATAGATGATTAATCTTCCAAAGACTCTTCGCTCGCGTCCTTGTATGCGTAATCAGTAGGTAGTCTGTGTTTTTGAATAACAATATTTTCAGTAACGAGTTATGACGAAACCACTGGCTACAGACTGATGACTGGTGACAACGTTGAACGCCTCTCTCCCTGACACCTGCGGTCACACACAGTTGTATGTCATTATTACTATTATTCAAATAAGGTTTCACTAAATATATGTAAATATGTAAAAATGTTAAGCAATTGGAGAGAATAGTACTATTTTACTTATCGTATGATAAACCATGAACCTTGCCGATGGTGAGGAGGCTTGCGTGCCTCAGCGAGAAAGATAGCCGTACGGTAGGTGCAACCACAATGGGAGGTAACTGTTGAGAAGCTAGACAAGCGTGTGATTCCTGAAGAGGGGCAGCAGCCTTTTCACTAGTTACAGGGGCAACAGTCTGGATGGTTGGCTGATCTGGCCTTGTAACTTCAACCAAAACGGCCTGGCTGTGCTAATACTGCGAACGGCTGAAAGCAAGGAGAAACTACAGCCGTAATTTTTCCCGAGGGCATGTAGCTTTACTCTATGGTTAAATGATGATAGCATCCTCTTGAGTAAAATATTCCGGAGGTAAAATAGTCTCCCATTCGGATCTCCGGCCGGGGACTACTGAAGAGGAAGTCGTTATCAGGAGAAACAAAACTGGCGTTCTACGGATCGGAGGGTGAAATGTCAGATCCCTTAATCGAGCAGGTAGGTTAGAAAATTTAAAAATGGAAGTGGATAGGTTAAATTTAGTTATAGTGGGAATTAGTGAAGTTCGGCGGCTAGAGGAACAGGACTTCTGGTCAGGTGAATTCAGCGTTATAAATACAAAATCAGATAGGGGTAATGCAAGAGTAGGTTTAATACTGATTTAAAAAATAGGAATGCGGATAAGCTACTATGAACATCATGTTGAGCGCGTTATTGTAGTCAAGGTTGACACGAAGCCCACACCCACCACTATAGTACAAGTTTATGTGCCAAGTAGATCCATTGATGAGGAGTACGTTGAGAAAATGTATGATGAGATAAAAGAAATTGTTCAGATAGTTAAGGGAGCCAAAAATTTAATATTAAATGGGGACTGGAATTCGGTAGTAGGAAAAGGAAGAAAAGGAAAAGTAATATGTGAATATGGAGTGGGGAAAGGATTGAAAGAGGAAGCCGCCTGGTAGAATTTTGAACAGAGCATAATTTAATCATAGCTAACACTTGGTTTAAGAATCATGAGAGAAGGTTGTATACGTGGAAGAGACCTGGAGACACCGAAAGGTTTCAAATTGATTATACAATGGTTGGACAGAGATTTGGGAACCAGAATTTAAATTGTAAGACGTTTCTAAGGGCAGTTATGGACCATGACCACAATTTATTGATTATGAAATGCAGACTAAAACTGAACAAGCTGCAAAAATGCAGGAATTTAAGGAGAGGTTGTAGAGGCTTTCAGGGGGAGCATGAGAGAGCGATTGACAAGAACAGGGGAAAGGAATACAGCAGAAGAATAATGGGTAGCTTTGAGAGATGAAATGGTGAAGGTAGCAGAAGATCAAGTAGGTAAAAAGACGGGGGCTATCAGAAATCCATGGGTTGAATTTATTCGATGAAAAGAGAAAATATAATAATACAATAAATGAAGTGGGTGAAAGGAAATACAAACGTCTAAAAAATAAGTCTGACAGGAAGAGCAAATTGACTAAGCAGGAATGACTAGAAGACAGGTGTAAGGACTTAGAAGCAAATATCACTAGGGGTAAGATAGATACTGCCTACAGGAAAATTAAAGAGACATTTGGAGAAAAGAGAATCACCTGTATGAATATCAAGAGCTGAGATGGAAAACCAGTCCTCTGCAAAGAATGGAAAACAGAAACGTAGGAGTATACGAAGGGCGTGTACAAGGAAGATGCACTTGAGGGCAATATTATGGAAGTGGAGTAGAACATAGAGGAAGATGAGAAGAGAGATATGATACTGCGTCAAGAATTTGACAAAGCGCTGAAAGACGTAAGTCTTGGGGGACTCAGACGTGACAAAACTCTTTCATCTGTGAGCAAGATGTACGAGACAGGCAAAACACCTTCAGACTTCAAGAAGAATATAATAATCCCAGTTACAGAGAAATCAGGTGGTGACAGGTGCGAAAACTACCGAACTATCACCATAATAAATCATGGCTGCAAAATACTAACACGAATTATTTACAGAAGAACCGAAAAACTCGTAAAAGGCGACCTCGGGGAAGATCAGTTTGGATTCCAAAGAAATGTAATGACACGCGAGGCAATACTGACCCTACGACTCCTCATAAAACGTAGATTAAGGAAAGGCAAGCCTATGTTTCTAGTATTTGTAGACTTAGATAAAACTTTTGAAAATGTTGACTGGAATACTCTCTATCAAATTCTAAAGACGACAGGGGTGAAACACAGGGAGCAAAAGGCTATTTACAATTTGTACAGAAACAAGAGGGCAGTTATAAGAGACAATGAGGGAGGGCTGTAGCCTGTACCCGATGTTATTAAATTTGTATGTTGAGCAAGCAGTAAAGGAAACAAAAGAAAGTTTTGGAGTAGGAATTCAAATCCAGGGAGAAGAAATAAAAACTTTGAAGTCTGCAGATGACACTGTAATTCTGTCAGAGACGGCAAAGGACTTGGAAGAGAATCTGATCGGAATGGGCAGTATCTTCAAATGAAGATACAAGAGGAACAACAACAATAGCAAAACGAGGATAATGGAAAGTACTAGAATTAAATCAGATTAGGAAATGAGACGCTTAAAGTAGTAAATGAGTTTTGCTATTAGGAAAACAAAATAACTCATGATGGTCAAAGTAGGGAGGATATAAAATGAAGACAAGCAATGGCACGAAAAGCGCTTCTGAAGAAGAGAAATTTGTTAACGTCGAGTATAGATTTAGGTGTCAGGAAGTCCTTTCTGAAAGTATTTGTATGGGGCGTAGCCATGTTTGGAAGTGAAACATGGACGATAAAAAGTTTATTCAAGAAGAGAATTGAAGCTTTTGAAATGTGGTGCTACGGAAGAATGCTGAAGATTAGATGGGTCGATGACGTAACTAATGATGAGGTGCTGAATAGAGTTGAGGAGAAGAGGAATTTGTGGCACAACTTGACGAAAAGAAGGTACCGGTTCGCAGACTTACTCTGAGGCATCAAAGGATCACCAATTTAGTTGTGGAGGGATGCGTTTGGGGTAAAACTCGTAGAGGGAGACGAAGAGATAAATACAGTATGCGGATTCACAAGGATACAGGTTGCAGTAGTTACTCGGAGGTGAAGAGGTTTGCACAGGATAGAGTGTCTTGGAGAGCTGCAGCAAAACAGTCTTCTGACTGAAGACCACAAAAACAACATGATGACAGGAGAAACACTGGACAAATATTTACAAATATATAAATTTCTACTCAGATACGCACAATCTCAATTTCGTAATGGGCTCATAGCCGTAAGTCCAGTCAGAAGCTTCTGCAGACATATTGTCCATTGTGCCTTTGAATGATTTGGGGGAACTTTGAAATGCTCACATGCGAGTCACATCAAGGGAGAACTTCCATCCCTATTGGTGCACCAATGCTCCACGCTTCGATCCTTTCTGATCCAATTCAGTTTGCACCAGTATCGTCGGGGCAAATCAAAACCTGCGGTTGCTCCAGGGAATTTTGATAAGTTGGTGGCGCTTCTTGGAAGACTGCTCTTGCCATTGATTGTTCGAGGCGTTTTGCATGTTGAAGTTAATCTCCTTCAGACGGATTGCTGTGCTCGACTGTGGTTTTCTAGACCTCGCTCGCTAGGATTCTCCTAATGGAATTTCTGAATAAGTTGGTAATTCAGAGTTGCTTTTTGCTCTTGTCCACACGTTAAGCAATGATTGACCTTCTTAAGGACTCTATTGTATTGTATGTTAACGAGGGGCCTAGAAACAACGGAGATTCTCCGTCCCCGTCGCAGCCGCAGTGGTCCACAACCCCACACCGAACTATTCAGGGTTATTGTGCGGTTTGGCCCCCGGTGGAACCACCCAGTGAACGTCTCACACCAGACGAGTGTAACCGCTATATTTGCGTGGTGGAGGAATAGTAGTGTATGCGTACGTGGAGAACTTGTTTGCTCAGCAATCGCCGACATAGTATAGCTGAGGCGCAATAAGGGAACCAGCCCGCATTGGCCGAGGAAGATGGAAAACCGTCAAAAAACCATCCACAGACTGGCCGGCTCACCGGACCTCGACACAAGTCTGTCAGGCGGATTCCTGCCTCGGACCAGGCACCCCTTCCCAATCCGGAAACCAGTGCGTTACACCGCACGGTTAACCGGGCGGGCTTCTTAAGGATGGTGGTGGAATATTACGCCGGAACTTAGTCTACGGGCACTCCTGTAATTCAGGCCACTGGGAGGCCGTTGGGTGGAGAGATCTGTAGACCGGCTACAGTTTTGACAGTTTCTTGAGCTCAGAAGCCTCCACGGTGCCTCTATCATCATCATGAGGAGACCCAGACAGCAGTGCGGAGAATTTCGCCGGGGACACCTTCGAAGATAAGAGACCCTGAATCAAAAATCTTCGTGAAACCGAAGCAATGGATTGAATCATCGGGAAACCGAAGCCAACGGGCGGGAAAACGCAACAGACAAATCATAATGAATGGTTCTATGAAGACGCCATTTCGCACACGCACGAGAGATGGTCTATAAGTTTTATTAATGACCTAGGGAAAACTTCCTTACGTAACTAAGTATTTGGTTGCAGGTTTATGTCTTCAGTCCTGATACACGTTATTTGTCGTGCCGTAGTGCCGTAGCACGCCTTTAGAAGAGCCAAAACAAAACGGCGCCATTTTGTTTTAGCTCCTCTTGCGTCGTGATATGAAACTGTAGTGCTGGAATTCAGAGTGTACAAGGACTGAGGTTATGTTCCATCAAACAAAAATTTAATTACGTAACTTGGTTTTCCTAAGTCATTTTTAAACTTACAGACCACTCCACCTTCAGTGAGTATAAAGTAATTTGCGTTGTAACAACCAATGGAAGCTAGAGCGGCCACCACAAATTTTTAGTCTTGTTATCATGTGAGTGTGTGATCATGTCTGAGAGGATCTATAATGTGCGTGTAACGCGTCGGATGTCAGTGTGCAGCAGCAGACTCCAAGCGGAGGCTACGCACCTGCAGCTGTTGTAGTAATAAGCAATAATTTAGCTTAGTTTCTATTTATTCACGTACTTCTGTGAGGAAGTGTTTGGCATCTTGCTCTAAGGGTAGGTTTCCGCGTAAATGCTTATGCATATCCTTGTGTGAGCCAGTTTTCTTGCGTAATTTTACGCCAGGCAGAAACGCCACGCCACGTGATTAAGTTTAATTTACGTGTTAGTTCACAGCGTGTAGTTTAGATCAGTACTGTAGAGTCTCCATATTTATTTCGTGCAGTAGCTTTTTTGTGAGTAGAGTTCCTAGTAAAATGTAACTATTGATGTATTCGTTTTCAGCACAGAAATTTATTTCTGAGGATTTTGCGGTCTGAAGCTACAGTAGGAACTTCCCCAGAACACATCTTAGTGTTTGTTAACTTCCATCGATATATTTTGCGCATATTCAGCCTCAGCAGCGTCAGAGTGGGGTGAATTTCTCTTTTGTAGTGGTCTGTAAATACTTGCTAAGTTACTACCGGCAGTTTTGCTTGTATTTTTGGAGACTTTATTCGACTTATTTACGCAGTAAGATATGGCTAGAGACTATGCTTGTTGCGAGCGGTTACAAGAAGAATTGGGTGCTGTCCGTAAACAACTGGAAACTACGTTGTCGTTGGAGCGCAGGCTTCGGGCTACAGCCCAAAGCTGCAGCGATATCGATGAGACGATGAGACATTGACGAGAGTTGTGACACCTCTGTTGCTGTGGAGTAACAGGATACAGACTGCAGAGTATCTGAGTAGTCACCACCAGTGTTGAGGACGAAAATGCGGAGCAGAAGTGAAAAATATTCGAGGGCTTCAGAAATGGGAAAGACCGATTGTGGTTTAGTGGCGTTGTTAGAAAACTGCTGCTTGAACAAAGAGAGCTTCGTCACATATTGAAGAGAAGTAAAAACATAGCTGACAAACAAAAGCTGAACGAAGCGAAAATGAGCGTAAGGAGAAGAATGAAAGAAGCATTCAATGACTTTGAAACTATAATTTTGTAAACTGATCTGAGTAAAAACGGTAAGATATTTTATTCTTACATAAAATCAGTAATCGTTTCGAAATCTTGTATTCGTTCACTCAGTGGCCACACTGGCGCGGAATCGGAAGATAACAAAGGAAAGGCCGAAATACTGAATTCGGTCTTCCAAAATTGCTTCACCGTGGAAGTTCGTAACACGGCCGCGCCTGTCATTCATCGTACGGACTTCGAAATAACAGATATTGAGATAACCAGTAATAAAAAGGTACCAGAACCAGATAAGATACCTGTAAGAAGCTACAGAGATTATGGGAAAGAACTTCCTTCCCTTCAAGCATCAGTTTATCGTAGATTGCTGCAGCAACGATGGTTATCTAGTGACTGGAAAAAAGTGCACGTCATTCCCGTTTTCGAGGAGGATCGTAGGACAGATGGATGTAATTATAGGCCTATATCCCTGACACCGCCCTGGTCTAGGATTATGGAACATCTTTTATGCTCAAGAAGTATGACGTGTTTTAAGAAGAAAAATTTTCTCTATAAAAATCAACATGTGTTCCACAAGCAGAGATCTTGTCTAACTCAGCTCGCTCTGTTCCTCCATGAGATACACGGTGCTGTAGACATCGACGCTCAAAATTCCTCGACTTCAGTAATGCATTGACACCATCACGCACTGCGGTTTAACGGAAAAAGTACGAGCATAATGAGTATCGGACCACATTTGCATTTGGATTAAAAAAGATTTAGCAGATAGAAATCAGCACGTCGCTCTTAACGGAGTAAAATCGACGGATGTAGATGCTGTTTCCAGAGACCATAAGGAAGTGTGATAGGACCATTACTATTTACAGTGTATATAAATAATCTAGTATAAAGTGTCGGAAGCTCTTTAAGATTGTTCGCAGATGATGCGAAACAGTATACACTTGCAGAATGATCTGAAGAGGATTGATGAATGGCACAGACTCTGGCAGTTGTCACTGAATGTAAATAAAGGTAACATATTGCGCGTACATAGGAATATAAGTCCAGTACTGTACAGCTATACTATTGATGACAAATAGCTCTAAACAGCATCTATCATAAAATAGCTAGAAGTAACCCTCCAGAGCCCTAAAATGGAATGGTAACATGAAACAAATAGTTGGAAAAGCAGATGCCAGACTGTGATTGATAGGGAGAAACTTAAGGAAATGTAACTCATCCACGAAGGAAGTGGCTTACAAGGCACTTTTTCAACCGATCCTTGACCCTTGTTTTTCAACATGGGATCCTTAGTACACTCATGCTCACAAACTAACGATAATTGCAGAATATGGTACCCCACAACGTGGCACTACACACAACTGGCGTTAACAGCGTAGGCGCATACATAGGGAACACACACGACACCGATCTGTAAATCCACGGTATTGATGATAAGTTGAGAAAACCGTCCGAAACACATGTGCTACAAAACACCACTGTTTTCTGCTCATGTACCCCGACATCAATATGGGATATGATCACCATGCACACGTACACAGGCCGAACAACTGTTTGGCATACTCTGGATCAGGTGGTCGAGCAGCTGCTGGGGTTTAGCCTCGCATTCTTACACCAGTGCCTGTCGGAGCTCCTGAAGTGTCCTAGGGGTTTGAAAACGTGCAGCAGTACGTCGACCGAGAACATGCCAGACGTGCTGGATGGGGTTTAGGTCTGGAGAACAGGCAGGCCACTCCATTCGCCTGATATCTTCTGTTTCAAAGTACTCCCCACGATGGCAGCTGGGTGGGGCGGTGCGTTATCATCCATCGGGAGGAAGTTGGAACCCACTGCACCCCTGAAAAGGCGGACATACTGGTGCAAAATGACATCCCGATGCACCTGACCTGTTACAGTACCTCTGTCAAAGACATGCAAGCTGTACGTGCACCAATCATAATCCCACCCCACACCATCAAACCACGACCTCCATACAGGTTACTTTCAAGGACATTAAGGGGATGGTATCTGGTTCCTGGTTCACGCCAGATGAAAATCCGGCGAGAATCAGTGTTGGGACTATATCTGGACTCGTCCATGAACATAACCTGAGACCACTGTTCCAATGATCATGTACTGTGTTCTAGACACCAGGCTTTACGGGCTCTCCTGTGTCAGTGGAATTCACCTTTCATGTTTCCGGGCGAATAAACCATGTCTGTTCAGTCATCTGTAGACTGTGGCTGTTCCAGTGGATGCGGTAAGATCCCGAGCAAGGCTCCCTGCAGTACTCCGTGGCCGTCTGCGGCCACTGATGGTGAGATATCGGTCTTCTTGTGGTGTTGTACACTGCGGAAGTCCCGTACTGTAGCCTGGACGCGTTTCCTGTCTGCTGTAATCGTTGCTATAATCTTGAGCTCACACTCTGTGGCACACGGAGGGCCCGTGCTACGACTTGCTGGTCTGACCAGCCTCCAGTCGCCCTAGAATTCTACCCCTCATAACGTCAGCAACATGTGTTCTTTCAGCCATTTTAAACACACACTCACCATTAGCAGGTCTGGAAACGTCTGCGCACTGACTCGCTGCACCGTACTCTGACATACACCAACCCACCTCTGCGTATGTGGACGGCTGCCAGCGCCACCGTGCGACAACCGCAGTTCAAATGCACCGCATGATCATACCCTGAGGTGATTTAAACCCGCAAACCGCCCACGAGAGCGATGTTACACCATGTATCAGCATTATCCTTAATTTATGAGCATGAGTGCAGATAGAATTGGTGGAAGAGGTAGAGAAGATCTAACGAAGGGCGGCGTGTTTGGTCACGGGTTCATTTAGTCGCCGCGAGAGCGTTACAGAGATGCTCAACAAACAGCAGTAGCAGGCTTACAAGAGAGACGTTGTGCTTCACGGAGAGTTTTACTATTCAACCTTCATGTGAGCACTCTCCGGGAAGACAACATATTACTTCCTCCCACATACATATCATGAAATGACAGCGACGAGAAAATTTGAGAAGTTAGACCTAATGCAGGGGCTTACCAATAATCGTAACTGCCACGCGCCCCTCGGAGTAGATCGGGGAACGGAGGGTCACCTAGTGGTGCCAGAAGTAGCCTCCGTCTTACACCGTTATGTGTCATGCGGAGTATGATGTAGATGTAGACGTTGGCGAGCATTGCGAGGAACCACAGAAAATGGAGCTACATCGCGTGAGGCAATATTCCCAGTACTTGACAAGACTTGAGAGAAACATCAGTTTGGTTTTTCATGCCTCTAGTTGTTCGAATTATGCAGCATACAGAGACGGGAGGGAACATTTGTGTACGACTGTGGTAGAATGTTGAAGACAAAGGGCAAGTGTGAAAAAACGTAGCATCGTCAACGTTCTGGTCGACCAAGTCTGACTGCATCAGGTGACATCTGTCCACTTGTGCACAAATTGCATTATAACCTCTTTACGTCAGCGGGTGTATACAGGAACAAGTAATGGACTCATTAAAACATCTCAGTCATACTGCATCGTGGATTGGAAACTACTAGGAGCCAGGCTGCAGAACCACAGTCGTATGATAGTCTGTCGCTAACCCAACGATGCAGACGGCGTAGCTGGGAACCACTGGATGCTGGCAAACTGCGTCGCACCATTTTCAGAGACAAAATTCTGTTCAGTGCTACCTTGTACGATCATAGGCTGCTACTATGCTTGTGTTTTGCAAATGTGGGCTGTTGTTTCTCTAGCATCGTTACGTGGGGAGGCATGGAGTGCCACGCAAAGTCACATCTGCTAGTGATTCAGGCAACTCTGACTGCACAGGAGTACAACACACACACCATGTGTCTTCATTTGTTGGCATTATCTCGGTATCGAATTTCAACGGAAAATGCTCATCCATACGCTTCCCCTCACTATGAAATGGAAATGAGCGTTTGGCGTCATTGGCCGGTAGGCCCCTTATAGGGCAGGTCCGGTCTTATTACATTCTAAGCCACATTGGGCGATCTGCGCGCCGGATGGGGATGAAATGGTGATGAAGCCAACACAACATCCAGACCCTGAGTGGAGAAAATCGCCGACCCAGCTGGGAAAAGCCTCAATGATGAGGTGATCCCTTGATCAGACAGCTCCCCGGACCTCTGCCCATTAGAGCTGCGTGGGATGAATTTCAATGCAAACACCACACCAGTGGTGGTATCCGAGAATTACAGGTCAGTTAGAACAGTTGTGGACGGAATCGGAGCATGCATACAAGGACATGGGGCAGCAACACCCTAATGACACGAAAGTAGTAGCGTGCTGGTGAAGCCAGTTTCGTTGCTCATTTAACTTGGAGCCACTGATATAAAACCGGATATCTCTCATTGAATGAAGTTTAATTCTTCCTCTCCTTCAAGCTGCTTATTCTTTATGAAGCAGTGTGCCACTCGGAGAGACAATAATTGAGTATCTTCTACGCAAACATCTATGAAATTTGTTCACCGAGACTAGAATATGTTTTGTATTTTTGTGAACTTGCTATAGTTTCATTCGTCGCCAATTGAGTTACGTTTCAACGATTCACACACCAGTTTCACAGTGTTCGCGGAAGCATGAGATTTTTCCAGATAAAACGAACATCTGATTGTCTCCTACGAGTGAAGCATCGTAATTTTCAGACATGAACAATGAAGAAAATGACCCTTTTATACGTAGATAGTTACATACACGTAATATCTCTGTGATAAAATTTAAATAATCATCTAAGTATTCGGTTTGTGATATCAACTTGACATGTTTCGCAGTTATGGCAAATGTTTTCTTAGTATGCATGAGTGAAGAATAAATTGTGTATAAAAGATTGCAGTCGTTGATCCGCTGACCAATAGTTGTTGTCAGACACAAAACCTTAATAGCTGACGACCGCATACACGTAAAGAAGTCCGTTGCTTTGTCCTTGAACGAGTAGTAACCAGCAGAATCATGCAAGCTACTGCCTTAAAAGACCTACTCATTCGTCATTAACATTAATGAATCAGATATATTTTAGTAATACAATATCAAATACCTTAATATGAACATAATACCTCTGATACAAATGGTGTTACGAGCTTGAGAATAGACTTGGATTTCAGCAAGTGTAATTGAAAAACAGCTACAACGAATTACAAAGTACGAAACGGAGATAAAAAAATTGTCATGAATTTAGCAAGACTCGCGTAAGTGAAGTCAGGCCACGCGCTATCTCACAAGTGTAACATAAATGCTTTTTTTTCGTAGCATTCCTCGAATGGTATTACTATTTTAAAATCTTTCGTTGAGAAGTACGTGTGCTTCACCGATGCTAAAGAACGGCCTTGCTGTAAAGCTAAACACTACGAAATGGGACGAAAGATCAGTGTTCACGAATGAGATTCTTCATATCGTAAATCTGCTTCTTGGATGAAACAAATCACAGCAACATTTCAGGTAAAACATATACAGGATGTTTCTAAATTAAAATCGGGGTTTTAACGCTTTATAATATTTATTATATTAAACTTACAGTTATAAACGATATATCAAATGAAAGAGCAACTCAAACAGTTTTACCAAGAACCCTATAAATGTTCAATGTGAGCACCATTTGTCACACGGCACACATCAAGTCTATAGCCGAGTTCTTCCCAAACGTTGATAAGTGTGTCTTCAGTGATTGTAGCAACAGCTGATTCAATCCGGTTTCTTAATTCAGGGAGGTCTGCTGGTAGCGGAGGCACGTACACTCGATCCTTGATGAAGCCCCAAAGGAAAAAATCGCACGGCGTTAGCTCGGGTGAACGTGGAGGCCATGCAAAGCAAGCCCTGTCCCTGGGCCCCTTGCAGCCTATCCAGTTAGCACGTATTACCTTGATACACTAGAGCAATGGTTCTTCCCTCAGTTGGAAGAAGGTGAGCCAGACAACTTCATTTTCCAGCAAGATGGTGCGCCACTTCACTGGCATAGCGAGGTACGCGATTGATTGAACTTCACTGTACCCAAGCACTGGATAGGCTGCAAGGGACCCAATGACATGGCTTGCTTTGCATGGCCTCCACATTCACCCGAGCTAACGCCAGGCGATTTTTTCCTTTGGGGCTTCATCAAGGATCGTGTGTACGTGCCTCCACCACCATCAAACCTCCCTGAATTAAGAAACCGGACTGAAGCAGCTGTTGCTACAATCACTGGAGACACACTTATCAAAGTTTGGGAAGAACTCGGCTATAGACTTGATGTGTGTCGTGTGACAGATGGTGCTCACATTGAACATTTATAGGGTTCTTGGTAAAACTGTTTGAGTTGCTCTTTGTAATAAATATTATAAAGCGTTGAAACCCCGATATACATTTATAAACACCCTGAATAAAACTAAACTTTTGAATATCTGATAGGCACATATAATGTGTGATTATTGTTATGTGTGTGTAATCTTCGCATGTACGCATTTAACATGTTATATAGGGTGAAGCACCTAAAACTTACAATGAAAATATTGTGGAAATGTAAAGTGCAATTGATGTGCCGTTTTCACAGTTAAGAACTCGCATTATTAACCAATAAACAGACTGTAATAATACTTAAAAGAGATTTTTTGTGGATCAGACACTTTTTAAATGGAACAATGGTTACTGACATTAACAAACTAAAAGTAACGTAAATTCGAATGTGAGTGGTATCTGTTGCAGGACCCTACTGCGAGTCGTTTACGAGATATCACATTTTGAAAAGTTTCCACACCGATACTTGTATGTGTCATTCAGTCTGCATAGTTGTTAGGAACGATGTTGCTATGTTTGCTTACTGTGTGCCTCGGTGTTCCTTGAGAGCGTTGTGATTTGCTAATCAGCAGGCGACAGTTCAAGCATTAGGTCGTGACTGAATGACGGGATTTACTAATGAAAAAAAAATCGACATTCTTTCGGTGTATGTAGAGTATGGGAAGAATGCAGTTCATTCTTGTAGGGTGTATGCGGCAAAATATCCCAAAATACGTCAAAAATCTGGGCAATTATTCATCAACCACTTGAACCAGTTACGTAAAAGTGTTAGTGTAACACGTAAGCCACGTAACAGAAGGAAAAAAGTGAAGACAGAAGAGGGATGAATTAATGTTCTTGCTGTTGTTGCAGTTGATCCGCACATTAGCCCCTGTCCAATCATACGAGGAAATAGCATGAGTTAGGCAAGTATCCTACGCACTCTCAGTTGACATAGGTTCCATCCTTATCACAACCCTCTTCATTGAGAGCTGCATGGAAACGATTATGAGAACCACGTTAACTTCTGCTCATAGACGTTAAGACAGGGTACTCCATATCATGTCTCTTGTTTAGTGATGATGCCATATTTACCATTCATGGCCATGTAAACCGCCCAAGTATCCACTACTTACCTCATCGTTGACCTCGTCAGGTGGAACGTCAGCCAGCATGGAGTGTAAACGTGTGCTGAGGGGTAGTCAACCATGAACTCATAGGCCCGTTTTTGTAGACGGAACACTGGACGCGCACAAGTATCGCAGCGTCCTACATACCATCTTGCACGGAAGTTAAAAGACATCCCTCTGCAGGCTAGGAAGTACCTGCGTTACCAACATGATGACTGTCCAGCCCACAGTGCACGAAGTACTACAGTAAGTCTTCACGAATTGTTTCCAAATCGTTGGATTGGACGCAGAGGACGTGTACATCGGCTGCCCCGTTCCCCGTATTTGAGACCGGTAGACTCTTATACTGCGGAGAAAGCTGAAAGACGCTGTTTACAAGCACATACCAACTACACAGTGTTCTCGGACATCTCCGCTGAAATGCTGGCACGTATGCTGCTGTCGTTCCATACCAGACTGGAAGCGTATATTGCCGCTGCCGGTGATCATTTTGAACACAACCTCGTTACTGGTCAGACTCCACATAACCAATGTCTGCACTTCTGTGTTTCTTTAGTGTCTGCTACCAGGCATTGTACAACTGTCAGTATAGGAACTCCTCAAAATACAACGTCTGGCTTATGAACTCAGTTGGCCTGTGACAACCTATTTTAGTTTTCTTTGTGGTCATGGTCATCTCGTAAACGACTCGCACTAGAATTCTGCAACTGCAACAAACACCACCGTCATTCTAATTTACTGTACTTTTAGTTTGTTAATATCGATAGGCATTGTTCCAGTTAAAAAAAGTGTATGTTTACACAAAAATACACTTTATACGTATTATTAAAATCTGTTGATTGGCTATCAATATGAGCCCCTTGCTACTAATCCATTCTGCGAAAACCATACATCAATAGCATTTTCCATTTCCTCAAAATTTGCAGCGCAAGTCTTAGGTGATTCACCTTGTATTCATAATCGAACCTATTGAAATCATGTTTTATGATTTAAGCCTTAGATCTGTCAGTTAACTGACAATTGATGAAGTGGTTTCTCCACTGATGTGGTTGAACCACGACGTTTGACTTATGAACTCACATGTCCCGTGACAACCGAAACAGGATATTTAATTTCGTACATAATGTGAGTGTCCTGGGCAATAAACTATTTCGATTTTCTTTGTGGTCATGATCTCAAAATATATTAATATAATGCTCTGTAGTCGCCTGGCATAAAGTCTCGTCCTCTTTTCTATCAGCGAAACAAAATTCATTGAGAACTGCTGCCCCCACAGGGGATAGAGTCTCCACGTGCTACAGAAAAGTCAGAGGGGTTGCCTGAGAAGCAGGCGCTAATTGGCGAGGCAGCACCGTAGTTGCGCTCTGGCGTAGAGAGGGCACGCCCCCCACCCCACCCCCCACCCCACGCCTCTGCCGCACAATTTTGCAGCGTCTGTCACGCTGGCAGAACTGTAGCGTTGCCCAGTATACTGGCGAAATGTAGAGGCAGGTAAACTAGAGAGACAGTGGGTCAACTTATGAGGCTGACGTTCTGCCACCTAGCATGACGAACACCAGCGAACCACAGGCTGCCATTCGTGTTCGACGACCGCCACTTGCCTTTTTCGACGACCGCCACTTGCCTACCAATTCATCACTCAGCGAATGGACTCAGGACTCCTTGGAATTGTGTTCTGACGTGAGTAGGACTTTGATACAAAGTCACTGCTGGTCTCATACAGCGATTAACGTCGGTGTTCTTCAGAGATAGATACTGTGTCTAATATACTCAGTAACGGTGTGAACTTTTACTTAGAAGCATCTATAAGTAGTGTCAACCACCTGGTGAGACTGGTGGAACTATCAGTATTTTTATGCGTGCTTAGTGCAGCAATAACGAGATTAGTTCAGTTATTGTGACATTACGTGGACAGTTACCAAGAATCTGCTGTACTGTACGTTCAGATTTCTCACTATTTGACAGGGACACAACGCGACAACCTGTATACGAATAAACTGCTTTGTCAGAAGATGGCTATTGTAAGGTGAATGTTATAGTAAATGAAATACTTAACGCAAACAACGTTGAATAAGATTAATTTCATCTCAAATTTTGCAGAGCACAGTTACCGCCACGAGACCCTAAGTAAATGCAGATTCTAAGAACATCAATTCACTAAATTTTAAAATCCATACCTCAACCGTCTCGTCGTGCGATAAAATGAAGGGCACGTCTCCACATATATTTACTGTTGGCCTGTAGTTAGAATATAAAATAGACACCATTAAAATGTGTCACACCGAATTGTATACGCCATAGAAGACATAAACGGATGGGGCCTTCCTGGATCCCATATAGAAATGGAAAAGTGAGAATTCATCTCGCTTGTGAGACTGGAAGGAGGATAGGCTTTCACTGCCAACAGCTTGATGCCCCTCCCATAAGCCACTCTTCCTTTCATTGAGTCACATCGTTTTGGCTCAAAGGTGACTTATTAGCCTGGAGAGGATGCAAACACCGTTCAGTTCAATCACCCCTGCATGTCTCCATAGCTAAAGTAGCACCTTGCTCGTTTTCCTTTAATCCCAAGTGCTTAGGCATCCAGCAGAATAACACCACCTTTCTATTATGTCGTAATCTTCGATATTCTGTCCAACATTTTTGCTGAGTGCATGCGTAGAAGGATCTATAGATGATTTAGGGACTCGGAAGACACTTTTCCCTTGGTGTCTTATCATCTGTTCCAGCGCCAGCAGAATCGGATACAGCTCAGTAAGATTTACTGCAGACCTATAAGGTAGGTGGATCCTAAAAACTTGTGTTGTGATTCACAGTAAAATGTCGCCGTTTGTGTCTACTCTTAGGAGATATTGTACAAGGTTTAAAGACGAAGATTCCGTGCACCCAAAGTGAAATAAAATATGCGATCAGAACCTTTCCGTTCTCACTAACTCCTTGCCTATATGGTAGTGCTTATACAGGGTGTTACAAAAAGGTACGGCCAAACTTTCAGGAAACATTCGTCACACACAAAGAAAGAAAATACACTCCTGGAAATGGAAAAAAGAACACATTGACACCGGTGTGTCAGACCCACCATACTTGCTCCGGACACTGCGAGAGGGCTGTACAAGCAATGATCACACGCACGGCACAGCGGAAACACCAGGAACCGCGGTGTTGGCCGTCGAATGGCGCTAGCTGCGCAGCATTTGTGCACCGCCGCCGTCAGTGTCAGCCAGTTTGCCGTGGCATATGGAGCTCCATCGCAGTCTTTAACACTGGTAGCATGCCGCGACAGCGTGGACGTGAACCGTATGTGCAGTTGACGGACTTTGAGCGAGGGCGTATAGTGGGCATGCGGGAGGCCGGGTGGACGTACCGCCGAATTGCTCAACACGTGGGGCGTGAGGTCTCCACAGTACATCGATGTTGTGGCCAGTGGTCGGCGGAAGGTGCACGTGCCCGTCGGCCTGGGACCGGACCGCAGCGACGCACGGATGCACGCCAAGACCGTAGGATCCTACGCAGTGCCGTAGGGGACCGCACCGCCACTTCCCAGCAAATTAGGGACACTGTTGCTCCTGGGGTATCGGCGAGGACCATTCGCAACCGTCTCCATGAAGCTGGGCTACGGTCCCGCACACCGTTAGGCCGTCTTCCGCTCACGCCCCAACATCGTGCAGCCCGCCTCCAGTGGTGTCGCGACAGGCGTGAATGGAGGGACGAATGGAGACGTGTCGTCTTCAGCGATGAGAGTCGCTTCTGCCTTGGTGCCAATGATGGTCGTATGCGTGTTTGGCGCCGTGCAGGTGAGCGCCACAATCAGGACTGCATACGACCGAGGCACACAGGGCCAACACCCGGCATCATGGTGTGGGGAGCGATCTCCTACACTGGCCGTACACCACTGGTGATCGTCGAGGGGACACTGAATAGTGCACGGTACATCCAAGCCGTCATCGAACCCATCGTTCTACCATTCCTAGACCGGCAAGGGAACTTGCTGTTCCAACAGCACAATGCACGTCCGCATGTATCCCGTGCCACCCAACGTGCTCTAGAAGGTGTAAGTCAACTACCCTGGCCAGCAAGATCTCCGGATCTGTCCCCCATTGAGCATGTTTGGGACTGGATGAAGCGTCGTCTCACGCGGTCTGCACGTCCAGCACGAACGCTGGTCCAACTGAGGCGCCAGGTGGAAATGGCATGGCAAGCCGTTCCACAGGACTACATCCAGCATCTCTACGATCGTCTCCATGGGAGAATAGCAGCCTGCATTGCTGCGAAAGGTGGATATACACTGTACTAGTGCCGACATTGTGCATGCTCTGTTGCCAGTGTCTATGTGCCTGTGGTTCTGTCAGTGTGATCATGTGATGTATCTGACCCCAGGAATGTGTCAATAAAGTTTCCCCTTCCTGGGACAATGAATTCACGGTGTTCTTATTTCAATTTCCAGGAGTGTATGTTATGTGGACATGTGTCCGGAAACGCTTACTTTCCATGTTAGACCTCATTTTATTACTTCTCTTCAAATCACATTAATCATGGAATGGAAACACACAGCGACAGAACGTACCCGCGTGACTTCAAACACTTTGTTACAGGAAATGTTCAAAATGTCCTCCGTTAGCGAGATACATGCATCCACCCTCCATCACATGGAATCCCTGATGCGCTGATGCAGCCCTGGAGAATGGCGTATTGTATCACAGCCGTCCACAATACCAGCACGAAGAGTCTCTACATTTGGTACCGGGGTTGCGTAGACAAGAGCTTTCAAATGCCCCCATAAATGAAAGTCAAGAGGGTTGAGGTCAGGAGAGTGTGGAGGCCATGGAATTGGTCCGCCTCTACCAATCCATCGGTCACCGAATCTGTTGTTGAGAAGCGTACGAACACTTCGACTGAAATGTGCAGGAGCTCCATCGTGCATGAACCACATGTTGTGTTGTACTTGTAAAGGCACATGTTCTAGCAGCACAGGTAGAGTATCCCGTATGAAATCATGATAACTGCTGCATTGAGCGTAGGTGGAAGAACATGGGGCCCAATCAAGACATCACCAACAATGCCTGCCCAAATGTTCACAGAAAATCTGTGTTGATGACGTGATTGCATAATTGCGTGCGGATTCTTGTCAGCTCACACTTGTTGATAGTGAAAATTTACAATTTGATCACGTTGGAATGAAGCCTCATCCGTTAAGAGAACATTTGCACTGAAATGATGATTGGCACATTGTTGGATGAACCATTCGCAGAAGTGTACCCGTGGAGGCCAATCAGCTGCTGATAGTGCCTGCACACGCTGTACATGGTACGGAAACAACTGATTCTCCCGTAGCACTCTCCATACAGTGACGTGGTCAACGTTACCTTGTACAGCAGCAACTTCTCTGACGCTGACATTAGGGTTATCGTCAACTGCACGAAGAATTGTCTCGTCCATTGCAGGTGTCCTCGTCGTTCTAGGTCTTCCCCAGTCGCGAGTCATAGGCTGGCATGTTCCGTGCTCCCTAAGACGCCCATCAATTGCTCCGAACGTCTTCCCGTCGGGACACCTTCGTTCTGGAAATCTGTCTCGATTCAAAACCTACCGCGCCACGGCTATTGCCCCGTGCTGATCCATACATCAAATGGGCATCTGCCAACTCCGCATTTGTAAACATTGCACTGACTGCAAAAGCACGTTCGTGATGAACACTAACCTGTTGATGCTACGCACTGATGTGCTTGATGCTAGTGCTGTAGAGCAATGAGTCGCATGTCAACACAAGCACCGAGGTCACCATTACCTTTCTTCAATTGGGCCAACTGGCGGTGAATCGAGGAAGTACAGTACATACTGACGAATCTAAAATGAGCTCTAACACGGAAATTAAGCGTTTCCGGACACATGTCCACATAACATCTTTTATTTATTTGTGTGTGAGGAATGTTTCCTGAAAGTTTGGCCGTACCTTTTTGTAACACCCTGTATATCCGCACTGGAGTCGCGATGGGTTGCATTTACGCTACAGAAACGTTCTCGAAACGGAAACTACTTGATCACCCCGTACATCATCGCCATCATCGTGATAATCACTTCCGAGAATGTCAGTTGTAACGGGACGTGAGAGTTATAAGGAGGTCGAGAAGACCGGGGCGTGATTGTAGTTAAGACTGGCCTAGGCGTCGTCTTGAGGCGGTATATTTACGCTGTGAGGGCGCCGGCGTTTGTAAACAAGTGAGAGGCGAGGGTGGGGCACGGGGCGCGTGGTCGCACCAGTCGATAGCCTGACGGGCGGTGGGGGCGCGGCGGGGAAGGCTCGTGGGGTGGGGTGTTAAGGGGTGAGGGGAGGGGAAAGGAGGGGAGGGGAGGGGTAGGGGCGTCTATTGCTGGCGGCTGTGCCTAGCCCTGGCCGCACTACCCTGCGACGGGCTCCGTTGCCCCATTCAGCGCGCTGCTGCGCTAGCGGCACCTGTCTCTCACCGCCGACCACTCGCTAGCTAGATCCTATTACTCCTTGAGAGTGAGTGTGACTAGTCGCTGCTGAGCACTGTTTTAGTCGTGTTAATTTATGTTGCCGTATGTGTAGTGCGTTCACGATTTATGGTATTGCTTTTCTGTTGTTGTGAACAGGTATGAAAATGAAAGAGATTAGCAAAGTCTAGCTCAGTGCTGGTTCATGGCCTTTCCTTCTCGAACAGAGGCCACAGAGGTAAACATTTTCCGTCGACTGACAGATCACAATCATCAATCTCATATGCCGTCGAGCGACCCTGCAGCGAGGTATAGGCGTTTAACATAGTACAATGGGGCAAGATCTTGTGGTTAGGATCTTTACGCCTTCCACCTCCTATTCTTTCTCTGCCGTCCAAATTGAAAGTTGTTTCCAAGGCCATGTTTCAAAGCAGCTTCACTTGCGTGCCAATGCCACTGGCTGGGAAGTCGGCTACATTACCACTCATATCTGAGACCATCAGTGTTCGAATATTCAGACAGTACGGTACTGGGATTTTGATGCATTCTTAAAATACTATAGTTTGCCATTACAAACTGACCTCATTTTTTGAATCATCGATCTTCTGACTGGTTATATGCGGTACGCCACGAATCACTCTCCTTCATCTCTCCTTCATCTCAGAGTAGCATTTTCAGCCAACGACCTCAAATATTTGTTGGATATATTCCAATCTCTCTCTCCTCCTACAGCTTTTACCTTCTGCAGCTACCACTGGCACCTGATGTCTTGACACATGTCCTATCATGCTGTACCTTCTCCTCGTCAGTGTTTTCCGTGTGTTTCTTTCTTCATCACTTCTGCGGAGAACCTCCTCATACCTTACGTTATCGGTCCAACTAACTTTCAACATTCTACTGTGGCACCCCATGTCAAAATCTTCGATTCGCTTCTGTGCCGGTTTTCCCACAGTCCGTCATTCACTACCATGTAGCGCTGTGTCCCAAACGTACGTTCCCAGAAATTTCTTCCTCAAACTAAGGTGTTTGTTTCATACTACTAGACTTCTTTTAGTCAGGAATCGCATCTTTGTCTGTTTTGGTGTGCTTTTTATGTACTCCTTGCTTCGTCCGTAATGGGATATCTTGTTTCCTAGATAGCAGGATTTCTTAACATTTTCTGCTTTTCAATCACCAATTTTGTTGTTAAGCTTATCACTGTTTTCATTTCTGCCTCTTCACATTTTTCGTCTTCCATTTACTCTGAATCCATATTCTGTACTCATTAGACTATTCATTCCATGCAACGGGTCTTGTAATTGTTCTTCACGTTTACTGAGGATAGCAATGTCATCAGCGAATCTTATCATTGGTTTCCTTTCACCTCAAATTTTAATCCCACTTCAGAATCCTTATTTTATTTCTCTTACTGCTTCTTCAATGTGTAGTTTGAACATCAGACTGCATTCCTGACTTAAACCGTTTTTTAATCGCAGCACTTCGTTGTTAGTCTTCCAGTCTTATAGGCCCTATTGTTTGTTGTACATATTCTCTATTACTCCCCCAACAGCTTACTCCTTTCTCTCATAATTTCGAACATCTTGCACCATTTTACGTCGTCGAATGGTATTTTCACATCGACGAATACTATGAAAGTATCTTGGTTTTTCTTCAGTCTTGTTTTGTTATCAAGAGCAGCTCAAGACTCTGCCTCTGGTGTCTTTACTTTTTCTAAAGCCAAACTGTTCGTCAGCTGACATTTCCTAAGTTTTCTTTTCCATTATTCTGTATATTATTCTTGTCATCAACTTTGGTGCACGAGCTATTAAGCTGCCGTACACTTCATAAACTGATATGAGAAGACGTTAATATTACAGCTTAATTTCTTGTCAACAGAGTGGTCAGTACAGACGATCCAACGGGCTGTTTCAACATGGCTGAGGTACACGTTATCTGTACCATCATCCAAACAACATGAGAAAGTTCTTAACATTGCTCAGAAAAAATAGTGAACCTGAACCAGGATATCGGATAATAGCTCTGACCCAACCTATCGAATGTATGGGCGCAGTTTATCACGTCGCTCGCATAAAAGGAAGTTATTCGTGGCGCACATAAGAACTAGAAATTCTCAGGTGGACAGCCGGACATTCGTGGGAGAATGCACACTGTCCCGACGATTGTCCTGATAAGTTACTTGTCGAAATAGGACAGCTTTGTCACGATGATCCAGTCATTCATCTCACAACGTTCCGATCCTGATGGATATTGATACAACAGGTAAACTCTGCTTCGGGAAACAGGTGACTAGTATGTTCATTAGGGGTGAAGTTCTGGCAAGCTTCTTACTTGTCATCATCTTCCAAAGATGTCGAGTATGAAACTCGTCGAAACGTCTCTCAAAAACTAATTTATTATTTTGCTGCTTCCCCCAGAAGTGTAATATTTTCTTTACGAGACGACATTTCGATATGTTGTTTAAGTGTAAAATTTTGGTGAAGGTGAGAATTAAGACACCCGTCGAAATGTCGAACTGATTCGAACATGTTAGTTGGCTGGTTTGAGAAAAGTTCGTCAGTGCAATTTTCTGAGAGACCATACATTCATACCAATAGTATAGTTTTTCTAGTAGACAATAATAATTCTCGTAATAGTGTTTGAGCTGATGTAAAGTATCAGAAGTGACGTATGTTAAACAGTTTAAAGGAAAATAAAAAGTTGTGTAAAATCCATTGCTGAAAAGTGCCGATATTGTGGCATTCCCTTCAGCAGTAGCTAGTTCGAATCCTGATAGTAAAAGTATTTTGCATCTAAGCCGGTGAAGAGAAGAATCTTGGTTATGTAAATTTCCTTAATAGTAGAATGTACGTCCATACTGGAAAATAAATAGCAAAGAACTTTGATGGCTCTAAGAAAGCGTGCAGACGTGACACCGGTGATGCTTATCCGCCCGTCTGAAGAGTGTGCAACGTTCGGAAGCTACTTTGATGAAATATGAGAAATTTCCTTATCCTTCCCCGCCCATCCAAACAACACAATCACAACATTATACACTAAACACTCTTCACACTCATCGACATGTTACCTAACACACAACACTTCAAAGCACGCCAGAGGGAGGAAAAGGCAAACCACTTCCATTTACGCCTAGGAAAGCGATGTGGGATTCTCGCGGTACTTCCTACACACTTTGCCTCAAAATGGCTCTGAGCACTATGGGACTTAACATCTGTGGTCATCAGTCCCACTTTGCCTCACTGACGTAGAAATGGCTACAGAAACCTTAGTAAGAAAAATAAAATCCCAAGAAGGAAGCCTTCGTAGCACTCTGGTAATATAGGATATTGATCACCCGAAGTGCTGCTAATTGAACTGCGGCTTAAGACGCAATAAGTCGCAAGTATTTCAGAACCATGCGTTCGGCACATGATACTTTGGGCGGCTGAAGACTGTATAGCAAAGCAGAACCACTACATTACCTTCAAGTAAATTCTTAGTTATTCTCACAAGGCTCAGAAGAGGTCTTATCAAGATAAACCCCTGACGATAAAGAGGATAGAACTTCTGTACGGTAGATACAATTATTTCTCATCCAATATTTTTTCCCTCAGTGTGAAGGTTGGTTTGCTTGAGTATGCTTTCCGAGATGTAAACCACGAAGTAAAATTCAGTTAGACTAGTATTTTAGTAAAGACAACATTTTATTACGACTGCCTCTATTAAGGGAAAAGAAGAGAGAGTCAATTTAAATAATACTAGTTGACAATGAAGTTTTTTTCTTAAAGATAAATGGTTTTTGGCGTATTTTTAGGTGATGATTTCAAAAAAATAGTTACAATGCTTGATCACTTGCACTTCGCCAGAAATTTGGAATTTCAGTGAGGGGTGCCAAACGCATCTATTTAACAGTTTTAATAACACCAGTATTGCTTTGAGAAGGTTTGCAGTGTAGCCTGCTACGAAGAGATGCTTAATTTTATAGCCTATAATACCGCTTCCAACCTATTTCAGTGATGTTGTAATGCTGAGCCCTGTTTTACATAGCGTTTACCTCGCAAACTTCAACACCGAGTAATAAATCAACTGGTGCCTGTTTTTGAGAATTTAATGGCTTTAAGAAGTTTTATTAATTCTCCTGACCACTTCCGATAGACTGTGGCAAAGGTGTAGTGAAATAGCAGCAGCGGACAACCTCAGACTCTGCCAAAGAAGTGTGTTTTGCGTAATTGGTCGTAAAGGTTAGGGACAAGGCAAGTCATGGGCCCCAAATGGAGCTTGTTCAAGTTGTGGAGAAGGAACCAATCTTTCCAAGCAAACGGAACAGTTGTGCAGAAGACAAGTACTGGCTTAAAAAATTTGGCCAATTATATACAGAAAGTTGGATGGAAAAACTTAGTGTTCAGTTCGCAGCTGGACTCAAGAAAAAACTTACGTCTCCACAGCACATAAAACCTCGCCTTGTGAAACAATTTATTAAAACCGTGCCATGTGGCAAGTAAGTTATTGTGGTCATCAGAAGCTAAGGCTAAAAAAGGGGGTTTTCGTTAGTCCTGGCGCTCGAAAACTAATGAATGACGAAAAATTTGAAGACGAAGTGAATGACATTTAAAGATCGTCTTGGATGTCCTTTAAATAAGTTGTCAACATATTTCTTGGAAACTGCAAAGATCTCGAGTACAAGAATTAGTAAGAAAAATAATGGATAATTTCAAAGTTCGCGATCTCTCAATGAGTTTGAAACTACACTTTCTGGACTGCCACGTCAGCTATTGAGGAGGAAATCTATGTGGCGTGAGTGAGGAACAGGAAGAAAGGTCTCGTCAAAACATTAAACAAAAGGAGCGGGGGTACCAGGGTCGATAGGACTTCAGCATGATAGCTGACTATTGCTGCGTGCTGCAGAGGGAATTTCCTTAATCAGTGCACAGAAGAAAATGCAACGGAGATTTGAGGGAAAAAAGACGAGACATTAAGATTTATGCGTTTTTATTAACCTTGAACATAATACTTCATTATAATGTTATGAGTGACTTATTTTATCATTTGTATCATTTTAATAAAGTATTTTTTAGTGTATGTGTTTTGTATGAATTCCTCGATATTCATTGTTACTTTGTGAAAAATTCTCGTGGCAGAGGGAAGACGTTAGCACTATTGAGCGTAATATATGGAGATATACTATGTCCGCCTAAAATGATTAAGAAAAAAATTGCAAATTAAAAATATGTAGACTTGAGTAATAAACGAATGCGAAAAACAGAATAACGATTTCTTACTTATAATCTACACTCCTGGAAATTGAAATAAGAACACCGTGAATTCATTGTCCCAGGAAGGGGAAACTTTATTGACACATTCCTGGGGTCAGATACATCACATGATCACACTGACAGAACCACAGGCACATAGACACAGGCAAGAGAGCATGCACAATGTCGGCACTAGTACAGTGTATATCCACCTTTCGCAGCAATGCAGGCTGCTATTCTCCCATGGAGACGATCGTAGAGATGCTGGATGTAGTCCTGTGGAACGGCTTGCCATGCCATTTCCACCTGGCGCCTCAGTTGGACCAGCGTTCGTGCTGGACGTGCAGACGACGCTTCATCCAGTCCCAAACATGCTCAATGGGGGACAGATCCGGAGATCTTGCTGGCCAGGGTAGTTGACTTACACCTTCTAGAGCACGTTGGGTGGCACGGGATACATGCGGACGTGCATTGTCCTGTTGGAACAGCAAGTTCCCTTGCCGGTCTAGGAATGGTAGAACGATGGGTTCGATGACGGTTTGGATGTACCGTGCACTATTCAGTGTCCCCTCGACGATCACCAGTGGTGTACGGCCAGTGTAGGAGATCGCTCCCCACACCATGATGTCGGGTGTTGGCCCTGTGTGCCTCGGTCGTATGCAGTCCTGATTGTGGCGCTCACCTGCACGGCGCCAAACACGCATACGACCATCATTGGCACCAAGGCAGAAGCGACTCTCATCGCTGAAGACGACACGTCTCCATTCGTCCCTCCATTCACGCCTGTCGCGACACCACTGGAGGCGGGCTGCACGATGTTGGGGCGTGAGCGGAAGACGGCCTAACGGTGTGCGGGACCGTAGCCCAGCTTCATGGAGACGGTTGCGAATGGTCCTCGCCGATACCCCAGGAGCAACAGTGTCCCTAATTTGCTGGGAAGTGGCGGTGCGGTCCCCTACGGCACTGCGTAGGATCCTACGGTCTTGGCGTGCATCCGTGCGTCGCTGCGGTCCGGTCCCAGGTCGACGGGCACGTGCACCTTCCGCCGACCACTGGCGACAACATCGATGTACTGTGGAGACCTCACGCCCCACGTGTTGAGCAATTCGGCGGTACGTCCACCCGGCCTCCCGCATGCCCACTATACGCCCTCGCTCAAAGTCCGTCAACTGCACATACGGTTCACGTCCACGCTGTCGCGGCATGCTACCAGTGTTAAAGACTGCGATGGAGCTCCGTATGCCACGGCAAACTGGCTGACACTGACGGCGGCGGTGCACAAATGCTGCGCAGCTAGCGCCATTCGACGGCCAACACCGCGGTTCCTGGTGTGTCCGTTGTGCCGTGCGTGTGATCATTGCTTGTACAGCCCTCTCGCAGTGTCCGGAGCAAGTATGGTGGGTCTGACACACCGGTGTCAATGTGTTCTTTTTTCCATTTCCAGGAGTGTAGATCGAATACGCCAGGCAGAGATCAGTCACGCGTCCGACATCATGTGACGAATGTCCTTCATGCCCAAGATGCGTTTGTTTTACCTCCCCACACGTTGCAGTCGGAGAGTAAACGTCAGAGAACAGTTTTATATGTCTACCACGGCCTCTCAAGTCCCTAAATTTTAAGTGAAGTTACTCTCGTCTCTTCGTGTATCCTACGAACAGTGTATCTTAGTAGCTGCCGCCTTTCACATAGAGCAAACGGCGTGGTTCAACCTTTTTTCAAGATTTAAACGATAAAAGGATGGAACGCATAATGTAATATTGTAGCAATTAAACGTATTGATTAAGCATTTATGCCAATGTCCGAATGTTGTTATGCTGTTTTACGTACAAAACGTATACAAAATTCACCATGGTTTTCATCACTGCAAGTGAAATATGGTGATATCGAACGTTCTTGCATAATATTTGCATAACATGTCACATGCTTGACACGTAATTAGTTGTTTTTCGCCTTATGAATTAAAATTTACAGATGAAATTGCAGTGTTTGATTCATTTAACGTTTTATCGAACTGTTGATTAGAGGTATCAGAACGATGCACCTGATTTCCGAACCATACGCGAGCTGTGAACAAGATCGCTGTTACTTAATTGTTGTCAGACTGAAAGATTTTGCAGATTTCAAATTGATAATGCATTATTTGGCTTCAATAGCTCACTAATATCAAGAAAATTCGTAAGTTACTAATGTGTTCTACTGGTAGCTAATAGAAGGAAAAATTTGTATGGTTCGTAATAAAGGACCATCACGTTCTCGAAATATTTACAAGCTGTTATGTTGTGGATTATTGTATTTACATAGAAGATAAATAGCAACGATGATAACTTGAGATGTTATTTTATAAGTTTTTAAATACTGTTTCCACGATCCTCATTTGCTCGTTCTCTCCTTCCAATAACTTTGAAGCCGTCCTAACTTGAAGTTCTATCTTTTTCCATTACAAACAGGTATTTCACGTGGCTTCAAGAAGCCTCTCATTAAGTGTAACCATCCCGTTCGGCTAGCATCTCGGCGTAACGTGCTGCTTCCCGAGCGGGAAGGCGTACCGGTCCCCAGCGCGAATCCGCCCGGCGGATTAATGTCGAGGTCCGGTGTGCCGGCCAGTCTGTGGATGGTTTTTACGGCGAATGCGGGCTGGTTCCCCTTATTCCGCCTCAGTTACACTATGTCGGCGATTGCTGCACAGACACTGTCTACACGTACGCGTACATCATAATTACTCTTCCACGCAAACATTTGGGGCTACACTCGTTTAGTGTGAGCCGTTCCCGTGGGGGTCCACTGGGGGCCGAATCGCACAGTAACACTGGGTACGGTGTGGGGCGGAGGTGGTGTGGTTAGACTGCCGTGGCGTGTTGTAGGGTTGTGAACCACTGAGGGCTACGGCAGAACGATGCCTCTCCGTCGTTTCAAGGTGCCCGGTTTAATACGCAATACACATAATACACAAGTGTATCTAAAATTCGTGCGGGACCTTATACAAGGTTTAAATTGTAAGTTGACAAACCAGAATAACTCGAAAAATAAGCTTCACACGAAAAAAATGTGTAGAATCCGAAGTTGATTATTTTCGAAGGTGACATCTGCTAATGCTAAAATCCCCTGGGGGTGGCACGGGAGGCAACTTTAAAATTTCAAATGGGAACCCCCATTTTTTATTGCAGAATAAGATTCTACATTAAAGAAACTATGTGCATTTTGTCTTAAACATTTCTTTTGATTCTTGGTATTTGGAGCTCCAATTCGAGAAAATCCATGCTCTCATTCTTGCGTGGAAAATGGTTACGGATAAATGAAAATAATTATTTACTTCGCCGGCCGGATTGGCCGAGCGGTTCTAAGCGCTACGGTCAGGAACCGCGCGACCGCTACGGTCACAGGTTCGAATCCTGCCTCAGGCATGGATGTGTGTGATGTCCTTAGATTAGTTAGGTTTAAGTAGTTCTAAGTTCTAGGTGACTGATGACCTCAGAAGTTAAGTCCCATAGTGCTCAGAGCCATGTGAACCATTTGAACTTATTTATTTCGTAAATTTTGATTCGCTAAAACTAAGACTCTCCCTTTCTCCCCATAGGGTGGGGTTCAAGAGAGAGGAATTAGAGTTTTATAAATGTTGTCCCAAGTACTGTACTAATATTTCCGCAGATTTGGATAATTTTTGTTTCTTTCGAGCTCATGAGGTCACACAACTTCCAATTATCAAAGAAATCATCTCACTAGCTATCTAAATAACCAAACATCCTACTTTTTATTTATACGTAACCACTTTCCAAGCAAAAATGATAACATGTTTTTTTTTTTTAAATACAGTGCCGACTACCAAGAATCAAAACAAATGTTTAGGACAAAATGTACGTAGTTTTTTATGTAGAATCTGATTCTGCAATAAAAAATGGGGGCGGGCTAATTTTAGCACCAGTAGATATCCTCCTCGAAAATAATCAACTTTGGATTCTACACATTTTTTTGTGTGAAAATTATTTTTCGAGCTATTCTGGTTTGACAACTTAAAATTTACGCCCTGTATAGAGGCCGATATATTTTTCCATTCAAGTACCAATTAAAGGCACATAAAAATAGACAACAATTTCACAAAAATATATGAATGAAGATTTCGCGGAAACAACGCATGTAATTATCTTTATGCAGCGCGAATTATCCAGAGCTTCCTTGACATCCACTCGACTTAATAGTTTTGGATCACGTTAGCGAAACTTATGTAAAAGACTGCGGTAAATGGCGACCCGCGGAAGCTGACAACTCTGAGGCACTTGCCCCGTAGTCAAGAAACTTCGTTAAGTAGTTTCGGACCGAACACAGCCTGCAACAGGGGCAGCCAAGACGTCACCCGCACTCCAGCAACGCTACCAAGAGCCAGTGTTCTCCTTGTTTGTCAGCAACAGGAGACGTCAGCCTTACATGGGGCTTCTAAACTTCGAGCCGTACCACGACTTTACATACGCTGGGATGACAAAAGTCACAGGATACGATACGCATGTATACAGACGGTGCTAGCATCACGCACACGAGGTATAAAAGAGAAGTGCATTGGCTGAGCTGTCACTTGTACTCGAGTGATCCTCGCGAAAACGTTTCCAACGTGATTAAGGCGGCAAGATGGAAATTAACAGATTTTTATCGCGGAATGGTGGCTGGAGATAGACGCATGGGACGTTCTATTTCGGAAATCGTCAGGGAATACAATATTCCGAGATTATAGAGTGTCAAGGGTGAGCCGAAAATATTGAATTTCACGCATTATCTCTCACCACGGACAACGTAGTGATACGTCACCAATGAAGTACATCTGTATCGGTCAAAACGCTAAAAAAATGGAAAACGCTCAATTTGCTTTTCTTCCCTATATAATATAATAAACAAGGGAAGTCAAAGTTGTTAGTCTGTGCTATAATACAATTACTGAGTCTGAATCTCAACTGGGATTTGTTCAAATGGCTCTGAGCACTATGGGACTTAACATCTATGGTCATCAGTCCCCTAGAACTTAGAACTACTTAAACCAATCTAACCTAAGGACATAACACAACTGGGATTTGTCTGCGCGAAGGGATGGATCTAAGTTCTTGTCCGTAGCCCAACTTTCTTTCTATCATACGATGGCGTGCTTAAAAGTAATACTTCCAATTTTTATTCTATTCTCAGTATCGTTTGAGGTATCACACGTATTCCATATTACGGGGTGGACTTTCCCTGTTCACCGACGTACGTTGCAACCCTCTGCCGCTAGGGGGCTCCTAATTGTAGCGTGTAACATCCAGATGTGTAACGTAACAATATCAGTGCATGAGAAACAGCTTGCTGTAATCGAGTTCCTAACCGCAGAAAACCTGCCTCCCGTTGAAATCCTTAGATTAATGAAAGTTGGGTACGGTGATGATTGTTTCGATATAAGAAATGTTCGTTGTTGGGTTGTTGGTGCTAATGAAGGAAACGGCGCTGCTAACGTCAAGTTGTGTGACAGAGGTCGGATTGTACCCAAAAATTAGAGAACTCATTCAACGACTTCACTTTGATAGTGATGACGCGGTCCAAGCGGAGTTGCTCTTGTGGCTCTGTCAACACAGTCAAACAATCTACAGTGACTGTAGCAGCAAACTGATCTCGCCTTGGGAGAAATGTGTTCGTTGCCACGGTGGCTACGCTGAGAAATAAATATGTAGAGATGAAGAATAAATATGTTTTATTTAAAAAGATTTAAGAGTTTTCGGCCGCGCGGGATTATCTGAGCGCTTGGGCGCTGCAGTTGTGGACTGTGCGGCTGGCCCCGGCGGAGGTTCGAGTCCTCCCTCGGACATGGCTGTGTATGTTTGTCCTTAGGATAATTTAGGTTAAGTAGTGTGTAAGCTTAGGGACTGATGGCCTTAGCAGTTAAGTCCCATAAGATTTCACACACATTTGAACATTTTTGAATTTAAGTTTTCACATAAAAAATTCGGAAGAATTACTTTAAAGCACTTCCTCATATTTACACTTGTCAGTAACGACGAGACGCTGTCAACAGATGCACGTTTTGCAGACAACAGGCTGGTGAATGTGACATACAGGGTGTCCAGAAAAGAGCTCCGTGATTTCAAAATTAAATATCTCGAAAACAAAGATATGCAGTAAACGGTATGTTTATTGCGAAAGCTTAAGAAGTTTGTACAGCAGTTTGAAATAATAGTTACAAAAGCTGCTAACAGATGGTGCTGTACGCTGTACAGCTCTACATAAGTGAAATAATCGTATGAAAACAATTCCTGGCGCTGCAGTCCGGAACCGCGGGACTGCTCCGGTCGCAGGTTCGAATCCTGCCTCGGGCATGGGTGTGTGTGATGTCATTAGGTTAGTTAGGTTTAAGTAGTTCTAAGTTCTAGGGGACTTATGACCTAAGATGTTGAGTCCCATAGTGCTCAGAGCCATTTGAACCACTTTTCTGAAAACAATCTTTGCAAACAATCACATCACAATGTTTTCAAAATGTTCACCATTGGCACTACAGAGGTGGCGCAAACGAAGAATGAAATTCGCCATCACATTTCGTAATGTCTCAACCGTAATGGATTCACATGCCACAGAGATCGCCGATTCAAGCTCGTCCAGCGTGGCGGGATGCTTCGGGTAGACCATGTCTTTTACTGTGCCCCACAAAAGAAAAAGGTCACAGGGAGTCAGATCCGGCGAATATGGAGGCCAATCCATGCCTGCACCAGTAAATTTGGGATATTCCAAAGCAATGACTCGATTCCCGAAGTATTCCTCAAGAAAGCGAAACACTTGTTCGGTCCGATGTGGTCAGGCTCCATCTTGCATAAACCATTCAGTACCTGGTCGATCCTCTAACGCTTGCTGTGTGGCGACAAATTGTTCCAAAATTGCAACGTAACGTGCATCAGCGACCGTTTCTCGAATGAAAAAAGGGCCAATAATGCCTGCTGCATACTGCAGCCCACACAGTGACTTTAGGAGAATACAGGGGTTTCGCTTCACACCAATATGGCTTTTCGGAACCCCAAAATCGCCAGTTCTGCTTATTCACGTATCCATTCAGGTGGAAGTGTGCTTAATCTGTAAACCAGATGCAGCCAACATCAAATCCTTCACTATCAATCATTGTGAGCAACCGATTAGCAAAGGCAACCCTTCGTTGCACAGCTCGTACGGGTATGGCCTGGTGCGTTTGAATTTTGAATGGAAACATGTGTAGGCTCTTTATCAGTATTTTCTGCGTGCTGGAACGCTTCAAATCAGTCTCAGATGCAATTCTACGGACGGATGACATTGGATTTCGCTGAATAATTCCAGAAACTGTGGAGATATTTTCAGGCGTAACTGCGGTTTGCTTGCGGCCAACATGCCCCACTAGATCATCAGTTACGCTGCCTGCTCGTTGAAATTTTGCGAAGAGCGTACGAATGGTTTTCGCATCGGGTCCTTTTGGAACATTAAATCGTGCTTGAAAACTTCGCCTTGTTGCCGTAGGACTCTCTTCTAACCTGTGGTACTCTAGCACCAGAAAAACGCGTTGTTCAATTGAGTACATGGTTTTAATCTCTTCCTTCGGTACGCTAACCTCCTTTCACGTTTCAATAGTGGAACTGATCGCTCTGGGCTTCGGATCACTATTTATACTAGGCATTACGTATGGCGATTACAGCGCCATCTGTTAGCAGCTTTTGTAACCATTATTTCATACTGCTGTATAAACTTTTTACAGCTTTCACAATAAACATACCGTTTACTGCATTCCTCTATCGATCTTTGTTTTCGAGCTATTTAATTTTGAAATCAGGGAGTCCTTTTCTGGACACCCTGTAAGATGTATTACACATTTTTCATGATGGTTTCTTATGAAAACTTATAATAATAGACAAATCCTCCGTGGGAACTCCGGAGATGAATGTTGCCCATAAAAGTTTCCACACATCATTAAAACACAAAAAAATAGCATTCCACGAATTTGAAACATGAAGTGACAAGTTTTAATGAAATGAAGTGTAGTGATGACGGGAACATACAAGTTACGAAATTGCGTCATACGTGTCACAAAAGTGAAAAAGAAGATTTGAAGAAAAAGTTCCTACTAAGCTAAGTCTGTGATTGTAGCTACATCAAAAACTGCATATTGTGATTACCATAAGAATCGAAAGTAGAATTTAAGGAATGGAGCTATTCAATAAAAATGGAAAACAGCATTTAAGAAATGGAGACACAGACTTTATAATACTGAAACCAAACCACTGTCAACAGTATTTATGATACGATTACCTGACATCGTCAGTGGAAGCAGGAGATGATGTTCTACATTTGAGTGTCCAGAATTCTTGTAGAACACTTTGCTGCCTATATCACAAGTTTTGTTACATAAATAACCAGTTTAAGCCAGGTCAATGACTCTCTTGAGATCCATAATCACAGAATGTCTAATATGTTGCAAGTTTCGTGATTATGGATCTGAAAAACGCCACTGAACAGGCTGAAACTGGTTATCTATATAAAAAACTTAGAATCTAGGCAATGAAGTGTTCTAAAAGGATACTAGAGTCTCAAGTATTTATATTTGTCGACTAGAATCCGATAATTTATCAGCCGATTTGTAGGCAATTATATACGTAATATTGAGCTTAAGTTTCGTTGATTTGGAAGGTTGGAATTGAATGGCAAGAGTGAATGTCAGTAAACACGGATGTGGGCAGAGGATTATGAGATGAAAAACAATTTTGAAGTGTAGTGGTAGTTTAACTAGTTGTTGGATCGATTTATTTCAAAATGTAGTGAATCAGAAAACAAGAGAAGTACCCTCTCGATGACATAATGAATAGAGAGAGTGTTAGAAGCCATAATTTTTCACACATTGTCCTGCTGTTGGCAAGGAATTTGGTTTGAAGTCCTCAGAAATTGCAGTCCATGGCTAAATGTATATTGCTGCAGAGTCAAAACACAATTTGTAAAAAAAGAAATATTATAGTTCGAAATGATATTGGAATGAGAAAAGGGGTACAAATATTATGGGTACGGTAAGCAACACTAAAACAACCGGACCTAAGTAATGAATGTATGATTCCACTCTATTCTAACACGACAATGTGTAGATTTAGACTGTTCGTGAGATGGACCCGTGTGATCTTATAGCGAGCTGAATGAAACCACGCTTCCCCGGAATTACCTAACTAAAAAGAAAAAGCCAAGACACACACACTGCAAGAAAACAACGTAGTTGATTTTACTAATCAAAAAGTGCATATCGAATATTTAGTGCTTGAATGTCATGCTTCCATGCATATCAAAACTCAGAAGAGCGTTTCTTTCATGAAATGAGTCTCTAACGAATGCAAAGAAGTTGTGCGGGAACTTCACGAGACGTGGCTGGCTAGAGAACTCTCGGCAGTGTGACTGCTCTGCAATTTCCTTCTCGTTAAACGGCATCTTGAGTGGGAAGAGCAGATCAGCAGCTTTTAATTGCGGGTCATTCTGAGGACTGCTGGCGGTTCTAAACGGTTTCCGAGGGACCGCGTCCAGAACCAAGCTGCAGAAGCAGTAGAGTGAACTGCACTGGACTGGTGTCTGCGAGTTTGTCCCCCTAGACGACGCCGCGCTTGCCAGTTTGGAACATCAGCTGACAAGCAGAATCTCGCACTGAGAAGCTGGCTTTAGAAGTGTGCTAGCAGAAAAGAAAAACAAGAATAATGTACGACGCTGTGAACACAGCTTGTTTGCATAGCTGTAGGTGTTGTTTCCAGATAGATTACATCGAAACGAAAAAGAAAGTGTAGTAACATTCTATCCACGACCGATAGTTTGCTTGTTTGGTCCCTTTGCTGTAACTGGCGTTACCGTCGCGATAAACCATTTCGCTAGCGACTCGATCTCCCAAGTTAAATGTAAGGCAAAGTGTTGAAGAAGCTCATATGACGTTTCATTCGCAGTATTAAGTTATAAAATGAGGCAAACGTTAGCTGGAAGACTGCAATAGCTGACAAGTACCAGAATTATCGCAAAATCATCTTAACAGATCATGCATCCACTGACAAGAATAGTATATAGAAGAATGGAAAAGAAAATTGAGGACGTTTTAGATGATAATCACTTTGGCTTTAGGAAAGGTAAAGACACCAGAGAGGCAGTTCTGACGTTGCGGTTGATAAATGAAAGCCAGACCGAAGAAAAAAGAAGACACGTTCGTAGGATCTGCCAACTTGGAATAAACATGCGACAGTGTTAAATTGAGCAAGATGATGGAAATTCTGAGCTATAGGGCGAGACGGGTATTATACAACATGCACGGACTATTAAGAGTGGAAGACCAAGAACGAAGTGCTCAGATTGAAATCGATCTTCCTCCCCTACCGTCCAATCCATACTTGAATGAAGCGATGATGGAAATAAAAGAAAGTTTCAAAAGTGGAATGAAAATTCAAGGTGAAAGGCTATCAACATTAAGATTCCTTGATGACATTGCTAACCTCAGTGAAAATGAAGAAAAATTACAGTATGTGATATGGAATGGACAGTCTAATGAATACAGAATATGGACTGCGAGTAATTCGAAGAAAGACGAAGGTAATGAGAAGCAGCAGAACTGAGAACAGCAAGAAACTTAACATCATAATTGGTGATTATGAAGAAGATGAAGTTAAGGAATTCTGCTACCTAAGCGGTAAAATAACCAATAACGGTCGGAGTAAGGAGGACATAAAAAGCAGACTAGAACTGGAAAAAGTCACTCCTGGCTAGTAGAATTTTACTAATATGAAACATAGGCCTTAATTTGAGGAAGAAATTTCTCAGAATGTACGTTTTGAGAGCAGCATTGTTTGGTAGTGGAATATGGAATGTGAGGAAATCTGAACACAAAAGAATCGAAGCATTTAAGATGTGGTGCTACATACGGATGTTGTAAAATAGTTGGACTGATAAGCTAAGGAATGAGGACGTTCTGGACAGTATCTGAGAGGAATTATATATGTGGAATATATTGACAAGGAGAAGGGACAGGATGACAAGACACCTGGTATTAGAGGAAGCTGTAGAGGGCAAAATCTCTAAAGGAAGACAGAGAGTGCAATACATCCAACAAGTACGAGGCGTGTTCGGAGGGTAAGGTCGGATTAGGCGGGAAATGGAGACAACTGTGAAAATCTGTTGCAACTTTGCACGGATGTGTTGAACAGTGTCTTTAGTGTGTCTGTCGATCGCTTCACGTTGCTCTTTTCAGGTCAGAACGCAAAGTGATCACTTAGAAATGCCTAAAACAACAGTTTCTCCCGCCAAGTATAAGGACCTGGTAGATTTCGCCTGAAGCTATGCAGCCCACATAACGTAAATGTCATGCGTTTCTTTCTTCAAGACAATTTTCAGCCGCATTCTGAAGGGGCAATGTAGATTCCCCTGCAGCGTTTTCGATGACTCCCTCCGTTGTTCATATCTGCTCACATGAACCGCTGGCTACGAAAACGTCTTGGCACAAACAACGAAAGTCATATCAGCGTAGAGAATTGGCGGAAAGCACAGATAGCTGCTTTCTGTGGCGAGGGTACTGGAAAATTTGTACAGCGCCTCGACAAATGCCTAAGTTGGATCGGCGACTGTTTAATGAGATAGCTGAAAGATGTGACTAACTGTTGTGGATATTTTTTTATTTTCAGTGTGGTTTTCATTTCGTGACCGATTGGACCTTACTTTCCGAACAGCTTTCGTTGCAAATCCTACTCTGAGATGAAGAGGTTGGCGGAAGAGAGGAATTCGTGGTGGGCCGCATCAAACCAGTCAGAAGACTTATGAGAAAAATAATAGTCTGTCTATCATTACGAAGCTGCTTAATGTAGAAATACACCGATGAACTAAATAATATGAGGAGTACCCATCGCGAAATGGAATTCCATCTGGAGAGTGTTGGACACGTAATTCTGTGTGAAAAGTATGTAACTGAAGCAGAGACGAATGGGGAATCAAAGAATGACGATATGGATCACAAATAGGGAAATCCACAAACATAAACGACTTTCACTAAGGGCAGAACGTGTCGCGGCGCCGCGGAACGAGCACCTAGGAAGTGGCATAGGTGGTCATCTGATCACGTGCTACTGTCGTCAGCATCTATGGAAAATAGTTGAAGTAAGAAAGAAATACGAGAAGGTGACAAAGTTATTTGACGGCCACGTTCCATCACTTAACGTGAAGATTGGGAGGTTCCATACTCTACAAAGAGCAACAGGTGACGGACGATCTGTGACAAGTCTCACGACAGCGAATAATGCTGGTGTAGGTACAAGTGCACACTGTTTAGCGCACATTCTTGATCATGGCGATCCGCAGCAGACGACCTCTACGTGTTCCCATGTACGAGTAGACCGAAAGCCATCGTCAGTTACGATAGCAGTAGGAAATCGATCCATGAAATTGGAGCGTGAATCTATGTAAATGTGTCCCTTGGTCGGATGAATCGCAGTTCCAGTTACAATAGTTACACTTCATGGGCGGATACCTCGTCACCCAGGCGAATGGCTGCTCATAAGATGCACCGGCTGGTGCAGGCAGCATGGGAGACAGCTATCTCAGCTTCAATGGGACGTAATGTAGTAGCAGAAGGCACAACAGCTGTGGACCACGTGAACATTCTTGAGGAGATCTTGCATCCCATTATGTTTGATTTGTTTCCCTACAGAGGCGGCGTCTTCCCACGGAATAACTAACGGTATCGTAAGGTCACATTCTTCTTAGAGTGGTTTAAAACGCATGAAATGGATAAATGGAAAACATTTGGAATATTATCGGGTGCCAGCTCCGCGCTCATAAACCACCTGTCTGTAGGTAGTTTCATGATATATTCGTATACATCATGTGCCATGTAACCGCGGAAACCTCTCAAGGACTCGTTGAAAACATTCCATGCAGAATCGCTGTCGTATCGCGTTCCAAAAGTGGAGCAACGCGTTATTAAGTAAGTGGACGTAATGTTTTGCTCATCGGTGCCTAAACATATGGTGATTATTTGGAGTTGTCACATCCATGAGAACGACTGTTATATGCAGTGACCCGGGTAATGCAGAGGGAGTATCACGGAAGCAGGTAAAGCAATGGTGTAGGAATCACCGCACACAAGCAAAACATTCAACGGAGCAAGTAAAACAGCGGAGTTTTCTACGCAGCACTTAAAGCAAAATAATATTTTACGAATTTTCGTTTCCATAGAGTCGATTTCTCAGGGAAATGAACTACCAACACGTAAGTTTCAGACCCATTAACAAACGAAGGTTATTCGGAAAGTAAGGAACAGTCGGTAGTGAAATGGAAACCACAGTGAAAATCAAAACTGTTTTATTTGCAACAGGTAGCTACACCTTCCAGCTATTTCTCTAAATAGTCGTAGCGTTGTACCAACTTTCCAATACCATCGTCATGGAAGGTAGGCCTCTGTGCTTTCTGACAATTTTCTACGCTGGACAGCAGCTCGTTGTCTGTGCCAAATTGTTGTCCTCATAGCCAGAGGTTCATTTGACCGGAGATGGAAATCAGAGGGGACCAAGTCCAGGCTGTAGGGAGGGTGATCAAACACTTTCCATTGGAAACGCTGTAGGAGCTTTCTCATTGCCCCTGGAGTGTGCGGCCCGGAACTATCACAATTAAGGAAATGCAAACTGCAATGGGAAGCCGTGCGGTCTAGGGCGTCTTGTCCTGGTCCGTGCGGCTGCCCCTGTCGGAGGTTCGAGTCCTCGCTCGGGCATGGGTATGTGTGTAGTGCTTAGCGGAAGTTAGATTAAGTAGTGCGTAAGCTTAGGGACCAATGACCTCCGCAGTTTGGCCCTATAAGACCTTACCACAAATTTCCAAAATTTCCAAGGGTATGCATGACAGTTACATCATGCGTGGCTGCATGAAATCAGGCGAAACCTCTCAGCGCACACCCATACATGGTGGGAGACACTACTTTCTAACCATCTTTACACGCTCATTGTGCGTTCAGAACTAAGAAGAGTGACATGACTCTATCTGCAGGCATATTAGAGACGCTGCCCAACACCTCTGTGCAAAGCTTCAACTGATTCTCACTGCAATTTCCGATCGTTCCTTACTTTCCGATCAGCCATCATACATCAGTCCATTGCTGGAATGGCACGTCTTGTACGTTATTCACAACTGATTTAAAGTATGAAACTTCCTGGCAGATTAAAACTGTGTGCCCGACCGAGACTCGAACTCGGGACCTTTGTCTTTCGCGGGCAAGTGCTTCGGTAGCTTAGTTGGTAGAGCACTTGCCCGCGAAAGGCAAAGGTCCCGAGTTCGAGTCTCGGTCGGGCATACAGTTTTAATCTGCCAGGAAGTTTCATATCAGCGCACACTCCACTGCAGAGTGAAAATATCATTCTGATTTAAAGTAATTTCTACCTGACTTCTCGTCCTGTGCATTAAAAAAATATTTAAGCTTGTAATAAGTTACTTGAGGGACTGACAGGATCAAGCCATTTACTTTAATATTAATTCCTTCTATTTCTTAGTGGCTATTTTGCATGTAATATTCTCTGAAGCCAGGCTGGGGTTAGCGGCATAGTCAAGAGATCTGGTATTTGGCCAGGCTCCTCTGGGAGTTACAACTCGCCTTCCAGAGGAGAAAGGGAGAGGGGATGACACGAAAATGATGGCCTAGGCGTTGTTTAGCTCGGGCATCGGGGGGACACATTCCGGAAGTTCTTCACATAATGCATCCAGCACAGCATGGCGTCCAGGGTAACAATCGCAGAACTGCAGCCCTTGCAGGATCTTAGTTTTTGCTAGCACTGCCATCAGTCCAAAACTATATTTCAAAGGATCTTCGTTTTGTGCCGAGAAGTTGCCTTCCGAGAATGCTGTGCGAGGGAAGTCATTCCGTGTGAAGCAACGGCGTGGCATTGTGAAGAAGAAATCTTTTCTCTTTGTAAAGAAATCACACAATCGCTTAGCGTGGGGTGAACAGGCTCTTGTCTAAAAAGTTGTATGAGGTCTCTCCATTGGTTAATATTAAAAGCTGTGGACCTCCCAGCTTCTGGACGTCGACAGCATAGGAAGATTGTGAAAGTAGCTCTACAACGGAGACAAGAGAAGACCAAAAAGGGAAGGTAGAATCAGAAGGGGTCTTTTCAGTGATTAAGTTTTCTGGCAGAGACAAAGGACTATTAAGATCACAGAGTCACTGGAAGAAGTGTTTGTACTGGAGCTGGACAAAAATATGGAAGCACTGTGAGAAATGCATGCTTTAAAATAAATGCTAATGCTAGCCATGACTGCATGTTACGCTATTGTATTTGACCATGAAGAGCACTAGTGAAATGTCCTTCATTCGTTACAAGCGTCAGTCTTGGTCAACCATGGTCAGAATAGTTTTACGTGTAGCGGTGAGTACATTATGCTGGAGCTAAGCAACCTACACGGACAAATTGTTTGTGCTCGTATTGCAGGTGCTTCTATAATCTAGGGAGCCGAAGTGCTTAGTGTTTGCAGAGGCACCGTAACGAAGATTTATGCCGCGTTCAGGGAAAGTGCAAGAACGTCACAACGTCAACGTGGATTTTAGTAAGTGTTGAGTGATCGTCACGGACGATTATTGAAGAGGACTGTGACGAAATGTAAGAGGATGACAGCATCAAGTCACTGCAGATCAGAATGTGGCATTCGCAAGCTCTGTCATCAACAAAACAACATGAAGCGAGCTCCAGAACCTGGGCGAGCTGGAATTCCGGAAACCACAAATCTGTAAAGTAAATGCCTGTAACAGGAAACTGAAGTGCCTAAGCTATAAAAACCGTACTATGACGCGATGGAGGCACATAATTTGGTCAGATGATTCACCTCTCACATTATTTCCACCTTTCTGGGGCCCACTTTACGTCGTACGGCTGCAACATGGAGGGAGTTGGGTGATTATTTTGGCAGCAGTATCGTGGTATTTCAGAGGCCCCGTGGTTACTGTGAAAGGTCGCATTATTACCACGCATTGTGTGACCAGTTGTGGCTGATCAGGTACGATGTTTGTTCCAAGACAATAGGTCCCCTGTTCACACAGCTTTCTTCCTCCACGATTGGTTTTGTGAGCAGTAGGATAAAATGGTGCATCTCTTATGGCCACCACAGTCAAGAGATCGGAACATTATTGAGCCTTTGCGGCCTACTTCGGAGAGAAGTGTGCGTGATCGCTGCCCATCTCCATCATTGTTACCTGAAATGAAGAGCATTTTTCAGGAAGGATGGTACAGGATTCCCTTTGAAAATCATACAGGACATGTATTTAGCCATTACGAGACGACTGGAAGCTGTTTTGAATGCCAACCGTGTTCTTCCATTGTACCAAGCGTGGTAATGTATTGTGTTTGTGGTGTTTCCATACTTTGTTTGTCCGTTGTACCTTTGCAATAAGTTGTTTAGTACCTATTGCGGTCCCTACCGTGTGAGAAAAGTGATACTTGGCAACGTCGATTTTGAGGTGCTACCAAGTCGTAAGTAAGAGGCGAACACAATGTCGTGAATATCAAGATGTTCAAGAAATACGAGTTTTATCGATTTTTATAGACACAGGCACCTATCTCATTGCCTGAATTTGTGTAAAATAATGTAGCCCTGTCTGCATTGTAATATCAGTCATGAGTTTACGCTAATAAGAATTTCCGCCGTAATTAGATTAATCTGTGGACATAGAAAGGCCCTATTCAGTAATAAAGGAAGAGAGAATAATGTTTAAAACCCAAATCTCATGCAAATGATGAGGGACGACCATGATTAAAGCATATGATAACGTCAAGATAATGGGGAGAAACAAAGATAAAATCCGGGATGGAAGTATTAAGTAATCAGCTCACCCCAAAGTAAGAACATGTTACAGATAAAATTTTCAAGTGCTAGTATAAGATATGAAAGAGTTTTGGAAGGTATTGCGACATTGCTTTTTTTTCTTTTTTTTTAAGACTTCATGTTTACGCCAGTGACTGTTAAACTTTTTATTTCCACTATTTCGGCCTTAGGCCACTATCAAGTGCAGATGTTTTGGCTTTAAGCCATGTCAACTTTATACAGGCCGACATACTTATATGTCGTTGTCATTGGTTAATCTTGAGAAAAAAGCAGAGAAGATGAAGCCAGGACGCTAGTTTCCAAGAAATGCAGACGAGGATAAAAGCGTATCGTCTGAAGTGCCAAACTGAGCTGAAGAGTGGGAATGGAGCCCTGAACTGTTTAGGAACCTCGTATGTGGGTTTAAGTTGTAAAACTTTGACCAGGAATGGAAGAATCTTCTTAACAAAAATATCAGCGGCCAGCATTTTGTGAATTTATGTTCATTAGCGTGTGGGAACTACACAGACTTGTAGAGAAGAGAAATGATTCTGTGGTGAGAGAGAGTACTCCACCTGGGCCTACAGAACAAGACAATTGGCCTCGCGACATGGGAGAGAGGACAGTGTTAACCCCTGTAGAGAAGGGCTGTTCCGGCAATAGGCAGCTTATGTTCCGCAGTCAGCAGCAGGTCGTGGCGCTTGCAGGGTAGTGCTGAATATGGTAAGAAACTGCGCATGGGCGAGCAAGTTGTGAGAATTACCGAGCATATATAGGCACATTGACATTTTTAGGATCCTCGAATCTTACACTTTTGTCGAGTGATTGAAGATTGATTCATAACTCAATCAATGACTTATTTGCATGTGGTAGTTCTTCATTCTTTCAGAGGAGTGACGCAGTGACCGTAAATTCTGCGGATTTGTCTTTCTGTAACTCATTCACAGATTACGGTTTTATCCCATCTATCTAAAATATCACGTCTATGCTGGGACATTCAAGTGTTAGATTGGTACTGTCTCATGTCAATAACTGTCAGTTTTTGTATTCTCTGCGCTTCTCAAGACTGAATGCAGTAATTTATTATTTATTTTTATGTTGAATGCAAATGAGCGCCTCTAGAACTCTCTGTCTATCGGCCAGTCTAACCGATGCGGATCTGTCTGATATCCACAGGGATATCTCGAAAGCTCAGTTGTAGCCTCACATCGTATCAAAGTACGTAATCACCATCAGTGAACAGTCAAGACCGACAACACTGAAGTTCCAGTACGTGAGGACTATCTCACCAAGTCGAAATTTGTCTACAACTAGAATGGGACTTAACTTCAGAAACGTTGGAAACAGTTACTGGGAAATGTGGTAGTGCCTCTTGCGGATTGTGTGCGAACTTGTCACAGCTAATCTTTTTACTATGTAGTTTGATATCAATGCGCGCTGGTATTGGAAAACGAATTGTTATAGAATCCAAAACTAACTACTGCCCGGGATATAAAGGTGACTGAATGCGACCTCTGCCTTTCACGGGCAAGTGCTCCATCGACTGAGCTATCCACGCACGGTTCACGAGGCGCCCTTACAGCTTCACTTACGCCAATACTGCTGTCATTGACGCTCACGCCTCCGCAGAACAAATATTCATTCATCATATCTAATTGGTTTATTTAATGTCATTTATCTTGTTTTGTCTTCGGGCTTATATTCGAGTTTTACTGAACTTGACAATCGTCACCGCCCATCGCTTCGTCCTTCGTCTCTGTTCGAATTCATAGGGAGAACAGAGTGGAAGAAGGAAGAAGGTTTTCCCGTGTATTTCTTCCAAATTATAAATTTTTTGCTTTGTATAATTAAATACAGCAACATTTAGTTTAAGATTCTGATAAATTGTTATGATATTGAGTGAAAAGACATTTTTGTTTTTTTGTTTACGAAACTACCGCTATAGTGTTGTTTCTAATTCGAGATTTTCTGAACATCGTTCTGCTAAGTATTTTTTTTATTGATTTCGAATTATGGTAATTTTCACAGTACCGCCACGATTACGTCAATCGAACGGAATTCCGTTAGTCATTCCACCATCTTACTTAGTCGTTTCTAATTCCCATCTGCTATGCCGTATGCAGCATTTTTTAAAAAATATTTTATGCGTTGTGGTAGAAGTTGCCCTTGACTACATTTCAATATCATACTTATATGTATGTATATGTCTACGTCCCTTAATGGGAACTGCATGTCTGATAACGCTTACCCCAAAACGACATGTTTCCACTTCTTATACCCCTGCCTGCCCCGTAAATAACATGCCTCTAAAAATGAACCAAGATATTTCAAGTGCTCCTCTGACTGTGTCTGTCAGCGTAGCTACTGGTAGGGTGCATCGTTTTCATAGGGCAGTGAAAGAAAATTCCTGATTCTTCAGGAGGTAGGTCGTTATCAAAATTCTTGACGGGTTAAGTCATTTCTCCTTTTACCCAATATATACCTCTAATATATTTTCGAGAGCTTCAGATGATGTTAGAAAACTTCAAGATGCAATAAAGGTAACGTTTTGGCATCTCAACTTTCGTTGCATCTGCAGACGGTATCTGTATGCGCGGAGTATGATGTGCCATAATGTTAATAACACTGCTGTGGTGACAGAATGTTTCTGGTGACCTAGCACACATCGTTAGAAATTTTTCGTAGCTGTAGGTAGTAATACGAAAAACGATTATACATCCACACCTACATAACACATCGCAAGTCATCATACGGCATGCAGTGTTGGGTCTTTCATGGTCTTTAAACAAGGTATATGTAGAAGGAAGCAATACGTTGGTCGACCTTTCTGGGGACGTAAGCTCTTGAAATTTTAAGAGCAAACCACTTGGTGATTTAAGAGTACAACGTCTTTCGTATAGACGCATTCACGCTTGCTAAACGAACCCGTGGCAAGACACTCTTCTCTTCTGTGGATCCACTCTATCTACTCTTCAGTTTGCATCTACATATACATCTATACTCCACAAGCCACCTTAAGGTGGTGGCGGAAGTTACTTTTTGCAAATGTACTTTTTGTAACAGTCTCACTTCCCCCTTTTTCCAGCCGACCGGAGTGGCCGAGTGATTCTAGGCGCTTCAGTCGGGAACCGCGCGAACGTTACGGTCGCATGTTCGAATCCTGCCTCGGGAATGAATGTGTGTGATGTCCTTAGGTTAGTTAGGTTTACGTAGTTCTAAGTTATAGGGGACTGATGACCTTAGATGTTAAGTCCCATAGTGCTCAGAGCCATTTGAACTCTTTTTCCGTTCCAGTCGTCTACGGTTCGCGGGAACAGCGACTGTAGGTCAGCCTTCGTGTGGGCTCCAATCTCTCTAACTTTATCCTTATGCTCTTAAGCCAACAATAATTTGATATTTAATTTCTCAAGTTGTTGTCTGGGTAACCAGTCACAATTTTGAAACTAGGGAACGAGTTTTGTGTGCCCTGCTGCCGCCATTTGTCAGCAGTTCAATTTTGTGTCTATATGAATTTACGTAATTCTTTAAAAAACTTGTAGCTTTTGGATATGTTTGAGATGCTCCATGGCAGTGCTACTGCTTTTGACTATGACTTTATATTCTTTGTTTCACAGATATCTGATGATGGTTAATTACGAAACGCATAATGTTAAAGTCATTCATTTACCAGGTGATGGCGTTTTATTAAGTTACATCTATTTATAGTGGATACGTTACATTTGTTTGAGTTAGTTGTCAATCGCAGTTCACCAAGGTCGTCTTTCATTTTGATGTCTCTATACATAACGTTATGCGATATATGAGAACTACTGGACATGTCAGAAATAAACTTATATAATGACCTGCCCAATAATGTTATCTCTACAGTGAACAATAATGGGTTTAGCAATTTGTTTTTATGAGTCAATGAGAATATTTACTACAGAAACCACCGAATAAAAAGGATAAATTTGTTTTTTGTTCGACATCCTCTTCTATTTAATCTGATGCCAAATATTGTGCTTTACGTGCTAATTAAGCCTACATTGTTATTAAAATGCAGCAGTAAAAATTTATTCTTGTCATTTGTTCTTTTTAGACAACGAATATACTAACTGTTGTTACTTAAGAAAATGTGATTTATCGTTTGCATTTTACTGTGGAATCGTTTTCATAACGTGTCTAGATGCAAATTTTCATCTTACAGAGGAACCACATTTGAAATGCTCAAAACGTGTTGTTTTATGATTCTAACAGTGTCATACTTCCAGTGCGATATTGTGCCACGTGTCACTGTTTCAGTCACAAATTCTACAGTGCACTACGCAAAAATATGAAACGAAATGAGAGATAGAAAGCAGGAGTAGAAAATAGGCTTGGCGAGGAGCTAAGAGAAAGTGGGGTAAAGTTCCCAGTGTGACGTTGCGACAGGGGCCGTGACTTTTTTGCGTTGTTGCTACCTGGCTGGAATGCGGGAGCAACTGGAGCAGAAGGAGGACACAGCGGTGGGGGTGGGGGTGGGGGCGCGGCGCGGCAGGCGCCTGTGCCGGGATTGATCCGCGGCGCGCATGCGCATTGGCGCTGGTCCCGCCCGTAACCATGGTTACAGGTGGTTGCTGGCCGCCGCCGTCCGGCTGCGTGCACGGAAAGCAGGGCGCACTCCGTGGCGCAGGGCTGCGTTAGCGCCTTGCTGCCCCGCCAGAGCATCCGAACAAAATATTACCGCTTTCTAGATGTATGGGACAGGCGAAATTCACTCAGACTTCAAGAAGAATATAATAATTCCAAACCCAAAGAAAGCAGATGCTGACAGATTTGAAAATTACCGAACTATCAGTTTAATAAGTCACAGCTGCAAAATACTAACGCGAATTCTTTACAGACGAATGGAAAAACTGGTAGAAGCCGACCTCGGGGAAGATCAGTTTTGATTCCGTAGAAATGTTGGAACACGTGAGGCAATACTGACCCTACGGCTTATCTTAGAAGATAGATTAAGGAAAGGCAAACCTACGTTTCTAGCATTTGTAGACTTAGAGAAAGCTTTTGACAATGTTGATTGGAATACTCTCTTTCAAATTCTGAAGGTGACAAGGGTAAAATACAGAGAGCGAAAGGCTATTTACAATTTGTACAGAAACCAGATGGCAGTTATAAGAGTCGAGGGGTATGAAAGGGAAGCAGTGGTTGGGAAAGGAGTGAGACAGGGTTGTAGCCTATCCCCGTTGTTATTCAATCTGTATATTGAGCAAGCAATAAAGGAAACAAAAGAAAAGTTCGGAGTAGGTATTAAAATCCATGGAGAGAAATAAAAACTTTGAGGTTCGCCGATGACATTGTAATTCTGTCAGAGACAGCAAAGGACTTGTAAGAGCAGTTGAACAAAATGGACAGTGTCTTGAAAGGAGGGTATAAGATGAACATCAACAAAAGCAAAACGAGGATAATGGAATGTAGTCGATTTAAGTCGGGGGATGCTGAGGAAATTAGATTAGGAAATGTGACACTTAAAGTAGTAAAGGAGTTTTGCTATTTTGGGAGTAAAATAACCGATGATTGTGGAAGTAGAGATGATATAAAATGTAGACTGGCAATGTCAAGGAAAGTGTTTCTGAAGAAGAGAAATTTGTTAACATCGAGTATAGATTTAAGTGTCAGTAAGTCGTTTCTGAAAGTATTTGTATGGAGTGTAGCCATGTATGGAAGTGAAACATGGACGATAAACAGTTTGGACAAAAAGAGAATAGAAGCTTTTGAAATGTGGTGCTACAGAATAATGATGAAGATTAGATGGGTAGATCACATAACTAATGAAGAGGTATTGAATAGAATTGAGGAGAAGAGGAGTTTGTGGTACAATTTGACCAGAAGAAGGGATCGGTTGCTAGGACATGTCCTGAGGCATCAACGGATCACCAATTTAGTACTGGAGGGCAGCGTTGAGGGTAAAAATCGCAGAGGGAGATCAAGAGATGAATACACTAAGCAGATTCAGAAGGATGTAGGCTGCAGTAGGTACTTGGAGATGAAGAAACTTGCACAGGATAGAGTAGCATGGAGAGCTGCATCAAACCAGTCGCAGGACTGAAGACCACAACAACAACATATTTTAACTCTGTCAAAAATAATTCCCCCACAGCCTCTGAAAATTTGCCGTCATCAACAGTTAAATTTGAAAAGTTTGGCTTATGTAAGTAATTTACAGCATGATGTATTTTGATGAATAAAATGCTGTTAATACTTGTGACACGTTGTGAATCTTTCACCTCAGGTATGAAAGAATCGTGATCCTTTCCGCCCTGGTTTGTTGACACTGAAAGTAGTGGACGACTTTTGCTGTTTGGGCAGCACAGTGTCTGATGACGTTGTCGAGGCTATAAAATTTGTTGACATCGAAAAGGAATTTAAGTAACTGGTTGCTGTAAATCCGTCCTCGGCTATATTCGACAAAGTCAGGGTGTCCTTTAATGAACTTCGGAAGAAAGTACTCAAATTGAATGACAGACCGTGTCCATATTGTTTGTTTCACAAGTGTACGTTACAACTAAGACATTTGTTGCTAGTACACTTTCCACGGTTTATTGAAGGTTTTACAGGGAAGAAGCTGGCCGTTGTGGTGGAGCGGTTCTAGGCGCTTCAGTCTGGAACCGCACGACCGCTACGGTCGCAGGTTCGAATCCTGCCTCGGGCATGGATGTGTGTGATGTGCTTAGGTTAGTTTGGTTTAAGTAGTTCTAAAGTCTAGGGGACTGATGACCTCAGATGTTAAATCCCATAGTTCTCAGAGCCATTTGAACCATTTGAACAGGGAAGTAATTGACGTTAGTAATACCACACCTAAGAACAATAGCTGGCGTTGAAGTGAGAGTTACCTGAACCACGAAATACTAAAATGTGGGTGCAAGTGACAAAAATATCTACTGGAGCTTACTGAAGGGTTTGGAAAAGGGTCGTTACTGTGTACCATGAATTCTCTGAAAAATGGTAGTAGTAAAACGTTTACTAACACTGTGAGATTCATATCTTAGAACTGCACCACAATCTCTTAGATGATTTACAACTGGCACACAAGAATAATGGGATTCTTTCACGGGAAGAAAATGAGTGAAATTATTCTCTGTGAGTTTACTTAAATTTCGCCACACCAGCTTACTTATGAGCGGTAAGGGAGCTGCTGAAACAGCCTCAACGTTTTCCTTCATTCTCCTGCGTTTCCGAGTCAGTATCCATGTCTTGACTTATTATAAGCCGAATCTACACTTTCTTCATCAAGATAATGCTACTTATTTTTATTTTTCCAAAAGGCGAATGCTAGATTCTTCTGGGCACAGTGCAGATGGAGGGCGAAAATTACATCATTTACTTTCTTGGTGTCGTGATCACGTGACATGGCCTGGGAAACTTTACGGCAGCTTTTTCTGAGTGTAGCCTTCAGCTTTTGTGCGTCTTGTGAGACTTCAGCTATTTGCTGCTTCCAAAGACAACAGTTTCTCTCTGAATCCAACATCACTGATAGTTTAAATGTTTGTGGCTGTAAGGAAATCAACTCAGTTCAGCGAATAGTAAGAAGCTAAAGAGACTTGGCAGCCAACTGGATACGAACTCCACGAGGTGTTGGGCATTGATTTCAGATACAGCTTTCAATTACTGTAGGAGGTCTGGCTGCTTGAACAAAGTTGCTGTGTAGATGAACTCGCATTACGAGCTGGAAACTCTATCTTTCCCTGTGGCTTGTCAAATGCACTTTTCGCTAAGCAGCAGCAACATAGAGCGAAACGCTGAGTCAAGGGAGCTGCAGAAAACAAGTTTTAATTACGTGAAGAAGATAAATGACGCTGCAATGGAAAAGTAATTATGGGTTTCCCATTAGGAGTTTTTGTTAACTGGGCTCATAATCGATCGAGACGTGAAGTTCTGCCTAATTTCTCTGCTCATCATTGTGAACTGCGTTTTGTTTGATTCTAACTGACTTCATCATATCACAGCCAATCCTTCCCTATTTGCGTTTTCGTAAAAAAAATCCATAGTGTTGTATTTAATGATTTATTCTGCAACTTATTTAGTTCGTCCGCATAAACAGCGATTTACCGGAATGATTTTGTCAGTGGCTTTCGTTCTTCCCCATTGACCTCTCTATGAATTATACAACATTTTAATACTGTCTTGCGCTCAGTTCCATTTTCAAAACACAGAGACTGGTGTTCAGTGAAAAAGAATTAATCTCACACATGCTAAGGATAGAGACATTACAACGTCTACAGTGAAATGTCACTCGATATGAAGTACGGAAGACGTAGTGCTGTTAAACACAATATGATAGGTGACTATCATTAAAACAGATTTAAAGATCAAATTAAAGCAAGAATAAGTAGTTGAAGAATATAAAAAGAAAATATCTGTCAAGAATGTAAAAGAAAATTACGATACTGTGATAATTAGTGTACAAAACTACAAAATATGCCAGAGAGAAAGAAAATTTATCCGTTTTAAATCCATTATATTTCGCTTACACGATAAATCACGAAAATTTAAAAGTTCTGTGTAGTGTTTACCAACAAGAACAACTTACGTTGGAACCATCGCTTGTAAAACGTTGTGGGGAAGCCGTGCCGAAGATATTGTTTTATTGGCAGTGCACTAGTAAAAAGACTGCCTTCAGCACTCTTGACCTTTCGCTTTCAGAGTGTTGCTGTATGGAATCCTTACCAAACTGTATTCGGGGAGACTACTGCAAATTTTAAAGAAGGGTAGCTCTTTTACTTTCTCACGACATAGGGAAGAAAGTTTCATGGATATGTTAAGCGAGCTAGAATAGTAATCATTAAGACAGTTGCATTTTTCCATAATTCCACGAACCTCCTGTCACCATCTTCCTTTTCCTACACAGGGAATAATAACCTTCGTGCTTAAATAATAATTTAAATAAAAGTAAATTATTTATATAACTCGTTTTTAAATCAGTCTAAAAGTATAAACCAACTTCTTCGAGTCCCATGCACACTTCTAACCCCTTACAGATAGTCGTCAAAATTTGTGGTTTTGAAGACTTGTGAGATTTATAACGAAACATGTGGGGCCCCTGTAATATGTAATTGATTCGTGAATAATTCACCTGCGAACACCTATTACCTTTTGCATGCGCCCCATGTTTTATGTCATAATTATTAAAAATGCAGAAGCACAAATTTTAAGGACTGTCGGTGCGGGTTGGGAATTTGTATCGAGCTAACAAAAATTATTATATGCATTTTAGTCGGATTTAAAACACGTTGTATTATAAAACTGTTTTTGTTTAAATATTTATTTTCTGTTTTTTGGTCTTACGTGTATGAAGATTATCCACGAACTTTAAATAATTTGATGAAATTGTATTTTTTATTGACATAATTGTCATCTACTTTCGACAGAGGCCTTCTTGGCCGAAATCTTATATTGTGAAGTCTTTTATTGTGCCTGTCTGCGACTCAGCATCTCCGCTATACATCCCTTTTCATAATATTGTTTTACACACACACACACACACACACACACACACACACACACACACACACACACATACACATTATATATATATTTGCCTGTGTCTGCCACACATGTTGCACACATCCCCTTCCTCCTCCTCTCTGTCCATCTCCTCTTCACACCCCTCTCTGCTTAGCCACATCCATCGGTTCGCACACCGCTGGAACACATTCCAGTACTACGTGCATGAGTTGCCAGTCCTACAGGGCAGTCGACATGTCAGGTGTTATCAAAGTTTTCCACCACTACACCAGCTCATATCTAACAGACGGACAAGAAAGCGAGTTAGCATTGCTTTGTCATTCATTGTTAAGTTATGTTTAAAATTTGTAGTATGTAACTGTTTGGGAAGTTAGTTTAAAATCAACTGTATAATCAGTACCGAATAGACAGAGAGACGAGAAAGCAACCTAGTAAAAACGTGTTAAGGGGATAGACCAGGGTAGAAATTCTTTTTAGCCTAATTTTTTATTGGCATAAAATGTTATCTAGAGAGTAATTTTCAGGGTCCATCCACATAAAAAAAACCTATAAAACCTATAAAACCACGATGTGGTGCATGGCGATTTGGCACATCCAAGCTCTCGAATGCAACCGATGTAAGCTGTAAAAGTAACCGATGGGATCCTGTCAGTTTTCGGATAGTATCACAGAGAGAACTACTATCAACTCAAAATCTGTTCTCAACTAGATTTCTCGTGGTAATATGACTTTTATATGCTTAAAAGTCTGAAAGCACTTGCTTGCTCGCGTCAGATTAGCTTGTCATTTCGCTCGTTTTTCATAGGAAGTAAAATGTAAGTGCTTGAAAATAACCAACAAACATACACTCCTGGAAATGGAAAAAAGAACACATTGACACCGGTGTGTCAGACCCACCATACTTGCTCCGGACACTGCGAGAGGGCTGTACAAGCAATGATCACACGCACGGCACAGCGGACACACCAGGAACTGCGGTGTTGGCCGTCGGATGGCGCTAGCTGCGCAGCATTTGTGCACCGCCGCCGTCAGTGTCAGCCAGTTTGCCGTGGCATACGGAGCTCCATCGCAGTCTTTAACACTGGTAGCATGCCGCGACAGCGTGGACGTGAACCGTATGTGCAGTTGACGGACTTTGAGCGAGGGCGTATAGTGGGCATGCGGGAGGCCGGGTGGACGTACCGCCGAATTGCTCAACACGTGGGGCGTGAGGTCTCCACAGTACATCGATGTTGTCGCCAGTGGTCGGCGGAAGGTGCACGTGCCCGTCGACCTGGGACCGGACCGCAGCGACGCACGGATGCACGCCAAGACCGTAGGATCCTACGCAGTGCCGTAGGGGACCGCACCGCCACTTCCCAGCAAATTAGGGACACTGTTGCTCCTGGGGTATCGGCGAGGACCATTCGCAACCGTCTCCATGAAGCTGGGCTACGGTCCCGCACACCGTTAGGCCGTCTTCCGCTCACGCCCCAACATCGTGCAGCCCGCCTCCAGTGGTGTCGCGACAGGCGTGAATGGAGGGACGAATGGAGACGTGTCGTCTTCAGCGATGATAGTCGCTTCTGCCTTGGTGCCAATGATGGTCGTATGCGTGTTTGGCGCCGTGCAGGTGAGCGCCACAATCAGGACTGCATACGACCGAGGCACACAGGGCCAACACCCGGCATCATGGTGTGGGGAGCGATATCCTACACTGGCCGTACACCACTGGTGACCATCGAGGGGACACTGAATAGTGCACGGTACATCCAAACCGTCATCGAACCCATCGTTCTACCATTCCTAGACCGGCAAGGGAACTTGCTGTTCCAACAGGACAATGCACGTCCGCATGTATCCCGTGCCACCCAACGTGCTCTAGAACGTGTACGTCAACTACCCTGGCCAGCAAGATCTCCGGATCTGTCCCCCATTGAGCATGTTTGGGACTGGATGAAGCGTCGTCTCACGTGGTCTGCACGTCCAGCACGAACGCTGGTCCAACTGAGGCGCCAGGTGGAAATGGCATGGCAAGCCGTTCCACAGGACTACATCCAGCATCTCTACGATCGTCTCCATGGGAGAATAGCAGCCTGCATTGCTGCGAAAGGTGGATATACACTGTACTAGTGCCGAAATCGTTCATGCTCTGTTGCCTGTGTCTATGTGCCTGTGGTTCTGTCAGTGTGATCATGTGATGTATCTGACCCCAGGAATGTGTCAATAAAGTTTCCCCTTCCTGGGACAATGAGTTCATGGTGTTCTTATTTCAATTTCCAGGAGTGTATTTATATGGATAGAGAAGGTTCTTGCAAAAAACGCTTAGATTATTTAGCGGAAGGCAGTTAATCGATATAATTTCGTCGAAATGAGAGTGTTTCGACATCGGTGCAAAAAAGGCCAATTGTAAGGTGAATTGTTCAGTTTCAATAGTGGAAGAAAGAAGTTGAAACTTTAAATGCTTGTTTGTTCAAAACAATATTTTTCAAGTTGGTGGGAGCTATAACTCATGAAATATACATGCAGTTACACTATACCCTTTTGTAACTTGTGAGTTGACTTTCTTTCTGCCGTACTGTGTAGGATTTTTGAGATATATTTAAATTTCAATTTTGGTACACGTTTTTATAATCTATTGCCTGTCGAAAAAGGTCACTTTCATTACAGAGTGACGCCAGTTCGTTTAAAACTATTTTTTAAAATATCACTACTTACTGTTTTAGACAATGTCATCAGTTTCAAAGAAGTTTTTGAAATATTGCACTAGGTTGAAAATTATGGCGTTCAGAGCTGCCACCAAACGCTTTTGCACTCCGCGAAGCCTTCTGTCGATGTCCTGTAGCGTACCCTGGATGCAAGTTTTTTTACTAAAAAAATTACATAAACAGTCTGAAGGGACTGAATTCGTGATTACCTGTCAGAAAGGTCACAGTTCGTAGTAACTGACGGAAACTCAAGTTATTCTGGTCTACCCCCTTAATAAGAGAAGAACGCACTTGGAGATATCTAGATGTACATTTTTTTACGCACTATTCGGTAGTGGAACAATAGAGAAATAGTCGGAAAGTGGTTTTGCAAACTTTCGCCAAAAACTTAACTACGAACAGTTAAGTAATAACGTAGGTGTAGATGCAGGGGGTGAACAAATGGGAGGAACTCTCTAACGTCTTGCATAAGAACAGCGTTACACAGACTGTATCCTGCTATTGATATCCAGAAGCAGTTAACAAATTCTGCCCGTGTAGCTATGGCCGGGAGAGCCGTATAGCGTGATAAAAACCGTTCTCCTATGCAGTCGGATGGCTATTGCCCTGTTCCGGCGCGGCTGCTACCGCCCGGATAGAAATTAGGCCAACGGCGTAGCGTGATATCCTTACGGTGAGCCGTGCCGCGGAACAGCGCGGCGCCGGCTAACGAATGGCCAGCCTAACGGGCCGAGAACGGCCGCAGGGGCTGCCGGCAGCCACGCGTCGCAGCCGCGATCCATCATCGGCTGCGCGCTCACACGTCGCCTGACCTGGATGCATATCGCAGATAAGAAGTCATGCACTCTCGGCCCCCCCCCCCCCATCTCTCTCTCGTATCGGGCGTGCAATCACAATTTCAGCTACGACACTTAAACAAGCGAGGCTTCGTAGTGGTCAAGACAATAGACTCGTATCAGAATGAAAAATGCACCTGTCGTAGCACAAAAGAGGACGAATAAGTCATAGCAGAGTTAGGAGTTTAAAAGTCGGCAACTTTCTTTTTGAGTTCTCAGAATCTTCAAATACATTTAATACACAACGCCCCTCTTACGACGTTTGAACATCACTGTAGCACTGTTCGCGCCGACTAAATGATCCCGTGACGAAACACGTCTCTCCTCGTTGGATCTCCTCTATCTCTCCTATCCATATTACCTATTAAGATTCCCCGATTTATGAAAAATGCTCGAAAATCAGTCGAACAAGCGCCTTATATCCCACTACCTTCGTGCATGAATTAATTTCCTTAAGATTCTTCTTATGAATCTGAGTCGGGCATCTGGTTATCTTACTGTTTGATTTATGTGGTCATTCCACTTAAGGTCACTCTGGATAGTTGCTCCTAGATATTTTACGTTACATGCTGTTTCCAGCATTTTGTCGCCAATATTGTAACTGTGCAGTAGTTTTACCCACAAGAATCGTACTGTACCGCGTACTTGAACTTTTGAGTATGTTTCCAGCACCATTTCACTCGCACTCTGTGTTGCAGCTGTTATGTGTACTACAGCAGAACCGTGTCTTCGGGAAACCTGGAATATGTACTGTGTTCTGACGATACGCGACCGATGTTGCGCAACGGTCTTGGCGTGGGACGACATGGGTAACTTACTTCTTAATTTAGAGCATCAGAATTTTCGAAGCGCTGCTGTTTTATTATTTAGGGTACAACTTGATTACCAAATGCTCAAAAATATTTTACACTCTCGTGAATTTCAAAGTTTGTGTATTTTTTATATCTGAAACATATTACTAAGAACTCGACCACGAAACAGCTTTACGTACAGCGTAATGGAGGTAAACATAAACCTGTCCATCGGATGGGGATGTTAAGCTCGGCGGCCCCCATTGTGCTATTTGAGAGGATCGAGTTTTACCCTCTCCCGTCACTCATCATCATCATCATCATCATCATCATCATCATCATCATCATAGAGCAAAAACTGAACACTACGCTATGCACGCATTCATTACGCTCACCTACACTCTACAATTACACATGCGAACCAGCTCTCACATGTTCGTGACGGAAAGGGCCAATGTGCGTGGAGGAAGAACAACACCCTTTCAGACAGGTGCCTGGATCTACTTCATGAGATATACCAGTCAACAATGTCTTACAGCAGTTTGTTGTTGAAGACCTGTCTATTACTGAACGCTCGCTGTGAGCAGCACTAGGCGCTACAAAGTACAGTATGTTCCATAGGTTCCTCACGGAGAATGCAAAAGAACGGATAGCTGCAGTTCTGGGGTCAACTATCGGGGCCCTGTCTGCCCAAAGACTGCGCAACCGCCTCCCAACTATCGCACGATCACTTGAGTTTCCACTCATCCATTACGAAAAACAGTATGATTCCCCTCCCCTCCCTTCTCCTCTCTCTCCCATCCTCTTCAATGTTTGAAGAACTTGGCAAGGGAAAACCTGGCAAGATACTTGATCCAATGGAATTTCTTAATCGTTGAGAGTCGGATGTTTCTGACACCTTCCCCCAATTGCATTCTTGGGCAAAGAATCCCATGTGTCCAGGGGGGGGGGGGGGGGGGCACGTGTAAGTAATATTTTGGGCGGAGACGTACGGATATCAGACCCCTCTAACGGCTATCGACATTAACTTCAAGACAGCGCAGTACCACGACACGGTCTTCCAACCTGCTCTGGTGTGCATAACATAAGGACCAAAGTAGCTTTCGCACCATGCGTCACTGCCAACAAACATAGCTCGAAGCAGAGTAGTACAGGACGTCAGTGCAATTTATGATGGTCCCCTGGACATTACGAAAGGCGGTATATGGTTTGGTTCATAATATAATGCGTGATCACAACGGACGGTAATGGAGGCTCTCCAACATAATCCCATGCTGGCCACAAGGTTGAAAGGAAACCTTGTGATAGGACGATCCACCAGTGCGGCTTACAGCCGCTGCATGGTCGTTGGTGCACGGGGAGGCGATACAGTGCGCCTCTCCAAGGCATTCCACAAGTGATCGATGTGATTTAAGTCGGGGAAACGACAGACTAGTCCATTCGTCAAACTACTTCTGGTTACAATAGCAATTCGATGCTGCTGATCATTAATATCCATAAAAATGAAGTCAGGGCCGTATGGACTCCTGCAAAGATGCACATGCGGACGGAATAAAGAGTCACAATAAATTGACCGGTGAGTGCACGGTGTTCAGAGGTTTGGAAGTCAGTAGGTCCATGCAACATTGTACCTTCCCACACCATAAGAACCAGACAAACGGGGTGCAATACTTGCACCTCATTGCGTATTTTGTCAGTTACCTTGTGCACTTTAGTGTAGCGGTTCTTTCTATTTATGGTCAAAGTTTCATCGAGTTACGTTAGTTGGCAGTAACACACAAATACGGCATTCCTGGCCAAGAGCCGGCCAGTGTGGCCGAGCGGTTCTCGGCGCTTCAGTCTGGAACCGCGCGACCGCTACGGTCGCAGGTTCGAATCCTGCCTCAGGCACGGATGTGTGTGATGTCCTAACTATTGTGTGTTAGAACCCTTAGTTCTTGTAAACTGTCTCATGATGATAATATCTGTGTCTTTGTCCGTGGTATATGTGTTGATATGAAATGTAAAATAGTTGGTCATTGCGCTTATTCCGCCGTCGCACTGAGGAGATCTATTCAGAGCGACGGCAGCTAGGCTCGGCTGGCAGGCGTCCAAACAGGCGGGCGGCCTAAATACAAGGGGCCCGAACTCACGAGAATTATCAAGATATGAGTAACTGGGATGTTTGGGATAGGTCATTCATATTGACCCAACAGGTTTCTTTTTTGCTGCCATGTGTTTTATTAAAATAAAGGATACAGCTCTATGTCTAGCGTTCAGAGGATGTACCACCACTTTATTACATACTATTCTATACAGTAATATCGACAACTATTATACATTTCATATCAACACCTCTACCACGAATAAAGATTGATAAACCATTGTGTGTTAGAGCCCGTAGGTCTTGTAAACTGTCTCATGATGATAATATCTGTGTCTTTGTCCGTGGTAGGGGTATTGATATGAAATGTAAAATAGTTGGCGATATGACTGTATATAATAGTACGTAATAAAGTGGTGATACATCCTCTGAACTGTTGACATAGAGCTGTATCCTTTATTTTAATGAAGCACATGACCTCAGATGTTAAGTCCCATAGTGCTCAGAGCCATTTGAACCTGGCGAAGGCAATTATTTTAGTATCAAACAAAAGTGTTAATTAGAGCAAAAAATTTCTGAGATTGTATATTTCGAGCACATTATACTATGGTAGTGAAACATGGGCTGTGGGAAAACCGGGACTGTAGAGAATTGAAGCACTTGAGATGTCGTGCTGCCGAAGAATGTTGAAAATTAGGTACAGTGATAAGGCAAGGAATGAGGAGATTCTACGCAAAATCGACGTGAAAGGAATATATGGAAAAGAACGACAAGAAGGAGGGCAAGATGATAGGACATCTGTTATCACATCGGGGAATAGCTTCCACTGTAAGAAGGAGAGAGCTGTAGGGGTTAAAACGGTAGGGGAAGACATAGGCCGAAATACATCCTGCAAGTAATTGAGGACGTAGGGTGCAAATGCTATTCAGAGATAAAAAGGTTGGTACAGGAGAGCAATTCGTGGCGGGGTGCATCAAATCAGCCACACGACTGATGATTAAAAAAAAGAAAAACAGTTACTTTTGTCCTTACGTCTTGCATACAAGTGTATTTTCAAGCTCTACGGTCAACATTTCGACGAAAGTTTTCGTCTCTCATGACGATAAGAGCAGAAAGGTCCTAAGTGTTGAACGCCTTCCCCCTGGAGGTAGGAGTGAATCGAGTGGAACGGTATGCGATATTTGCTAACGTGAAACTAACTGAGCTTCCTACAAACCAGTTGAGACTTTCAGTGAGACGTCGCAGAAACGGTCCTAACGCACTGTGTGACTCCAGCCGAAGAGTCGGGTATACGAGGCGTGTTTTTTTAAGTAAGTACCGTTTCGAAATTAAAAAAAGGCGTGCTAAGTTATCTCAATAATTTTATTTTTACATGAAAGCCTGTACCTTAATCTACCCAATGACGCCATTACAGTCTGATCCTCCCTTCTTTACGTTGTGTACTGAGTGTTAAAGGTGCCTCCGATAGTGGTGAGTCCCGCCGACTGTGGAGTATGGGCTGCTATAAGATTTCTTAGTGCTTAAGGCCTAAAAGCGATCGATATTCATCGTGAGATCTGTGCAGTTTACGGAGAAAACATTATGAGTGATGGAATGGTAAGGAAGTCGACGAGAGCATTTAAAGATGGCCGCACAAATGTGCATGATGAACAACGGATTGGGCGTCCTTCGGTCGTTAATAAAGTTTGGTGCAGCAAGTGGACAATAAGGTGAGAGAAAACAGACGCTTTACGATTTCCTCATTGCAGGATGACTTTCCTAATGTTTCTCGTAGTGTTTTGTATGGGATTGTGACCGAGCACTTGAATTACTGAAAATTGTGCCTACGTTGGGTACCGCTCGGTACCACAACGACGGTGATGATTTCTTAAGCCAAACTGTTACGGGCGATGAAACATGGGTGGCCTACGTCACACCAGAATCAAAGCAACAGTCCATGGAAGTTGATCAAGGGCATCGTGTTGCGGCAAGACAATGACCGTCCGCATGTGCGAATCAGACCAAAGATCTCATCACATCTTTTCGATGGGAAACTTTAGATTATCCTCCGTACAGCCCCGATCTTGCGCCCAGTGACTACCATCTGTTCCTGCACTTGAAGATACACCTGGACGGACAGCGTCTTCACTACGATGACGAAGTCAATACAGTGGTGATGCATTGGTTAACAAGTCAGGCGGCAGACTTCTATGAGAAGGGTATTCAAAAACTGGTACAAAGTTATGTCAAGTGCCTCAATATTGACGGAAATTATGTAGAAAAGTAGATTAAGGTACAAGCTTCCATATAAAAATACAATTATTGAGATATCTTAGCACGTCTCTTTAATTTCAAATTGGTACTTACTTAAAAAAGACGCCTTGTACTTGACCAGCAACGTTTCCGTCACCTCGTTAGTAGTCTGCCAGGAACCATGCAAACATTCACAATGCACCTATTCTTTGAATCTTAGCCAGCAACAATTTTAGAGATGTCCATAGATATGCACGTTTACAAAGACAGCTCCTTTTCACGATTAAGCTATACCTCTGTTTTCTATCATAAGGCGTATTCTCTCGGCCCATACCCCCATTGAACCTAAATCCAATATGTGTTCGCATTTCTACAGGTGCTCTAAACCATTTGTGAGCAGTTTCTATCCGATGGTAGTTTTGGCACCCCCGACAGACTCCTGCGTGTCAGACGAGGAGTTGTTTCGATCAAGAGTCGGAGTGACCCGCGACTACAAAGTAAGCGACGTGCGTGTTGCATGTACTTGCCGTGCCTTTGGAATTGTAGCTTTTCTGGTGCGACCACGCGAACGCCCGAGTCGGTCGCATGCTTGCTTAAGCTCAGATTCTTTTTTTCTCAGCTTACGTTCGCTTGCTTTTCGTATTTCAGTTATCTGATAGTTCTGCGTTCTTCCCTGACCTCGCTTTCGGACTCACCGCTCTCTGGTTAGGCTGAAGCGCGTGTTTATCGCAGGCGACACGCATCGTGGTACTCCGCTCTCATACAGAGCATTTTAATATGTTTAACAGACTTTTATGAGTAACCCGATAATTTCAAAGTTCAGAAAAATAAGTTTACAATTTCTGTTGAGTCTGAAGATCCAGACTTTTCGAATAGTCGCACACAGCTGTGATGCAAACACTTCAAACGATTGAGAAGCACTAGTATCTATTATTTATTTATTATTTCATTCAAGGACAATCTCACAAAGATATAGGATTTATTACGATAATACAGTAAAAATCAGTAGCTCAGAACATAGACGTACACAGAATACTTAAACATTGCGTGGTTATAAATAAATTGTCGCTACTAGGCAGAGTCAGCACCAAAAACGCGTAATCGTAGGACAATGAAACTTTGTGGAAAGATTTGTAAGGACATGCGGAAGAGATATAATGAATAAACGATTGAAAGAAACACATTTTAATTTCCACATGAGGGGGTAACATTTGTTAACTGCGTACCATGTTTATTTTCCAGGTTACAATCACTGTTCAATAAGACGACCATCTGCATCCACGACAGCTTGGAGAATGACCTACTGCTGCTCGAAACATCTTAGGTAAGATATTGCCTACCGCACAGTTCGTGCACAGCTTCAAAATCGCACATTGCCTCCAGAGTTCTCAGCCATGGCAAGGGTAACTTCTTCGACAGTTTTGTGACGGAATTGGGCGACAGGCTCTCCCAGGAGCAATTCCGAAATCGGTGGTTAATTCCACCTTCCGAATCTTCTTCCCCAGTACAGAATGAGGAACTGTCTGTATTCCTTTAACGTGCCGATAGTCGCGAAGAGTAGCACCACTATTCTGTTGCATTGATAAAATAACTTTACGAGTAAAGCACTGTACCTTGTTTAGAGCCACGTTGACTATCTACAACTGTAATTGACACTGATGCTTGAGTTTCAGCTCTACGTCGCCGTATCAGTACCGGCAACTAAAGGCAAGTCATGACACCAAGACTACCAGCAAAGCATATCTTGGAGAGCACAGTATGAACATCATTGTTGCAAAGATGTATATCAATACAGTAAATAGTTTTCCGTCTACACTGTCTCAAGTAGCAAATGTTTTGTTATAACACCCTATATTATTCATAAGGATAAGAAACTTGGGCTTGATGTAGGAACCATCTCGGCATTTGCCTGTAGGTATTTGGAAAAACCATAGTAAATCCAAATGATTGAATCAGGCAATACACACTGTGATCAGAGTAATTATCTTAAAGAATGACTCAATACACCGAATAGTATTTATTTACGAGTTTATAATCGAAATGCTCTTGCTGTTATTAGGTGGTTCAGAAAGATAGAAAGCTGGGTGGCTGGCTCTGTTGGCTAAACTTTTCGTGTAACGTAAGGAGATTTCCTACACAATGAGGTGTCCTATTACTCGCATAAGTTCATTTACCTACAAGACTCATTTTCTTTCAGTATTTGGACGTCCGCACACGTTAATCGGACAGAAAACCGGTCATCGAAATTTGTCGTCTTTGACATATTGAAACATTAAACATCGGCGTTGGCGGACCTTCTTCTACGAGAGTATTATGTATAAGGACAAATGGTAGGGGCATATCCATTCTAACACAGTGTTTGGCCAGAATATTAAGTCTACAGTAGGCATAAGACACGAACTATTTGTTCTCGTTATGAGGAGTCTTATCCTGGTAAAAGTATTCATGATAAAACGTAATTTTATAGATCAGGCTCTATGTTTAATTACAGTTTTTGAAAATATAACTCAAAATGATGCTGATTATTCGTATCTTTCTTTTTATTAACGTCGGACGTTCTGGGTTTCGTACCATCCACGTTTGAATTTTAGCTGCAAAACTTCAGCAAAAGTGGCCGAAAACTTCTGGTAAAAAGACTCATCCGCGTTGCGCCAACATCCTCAACACAGAGGGCGGAGGGACGGACACACGTTCAGGGCGACCTCTAGCCCGGGGTGGGATACTGCCCCAAAAAGGTGGACGTATCGGCAGTGATCAATGGTACGAGGATGCCGAAGGCGATGGACGTCACTGTATTAAAGGAACACAAATCTTATCTACAGTACATGTGCGCTGTAAATGAACAAGTAAGATTATCATCTCTATCTCCGCGAAGACTCTGGATGAGTACCCCTTTCGGATGTCCGGGCGAAGACTGCCAAAGGGGGAGTAACTCTGCCAAAAAGACGAAGTCAAGGCGGGCCGCCTTAAATCAATCAGAAGAATTATGACCTAATTGTTGTTGTTGTTGTGGTCTTCAGTCCTGAGACTGGTTTGATGCAGCTCTCCATGCTACTCTATCCTGTGCAAGCTTTTTCATCTCCCAGTACCTACTGCAACCTACATTCTTCTGAATCTGCTTAGTGTATTCATCTCTTGGTCTCCCTCTACGATTTTTACCCTCCAGGCTGCCCTCCAATACTAAATTGGTGATCCCTTGATGCCTCAGAACATGTCCTACCAACCGATCCCTTCTTCTGGTCAAGTTGTGCGACAAACTTCTCTTCTCCCCAGTCCTATTCAATACTTCCTCATTAGTTATGTGATCTACCCATCTAATCTTCAGCATTCTTCTGTAGCACCACATTTCGAAAGCTTCTATTCTCTTCTTGTCCAAACTATTTATCGTCCATGTTTCACTTCCATACATGGCTACACTCCATACAAATACTTTCAGAAAGGACTTCCTGACACTTAAATCTATACTCGATGTTAACAAATTTCTGGCCGGCCGGTGTGGCCGTGCGGTTAAAGGCGCTTCAGTCTGGAACCGCGTGACCGCTACGGTCGCAGGTTCGAATCCTGCCTCGGGCATGGATGTGTGTGATGTCCTTAGGTTAGTTAGGTTTAAGTAGTTCTAAGTTCTAGGGGACTTATGACCACAGATGTTGAGTCCCATAGTGCTCAGAGCCATTTGAACCATTTTTGAACAAATTTCTCTTCTTCAGAAACGCTTTCCTTGCCATTGCCAGCCTACATTTTATATCCTCTCTACTTCGACCATCATCAGTTATTTTGCTCCCCAAATAGCAAAACTCTTTTACTACTTTAAGTGTCTCATTTCCTAATCTAATTCCCTCAGCATCACCCGACTTAATTAGACTACATTCCATTATCCTTGTTTTGCTTTTGTTGATGTTCATCTTATATCCTCCTTTCAAGACACTGTCCATTCCATTCAACTGCTCTCCCAAGTCCTTTGCTGTCTCTGACAGAATTACAATGTCATCGGCGAACCTCAAAGTTTTTATTTCTTCTCCATGAATTTTAATACCTACTCCGAATTTTTCTTTTGTTTCCTTTGCTGCTTGCTCAATATACAGATTGAACAACATTGGGGAGAGGCTACAACCCTGTCTTACTCCCTTCCCAACCACTGCTTCCCTTTCATGTCCCTCGACTCTTATAACTGCCACTGACCTAATAGAAACCCAAAAACCTAACATGGATAAGTTTCTTAAATATCCTTCAACAGCATTCTTCGAAAGCATACTTTGATACCTAGAAAGTCTTCTAAATGCGGCAGCGTAATTTCACAGTGTTCGAAGAAAAGCAGGAAATTATGGTTCTCTTCCAGGCGAGTCCGAGGCCATTAGAAATTAGACAAAAACTCGAGCACAAGAATGGTGCAAGCAATCGTTCGTGTCTTTTTTATGGAACCATCCTGATGTTCACCTTAATCGATTTAGCGAAGCCAAGGAATAGTAAATTTTGGTAGGCAGAGAACTGCTCCATGTTTCTCCTCCATGTTCTCCACAGTAATAGGTCGAAATTACACTGCGCAACACAATTAAAGAATCACTTTTTTTCAAATCACATGATTGCGTTCCATTGCGATGCAGAAGTATGAAATTTGCCTCAAACGTGCCTACAGCTTCCCTCCGTAATGGTGCAAAAGCGTCGCTGCCTCCGTTGTCACCTGCAGTCTGGGCGACTCTTCAAACAGCAAGATATCCGCACATGCAAAAAAGACGTCACAATTCAGAAGTTCATGTGACATGTAAGGTGGATTAATGATGTCGCATTGGCACCAAATTTCATCCCAATCCTGCCCTACGCCGCCGTGGTCCTGTCACACGATGTGGTAGGTTTCCACATTTCACCTCCTGTTTTGGCGCCTCTGTGATGGAGGTCAGAACCGCGGCGCCCAGAGTTGAAATAACTCCGTTTTTTATGGCTGGCTGCAGAAAACACTTCAGACAAATCGCTGCTTAGAATCGATACGAAAACGGCTCAGGGGTGGCATAAATAGCGTCAATGAAACTTCCCATGGGGCGTTAATTCCCATACATTGCGCGTTCGAAAACGACAGTTCGCAGTGCAATGAGCAATAGGACGACGTTCTTGACAACCATTGGCACTCCTGATACTCCAGAATGTTCCAACCCTTCTCTAAGGTCATAGTGGGGGTGCAACCTCAGTAAACAGTACCGCACCCTTCTGGAGTGCAGGGCGACTGCAACTTTAGCTGTCGGGTACAGGCTGGAGGACCTTTTAAAACCATTCGACGGAGGACTGGAAGCAGCGAAGGACGTTTATGTATTTTCAGCCCTCCTGCTTCGCGGATTCCTGTGACGTGATCGCTTAGCGGGTGCGACATTGACACACGCGTCACGCATGTCATATGGCAAATGGTCCTTCTAAGCACCCCCCCCCCCCCCCCCCCCCCAGTTTGGCAACAACCTCAGTAGCACCCGCCCACCTTTATTGAGAATTTTAAAAATGTGCCTTTACATAGACAACCTGAGAAGTATTCCTAGGTGCCTTTGCTAGGCTTCTGGAATCGGAGGGATTGAAATGGGTTCCAGAAAAAAAGTTATCAGCAAACTGTTTTGAGCACTATAGTACGAAGCGGAAAGTAAAGACTGTAAAATGCCACACGCTCTTCTAGACTTACATAAATTAAGATGTAACAGCTGTGAATCATAAACTGTATTGAAAGTTTCACAAACAGTAGTGTATCAAATTAGGTGTCAGCAACTCCTTATCTTTCATTCGTAAAACAAAAATATTTTCCAAACCTATTTTGCACCTCTTTTGTGTCATCTTATGTGAACAGCTTGTCCCCAGACGTACGATGACCCTAAACAGCTGCAGTGCTCAGCAAAGTGAACGTGACGGAACAGGCCGTGTGCGACACTGCTGGTTGTGAAAGCCGCGGTGCTCGGCGCTTGGTTAGTTCCGCCCGGGTGTTTGCTTTGTTGTTGGTCTTTGCGAACCGCGTCCAACTTCAAGAAGCGGGCTTCAAGAGTCTGAAAAACACACTTGTACGTGAAACTTCACCTTCTACCTCATGCTTTACACACTAAAATTATGCACGTACATAGATTACTCTCAAGGTCTTTCTAGCGTAATTGCTTGTATTCTGTCAGACTAACTGTATCCTGAATATCGTATAGAGAAGCCTCCAATTTTTGTAGTTTGTACTAAGCGCTAACAAACTGAGCTTAATGATGATACGGGTAAAGCACAGATCTCACGCGGGGCTTTTTACGTCTTCTGTATACCGCCTAATTTGAAAGTTACTACCAAACCGAAGAGGATCACAACAGAGTTAAACAATGTTAAAGCCTATACGACACATAAAATCTGAACGAAGCCAAAATGAGTTTAAGAAGACCAAAGCGACAGCGTTTCAATTATGTGAGTCGATCTGATTAAAGATCCTAATAAGTTTTCGTCTTACATAAAGTCAGTAAGCGGATAGAAACAATATATTTAGTCTCTTGGAGACTACACTGGAATCTAGACGGAAGCTGACAGAGAGACGGCCAAAACCCCACATTCGGTATTTCGTAACTGTTCCACTGTGGAAAATCGTAAAAAGTTTCCACTTTTTAATCATCATACAAATGTTGATGTTTAGATAAGTAATCGAGGAGCAGAAGTACAACTAAAATCGCTCATTAGGGGGAAGCGTGTGGAATGACTGACGTACCTCTGCGACTCATCTGGCATATACGAAAGAAGTAGCTCCCCTTCTAGCATTACCCACTGAAGCGACTAAGCGTACCTAGTGGCTGAAAAAAAAAAAAAAGAGCAGGTCATTCCTGTTTTTAAGTGTTCCGAGTTTAGGACCGGTGAACATAATATTAGGCCTATTTCGAAGATGATACTATTAACGCAGTTATAAGGAGAAGCGGTATGCTTGGAAAGGTTCTGAGAATGGGAATATTCCAGCTGAATTAGATCAAGCTCAAAGATTACAAAGTAAAATATTGGTTCAAACACAAGCTCACGAGAGACAGAGACTCGTATGTCAATTTAATAACAATGAAGGGTATACTGACGGCACTTAGGAACGAAAAAGCAGCAAGTGCAGGGAAGCAAGGGCGAAATGGCCCTAGGAAAAATGAGATGAAACAAAATGAGAAATGACTGTAGGTACGACTGATTAAATATAGAGAAAAGTCAAAGGAACTTTCGGCGAAATTAAGATTTAAGACAACAGAATTAAGAATTCAATGGGAAGTCCACTGTTTAGAGCAGAGCAGAGAGCGGATAGGTGGAAAGAATGCATTGAAGGTCTGAACTGCGGGTAAATACGGAAGAAGATATATATAATATTCACATGGAATTTTTAAAATCGTTGGAAAAAGATGAAACCAAACAACTACTCAGAGGGGTGTGTGGAATCTACTGGCGACGTATCTTCACACTTTGGGACAAATATCATCCACGCAAGCAACGGTAGATAAGTGCGAGGTCTACCGCAATATGAACTTAACACTTCATGAATTCAAGTTGCTGAAAATAGTAACATACAGAAGAATTGCACATTGTAAACAGCTCTGGGGTAACGAAAATCAGGCATTAAAGGAGGATCCTCTGAAATGGAGAACCATATGATGGCTATGCCATAACGATCCGGGAACCAAACGAGGCCAAAAATAAAACAATACCGGAAAGCAATAGAAAGTGACAGCATAAATGGAGAGATAGTTAAATATGTAGATTTTTTTAAAGGGTTTGACATCTTCATTTATACAATACATGTTAGAAAAGCCGCCAAAACCCGAAACCATGAACAACTACAAATCTCATATCAATGTTAAAAAATGATAAACGAAATGAATGCAGTAATTAACATGGCATAACATTAGCTGATACAGAGTATCAATGTCTACAAATTCAAATCAATATCTATAAATTACTGCCGAAAACATATTCTCCGAATTAAAAAATGGTTTCAGAAAAGCGAGGTACTGTACTGATAATGTTTTGAGAGGTAAATAAATTGTATAGGAACAAAAAGATTCGAGAGACAAAACACATCGTATTTATAGACTTTTGCAAAGCGTTCGCCGCTATATATCTTATGCACCATTGTTGTTGTTGTTGTGGTCTTCAGTCCTGAGACTGGTTTGATGCAGCTCTCCATGCTACTCTATCCTGTGCAAGCTTCTTCATCTCCCGGTACCTACTGCAACCTACATCCTTCTGAATCTGCTTAGTGTATTCATCTCTTGGTCTCCCCCTATGATTTTTACCCTCCACGCTGCCCTCCAATACTAAATTGGTGATCCCTTGATGCCTCAGAACATGTCCTACCAACCGATCCCTTCTTCTGGTCAAGTTGTGCCACAAACTTCTCTTCTCCCCAATCCTATTCAATACTTCATCATTAGTTATGTGATCTACCCATCTAATCTTCAGCATTCTTCTGTAGCACCACATTTCAAAAGCTTCTATTCTCTTCTTGTCCAAACTATTTACCGTCCATGTTTCACTTCCATACATGGCTACACTCCATACAAATACTTTCAGAAATAACTTCCTGACACTTAAATCTACACTCGATGTTAACAAATTTCTCTTCTTCAGAAACGATTTCCTTGCCATTGCCAGTCTACATTTTATATCCTCTCTACTTCGTCCATCATCAGTTATTTTGCTCCCCAAATAGCAAAACTCCTTTACTACTTTAAGTGTCTCATTTCCTAATCTAATACCCTCAGCATCACCCGACTTAACTCGACTACATTCCATTATCCTCGTTTTGCTTTTGTTGATGTTCATCTTATATCCTCCCTTCAAGACACCATCCATTCCGTTCAACTGCTCTTCCAAGTCCTTTGCTGTCTCTGACAGAATTACAATGTCATCGGCGAACCTCAAAGTTTTTATTTCTTCTCCATGGATTTTAATACCTACTCCAAATTTTTCTTTTGTTTCCTTTACTGCTTGCTCAATATAGAGATTGAATAACATCGGGGAGAGGCTACAACCCTGTCTTACTCCCTTCCCAACCACTGCTTCCCTTTCATGTCCCTCAACTCTTATAACTGCCATCTGGTTTCTGTACAAGTTGTAAATAGCCTTTCGCTCCCTGTATTTTACCCCTGCCACCTTTAGAATTTGAAAGAGAGTATTCCAGTCAACATTGTCAAAAGCTTTCTAAGTCTACAAATGCTAGAAACGTAGGTTTGCCTTTCCTTAATCTTTCTTCTAAGATAAGTCGTAAGGTCAGTATTGCCTCACGTGTTCCAGTATTTCTACGGAATCCAAACTGATCTTCCCCGAGGTCGGCTTCTACTAGTTTTTCCATTCGTCTGTAAAGAATTCGTGTTAGTACTTTGTAGCTGTGACTTATTAAACTGATGGTTCGGTAATTTTCACATCTGTCAACACCTGCTTTCTTTGGGATTGGAATTATTATATTCTTCTTGAAGTCTGAGGGTATTTCGCCTGTTTCGTACATCTTGCTCACCAGATGGTAGAGTTTTGTCAGGACTGGCTCTCCCAAGGCCGTCAGTAGTTCCAATGGAATTTTGTCTACTCCGGGGGCCTAGTTTCGACTCAGGTCCTTCAGTGCTCTGTCAAACTCTTCACGCAGTATTGTATCTCCCATTTCATCTTCATCTACATCCTCTTCCATTTGCATAATATTGTCCTCAAGTGCATCGCCCTTGTATAGACCCTCTATATACTCCTTCCACCTTTCTGCTTTCCCTTCTTTGCTTAGAACTGGGTTTCCATCTGAGCTCTTGATGTTCATACATGTGGTTCTCTTATCTCCAAAGGTTTCTTTAATTTTCCTGTAGGCAGTATCTATCTTACCCCTAGTGAGATAAGCCTCTACATCCTTACATTTGTCCTCTAGCCATCCCTGCTTAGCCATTTTGCACTTCCTGTCGATCTCATTTTTGAGACGTTTGTATTCCTTTTTGCCTGCTTCATTTACTGCATTTTTATATTTTCTCCTTTCATCAATTAAATTCAATATTTCTTCTGTTACCCAAGGATTTCTACTAACCCTCTTCTTTTTACCTACTTGATCGTCTGCTGCCTTCACTACTTCATCCCTCAGAGCAACCCATTCTTCTTCTACTGAATTTCTTTCCCCCATTCCGTTCAATTGTTCCCTTATGCTCTCCCTGAAACTCTGTACAACCTCTGGTTCTTTCAGTTTATCCAGGTCCCATCTCCCTAAATTCCCACCTTTTTGCAGTTTCTTCAGTTTTAATCTACAGGTCATAACCAACAGATTGTGGTCAGAGTCCACATCTATGCACCATATTACATTAGAAAGGATATTCTCAGCTGATAATAAGATGGAAAGATTAAGAACAAAGAGGAACCATGATTTATCAGAGGACATAACTACAAAACAAGTTGTCCGACCAGGGTGTAGCTTATCACTCAGATTTTTACTATATACATTGACAGTATGATTCAGGTAACGAGACAGCAAATTCATTCAGCCTGAGATCATCACATTGCATATTTTTTAATACAATGCTTTCTGCGGACTACCTTTCAGTTGTACATGGTAGCGAAACTTCGCTACAAATGTCCATCTATAGAACGTAGTGAGATACTATCCATTCCAAAAACAAAGGTTGAGGTTTTAAAAGAGATAAAATCACTGAGAACTAAGATCATAGTAGGAAACAAAGCCATTGAAAAAATATGTCGCTTCAATTACATGGGAAATATTATAAACTAGGAGAATAGAGTCGACCCTGACAACAAATTGCAGAAAAATCAAAGAATACGCGGAACAGTCATTAGAAATTAAGAAATAAAGAGGAAAAAGCAACAAAAATCAAGTTTCACCAGGTGAAGGTCACCTACCCACAATGCTACTTGGAAGCGAAAATTGTACAACTACTGAAAAGCAAGAAAGAAGAATACAAGATTCAAAAATAAAGTGTCTAAGAGGAGTGAATAGATGCACAAAATTAGGTAGAAACGATGACTTGAGAGCAGAACTTGGGGTATATGTTACAAATGAGAAGATCAAATCTAATTGACAAAGGTGACTGGAACGTCTTCAAAGAATGCCATACTGAAGCCTGCAGGCCACCAAAACAAGCCTTGAATTTCAGACCTTTAGCTATAGGATCCGTATGAAAATCAGGGGTTGGGTTGTTTTGGGGAAGGAGACCAGACAGCGAGGTCATCGGTCTCATCGGATTAGGGAAGGATGGGGATGGAAGTCGGCCGTGCCCTTTCAAAGGAACCATCCCGGCATTTGCCTGGAGCGATTTAGGGAAATCACGAAAAACCTAAATCAGGATGGCCGGACGCGGGATTGAACAGTCGTCCTCCCGAATGCGAGTCTAGTGTCTAATCACTGTGCCACCTCGCTCGGTATGAAAACCAAGAAAAAGGTGAATGGACACTTATAATACGGAACTAACCTATGGTCCAGACCATGATAAAAGAAGAAGAAGAAGTCTTAGTGTATACGGGAGGAATAGAAACTTAATAAGTTAATACAAAGAGCTTTCAACTCTGGATGCAACAATGACTTTAATCCATTTGGATAACCAGGTTGAGCTTGAAGACAGACGTTTCGTCTACTTCACTTTCGTTCCAGCTCTCATGAGACATTATGGCTGGCGAGTGGTGCCATACCAGTTTTTCGGCACAATCGTCGGCCTTAGCACATCATAAATACTCGTATAAGGCCTGATATCCAAATTACTAGCAAGAGACGATCGTGTTGTGTACTCCATACCATCACGCCAGGGGTAATGTCTACATCAAGATAGCGAAAGCAATCTGGCAACGTTCGTTTTCTTTGGATCCTCCTCATGTGGATACGTTCATCTTGATGGTGACAGCAGAGCCGGGACTCGTGTGACAAGACGATTAGTGCCACTCCTGTGTCCGATGTCGTCGGCAAGTGCCGCTGTCGGCTCACATCTCCCTGCTCTCTGGTGAAGAAAAGCGGAACTGACAATCTTTAGTGTTCCAGGGGACGCCGCGCCGTTCGCAGGTGTACTTGTCGTGTAGCAAGTAACTCATTTAACTGACGTGACTGCGCCACCCTGCACTGTCTAGCGAACAATCTATCTGATCTATCGAGCGCTAGTCTCATAGGGCCGTTGAGGCCCTGCACATAGTTTAGTGTTGTATTGTATTTTATGGAACTGGGGACCTAGAAACGACGGAGATTCTTCGTCCCCGCTGTAGCCCTCAGTGGTTCACAAACCCACAACAGGCTACAGCGGTCCACTCACCCCACTGCTACCCCACACCGAACCCAGGTGGTTATTGTGCGGTTCGGCCCCCAGTGGCACCCCCCTCTCCCCCCTCCTCCTCTCCGGGAACGTCTCACACACACGAGTGTAACCACAATGTTTGCGTGGTAAACTAATTATGGTGTACGCGTACGTGGGGAAAGTGTTTTCGCAGCAATCGCCAACATAGTGTAACTGAGTCTGAATAAGGGAACCAGCTAGCATTCGCCGAGGCAGATGTAAAACCGCCGTAAAAACCATCCACATACTGGCCGGCACACCGGACGTCGACACGAATGCCCCGGTGGATTCGTGATGGGCACCTGGACGCCTTCCCTCCCGGAAAGCAGAGCGTTAGACCGCACGGGTAACCGCGCGGGCTGGGTTAACTATTACTCACGTAAACCCATTGATTTCGCATGCACATGACAGTCATGGGATCCAGAACAACACATCTACATCTACATCTATACTCCGCGAGCCACCTTACGGTGTGTGGCGGAGGGTACTTATTGTACCACTATCTGATCCCCCCTTCCCTGTTCCATTCACGAATTGTGCGTGGGAAGAACGACTGCTTGTAAGTCTCCGTATTTGCTCTAATTTCTCGGATCTTTTCGTTGTATCATTACGCGAGATATATGTGGGCGGTAGTAATATGTTGCCCATCTCTTCCCGGAATATGCTCTCTCGTAATTTCGATAATAAACCTCTCCGTATTGCGTAACGCCTTTCTTGAAGTGTCCGCCACTGGAGCTTGTTCAGCATCTCCGTAACGCTCTCGCGCTGACTAAATGTCCCCATGACGAATCGCGCTGCTTTTCGCTGGATCATGTCTATCTCTTCTATTAATCCAACCTGGTAAGGGTCCCATACTGATGAGCAATACTCAAGAATCGGACGAACAAGCGTTTTGTAAGCTACTTCTTTCGTCGATGAGTCACATTTTCTTAGAATTCTTCCTATGAATCTCAACCTGGCGCCTGCTTTTCCCACTATTTGTTTTATGTGATCATTCCACTTCAGATCGCTCCGGATAGTAACTCCTAAGTATTTTACGGTCGTTACCACTTCCAATGATTTACCACCTATGGCATAATCGTACTGGAATGGATTTCTGCCCCTATGTATGCGCATTATATTACATTTATCTACGTTTAGGGAAAGCTGCCAGCTGTCGCACCATGCATTAATCCTCTGCAGGTCCTCCTGGAGTACGTACGAGTCTTCTGATGTTGCTACTTTCTTGTAGACAACCGTGTCATCTGCAAATAGCCTCACGGAGCTACCGATGTTGTCAACTAAGTCATTTATGTATATTGTAAACAATAAAGGTCCTATCACGCTTCCCTGCGGTACTCCCGAAATTACCTCTACATCTGCAGATTTTGAACCGTTAAGAATGACATGTTGTGTTCTTTCTTCTAGGAAATCCTGAATCCAATCACAAACCTGGTCCGATATTCCGTAAGCTCGTATTTTTTTCACTAAACGTAAGTGCGGAACCGTATCAAATGCCTTCCTGAAGTCCTGGAATACGGCATCAATCTGCTCGCCAGTGTCTACGGGTACTGTGAATTTCTTGGGCAAATAGGGCGAGCTGAGTTTCACATGATCTCTGTTTGCGGAATCCATGTTGGTTATGATGAAGGAGATTTGTATTATCTAAGAACGTCATAATACGAGAACACAAAACATGTTCCATTATTCTACAACAGATTGACGTAAGCGAAATAGGCCTATAATTATTCGCATCTGATTTATGACCCTTCTTGAAAATGGGAACGACCTGCGCTTTCTTCCAGTCGCTAGGTACTTTACGTTCTTCCAGCGATCTACGATAAATTGCTGATAGAAAGGGGGCAAGTTCTTTAGCATAATCACTGTAGAATCTTAAGGGTATCTCGTCTGGTCCGGATGCTTTTCCGCTACTAAGTGATAGCAGTTGTTTTTCAATTCAGATATCGTTTATTTCAATATTTTCCATTTTGGCGTCCGTGCGACGGCTGAAGTCAGGGACCGTGTTACGATTTTCCGCAGTGAAACAGTTTCGGAACACTGAATTCAGTATTTCTGCCTTTCTTCGGTCGTCCTCTGTTTCGGTGCCATCGTGGTCAACGAGTGACTGAATAGGGGATTTAGATCCGCTTACCGATTTTACATATGACCAAAACTTTTTAGGGTTCTTGTTTAGATTGTTTGCCAATGTTTTATGTTCGAATTCGTTGAATGCTTCTCTCATTGCTCTCTTTACGCTCTTTTTCGCTTCGTTCAGCTTTTCCTTATCAGCTATGATTCGACTACTCTTAAACCTATGATGAAGCTTTCTTTGTTTCCGTAGTACCTTTCGTACATGATTGTTATACCACGGTGGATCTTTCCCCTCGCTTTGGACCTTAGTCGGTACGAACTTATCTAAGGCGTACTGGACGATCTTTCTGAATTTTTTCCATTTTTGTTCCACATCCTCTTCCTCAGAAATGAACGTTTGATGGTGGTCACTCAGATATTCTGCGATTTGTGCCCTATCACTCTTGTTTAGCAAATATATTTTCCTTCCTTTCTTGGCATTTCTTATTACACTTGTAGTCATTGATGCAACCACTGACTTATGATCACTGAGACCCTCTTCTACATTCACGGAGTCGAAAAGTGCCGGTCTATTTGTTGCTATGAGGTCTAAAACGTTAGCTTCACGAGTTGGTTCTCTAACTATCTGCTCGAAGTAATTCTCGGACAAGGCAGTCAGGATAATGTCACAAGAGTCTCTGTCCCTGGCTCCAGTTCTGATTGTGTGACTATCCCATTCTATACCTGGTAGATTGAAGTCTCCCCCTATTACAATAGTATGATCACGAAACTTCTTCACGACGTTCTGCAGGTTCTCTCTGAGGCGCTCAACTACTACGGTTGCTGATGCAGGTGGTCTATAGAAGCATCCGACTATCATATCTGACCCACCTTTGATACTTAACTTAACCCAGATTATTTCACATTCGCATTCGCTAATAACTTCACTGGATATTATTGAATTCTTTACTGCTATAAATACTCCTCCACCATTGGCGTTTATCCTATCCTTGCGATATATATTCCATTCTGTGTCTAGGATTTCGTTACTGTTCACTTCCGGTTTTAACCAACTTTCCGTTCCTAATACTATATGCGCACTATTTCCTTCAATAAGAGATAACAATTCAGGAACCTTGCCCTGGATACTCCTGCAGTTTACCAATATTACGTTAACTTTTCCTGTTTTTGGTCTCTGAGGACGGACATTCTTTATCAACGATGATAATGTCCTCTCTGGTAAGCCGTCAGGTATTTTATCGTTTCGCCCAAGGGGGGGTCCCTCTAACCTAAAAAACCCCCGTGTGCACGCCACACGTACTCTGCTACCATAGTAGCTGCTTCTGGTGTGTAGTGCACGCCTGACCTGTCTAGGGGGGCCCTACAGTTCTCCACCCAATAACGGAGGTCGATGAATTTGCAACCATTATAGTCGCAGAGTCGTCTGAGCCTCTGGTTTAGACCCTCCACACGGCTCCAAACCAGAGGACCGCGATCGACTCTGGGCACTATGCTGCAGATATTAAGCTCAGCTTGCACTCCGCGTGCGATGCTGGTTGTCTTCACCAAATCAGCCAGCCGCCGGAAGGAACCAAGGATGGCCTCAGAACCCAAGCGGCAGGCGTCATTCGTTCCGACATGTGCTACTATCTGCAGCCGGTCACACCCAGTGCGTTCAATAGCTGCCGGAAGAGCCTCCTCCACATTACGGACGAGACCCCCCGGCAAGCACACCGAGTGCACACTGGCATTCTTCCCCGACCTACCCGCTATTTTCCTGAGGGGCTCCATAACCCGCCTAACGTTGGAGCTCCCTATAACTAATAGGCCCGCCCTCTGTGACTGTCGGGACCTTGCCGGAGAATCGGCCACTGGCCCAACAGGCGAGGCATCCTGTGGTGGCTCGGAAACGATGTCATCACCACTAGGAAGCACCCCGTACCTGTTGGAAAGGGGTAAGGCAGCTGCCACGCGGCCAGATCCCACCTTCGCCTTTCGGCCAGGCACGCGCGAGCCCACCACTGTCCGCCATTCACCCTGGAGTGATGGCTGACCGGTAAGATGCTCACTGCCGAACAGGAATATCGCGGAATGATAACCTACAGACTCTGCAGACCGCGATCCTGCCGCTCTAGAGATCCAGCACTAGCTGACAGACATGTCTTCTTGTTGCACTATGCATAAAACCATCTTCTCATAAATAACAATATTCCAGTGAGAATTCGGAATGAGTGACCCGCTGCATAGATTTTCCTTACATACAGAATTCATATGATGGTACTCCTACCTAATTTCTGCGGCTCTATGATAATCCACAATTACATCTTCATCTATACTCTACAAGACATCTTGCAGTATGTGGCGGAGCATACTTTCCACTCTCCCTGTTCCAGTCTCGCATATTTCGCGCGATGAACGATTGCTGGTAAGCCTCCAGGTGCGCTCGAATCTTTCTAAATTTATCTTCGTGGTCTTTTCGCGAGATATATGTAGGAGGAAACAATATATTTTTTGTCTCTACTAGGAACGTACGCTCTCGAAACGTTGACAATAAACTCCACCGTGATGCATAACGCCTCTGTTGCAGCGTCTGCTACTAGAGTTAGTTGAGCACGTCTGTGACGCTTTCGTGATTACTGAATGAACCCGTAACGAAAAGCGCCGCTTTTCTTTGGCTCTCCTCTATATCGTCTACCAGTATTATCCCATTCTGACGAGCAGTATTCAAGTGTTGATCGAACAAGTGTTTTGTAGACTACTTCCTTTGTTCGTGGACTACCTTTCCTCAAAATTCTTCCAGTTGATTCTCTAGCATCTGATTAGTAGAGATTAATTTTATGGGTTCATTTTATTTAAAATCGCTCCGGACGCACACTCCTCTGTAATTTATGAAGCAGCTGGTTCCAGAGATTGTACCGCATTTTTGTATTCACACAATAAAGAGCCTCACTGTCTCTGTATTTGTTTATGTTGAGGGTCAGTAGTCACTCCCTGCACCAAGCATCGATCCTGTGCAGCTCTTCCAGCAATTCGCTACAATATTATAGCGTCGCAACTTCTCTGTATACAACAGCATCATCCAAGATAAGCTTCGTGGGACTTCTTACATTATATACTAGGTCGTTTATTGTTGTGAAATAATTTCCTGGGGCACGCTTGAATTTACTTTTACGTCTGAACACTTCTCTCCGTTTAGAACGACATGCTATGCTCTGTTTGCTGCAAACTCTTCAGTCCAGTCACACAGTTGGTTAGATATTCCGCATGCTCGTATTTAGCACATTAGGTGGAAGTACGAAACTGTATCGAATGCGTTCTGGAAGTCAAGGATCATGGCATCTAAACTGAAGAGCCAAAAATGCTTGTGCACTTGCGTAGTATCGTGTAGGGCCACCACGAGCATGCAGAAGTGCCGCAACACGACGTGGTATCGACTCGACTAATGTCGGAAGTAGTTCTGGAGGGAACTGACACCATGAATCCTGCAGAGCTGTGCGTGAGTCCGTAAGAGTAGGAGGGGGTGGAGATCTCTTCTGAACAGTACGTTCCAAGGCATGACATATATGCTCAATAATGTTCATGTCTGCCGGCCGGTGTGGCCGAGCGTTTCTAGGCACTTCAGTCCGAAAGCGCGTGACAGCTACGGTCGCAGGTTCGAATACTGCCTCGGGAATGGATGTGTGTGATGTCCTTAGGTTAGTTAGGTTTAATTAGTTCTAAGTTCTAGGCGACTGATGACCTCAGAAGTTAAGTCGCATAGTGCTCAGAGCCATTTTGTTCCATTGTCCTGCTGGAATTTCCCAAGTCCGTCGGAATGCACAATGGACATCAATGCATGCAGGTGATCAGACAGGATGCCTAGATACGTGTCACCTGTCAGAGTCGTATCTAGACGTATCAGGGGTCCCATATCACTCCAACTGCACACGCTCCATTACAGAGTCTTCGCCAGCTTGAACAGTCCTCTGCTGACATGTAGGATCCATGTATTCATGAGGCTGTATCCGTACCCAAACAAGTCCGTCCAGTCGATAGAATTTGAAACGAGACTCGTCCGACGAGTAAACATGTTTCCAGTCATGAACAGTCCAATGTCGTTGCTGACGGACCCAGGAGAGGGGTAAAGCTTTATGTCGTGCAGTCATCAAGGATATACTAGTGGGCCTCCGACTCCGAAAGCACGTTTCGATGATGTCTTGTAGAATGGTTTACTTGGTGATGGCCAGCAATGAAATCTGCAGCAAGTTGGGGAAAGGCTGGACTTCTGTGACGTTGAACTATTATCTTTAGCTGTTGTTACTCCCGTTCTTGCAGGATCTTGTCTCCGGCCGCAGCGATGTCAGATATTTGACTTTTTACCGAATTCCTGATATTCACAGTACACTCGTAAATTGACCGTACGGAAAAATCCCATCTTCATCGCTTTCTCGGAGATGCTGTGTCCCATTGCTTGTGCCCCTACTGAAACACCACGTTCAAACTCACTTAGATCTTGACAACCTGCCATTGTAGCAGCAGTAACCGATCTAATAACTTTGCCAGACACTTGTCTTACGTAGGCATTGCCGACCACAGCAACGTAACCTGCCTGTTTACATATCTCTGTATTTGAATACACATCCCTACAGCAGTTTCTTTGGCGCTTCAGTGTATATGGGTGCCTACATCTACAGCATTCTCTGGTTAGTCAGAAAACAGAGCGAGCTGGTTTTCACAAGTTTGTTGTTTTCAGAACTCATATTGGTTCTTATAGAGGCGATTTTCGCCCTCCAGAAATATCATAATAAGCGAGCACGAAACATATTCCATAATTCTTTAACTGACCGACGTCAGAGATATAGGTGTATAGTTTTGTGTCTGTGTTCGACGACCCTTCTTGGAAACAGGAATAACCTATGATGTTTTCCTATCCTCAGGAACACTTCGCTACTCTAAAGACCTAAGGTACACTGCTGCTACAAGAGGGGAAATCATTTGCGTGTCGCACCATGGAGTACACTTCGTGTCAGTTTGATGCTGGTTGCATGCAGCCTTCATGGTATTACAATTTTAATGCCTAGCAGTGTACTACTGTGTTTGTTAATCACAGATTATAATTTAGTAGCTACCTTATGAAGAGATGCCAATACTTTTCTCGAAATAACTAGAATCATACACATACCATGTAAACTTCTTTCTGTGAAGTATTTTGAAGTTAGTTCTCGTAATTTGTCGACAGAACAGTGCCACCTACAACATGCATATGTGATTCACGCGCTTCAGTCCACTATAGTATTCCGCGAGCGTGCATGTTTCGGCTGTTGCAGGTGGCAACGTCTTCAGGGGTGACGGCAGGGGCCGTGGAGCGACGGCTCCATTAGGCAGGTGTGTAGCCCTGATGGCGCGCCCCGAGCCCCGGGACAACTTGCGGCCCGCATTACGCGCCTGCCCCTAATGGCCTCCATAGGCGGCATCGCCTCTACGTCTCAATGCATGCTCACGCCGATGCCACTCTCCATCTATATACACAGCCTTCCAGCGAGCGTTCTTCCATTATCCGTAACACTGAACATACCGTCCTCATACGTGATGGGTAAGGAGACCGTTTACAATTTTTTCTTGTGGAATCTGGCTTTAAATACCAGCACATATCATCAATACATACTCCATAATGTCACCAAACGAGCTACTCGTACCAAAATTAACCTGCAGATACACAGAGTAGATTATCGATGTGTACATGCAGATAGCTCTAAAAATCATTTTTTACGCAAACCATTATTTACGTTTCTCTCACTACTCAACTAGAAGTCAATAGAAAGTAAAACTAACGAATACATACGTAAAATAATCGAATTTTAAAGATTTCAAGAAGTAGCTTCGTTAAAAATAAGCATGTTCGTCACAATGTGAACGTAAAGTTTCAGTCGTACAAAAGCGTCGTTATTTTGCAAACAGCGTGCTTTCTCTGGGCTCGTTTGACAGAGATTCTTAACGAATACCATCGAAGAAGTGTGTCATACTCTTCCCCACATATACACTATCTGATCGGAAGTATCCTGACACTAATAACAATGCGGCATTGAGCTGTAGCTTCAGATGCTATGAGAGGCGAACCCGCTAGTATAACGTGGGGCAGGAAGTGTTATGATGTAAGTGGAACAGAAGAATATGTCGTGAGGAGGGCTCAAAGACTTCGAAAGTGGAATCTTCTTTGGGTGCTATTTGAGTAACAAATCCATCAGGGACATTCCAAGCCATCTAAGGCTTTCCGAGTCGCCTCTTGGTGATGTCATCTTGAAATTGTAATGCAAGGGAACAACCATATATAAACGAAGACTAGGCAGATCTCTCATAATGACGGACTTCCGAGCAGTGTGCAGGATGAAATCAGTGAATCACTTATGATCTCCAAAGTGCTACCTGAATTTCAGCTACCATAATGACTGTGCGAAGATAGCTAAAATGAAATTCTAAGCGACATTTTGGATGGTGTAAACACTGACGCTAAAGGACAGTGAATGACTGGAAACGAGCGATTTGGAGTAATGCATCACGCTTTTCCCTGTGGCAATCCGATCGAATGGTTTGGGTTTGGCAAATGCCTGGAGAACTTTACCGCCCTCATGAGTAGTTCCAACAGCCAAGTAGAGTGGAGTCGTGTTACCCGGCCTGAACTCAATAGAACAGCTCTGGATTTTCCACATTCCCAGACAACGCACGTAAGTTGAAATAATCCACTTGAACTGTAGGCAGTATCTATGTTGGCGTCGAAAAGTTACCGAGTATAATTCATGAAAGGTGCTGTAATACTGCAAGTCATGTTCATTGGTATGTGTTAGTATTTTCCCCCTAAACCAATTTTAGTAGAAGATTTAGTGACATTCGTACCTTTTGCTCTTAATTTCCTTTAGCTTTTCATTTTTCTCTATCTACCACTGGGTCTGCTGTTTATGAGCAATCGCCCAGCAGAGCTTTAATCAATTGTGGTTATTGCGGTCTTCAGTCTGAGGACTGGTTTGATGCGGCTCTCCGTTTTACTCCATCGTATCCAGTCCTCTTCATCTCTGCATAACAACCTCAACCTACAGTCATCTGAAGCTGCTTACGTACGCAGGCCTTGGCCCCTACAACGTTTACCCTCCGCAATTCCAGCAGCTACCAAACTGAAGTTTCCTTGATATCCAAAGACGAACCGTATCAACTGATCCTTTCTTGTAATCAAGTTGTGCCACAATTTTTTCTGTAGTTCGACTCAGTATCTCTTCATTTATTATTCGCTCTTGCAAACTAATCTTCACATTTCGAGAGATCCCATCCTTGTCTAAACTGCTTATCGATCACTTTCCACTTCCATATAAGGTTACACTCTTGAGAAATACCTTCAGTAAGCACTTCTGACACGTAAATTGATAATACATCTACATCTACACAGATACTCCCAAAGCCACCGTACGATACGCGGCGGAGGGTACCCTATACCACTACCAGTCATCTCCTGTACCACTTGCAAATAGAGCGAGCTACAAACGACTGTCTGTATGCCTCCGTATGAGCCATAATTTATGTATCTCATCTTCGTGGTCCCTACGCGCAGTGTATGTTGGCGGCAGTGGAATCGTGTGGCGGTCAGCTTCAAGTGCCGGTTCTCTAAATTTTCTCAGTACAGTTTCTCGAAAAGAACGCCGCCTTCCCTTAAGAGATTCCTATATGAATTCCCGATGCATCCTGGTAACACTTACGTGTTAAGATGTTCATAAATTATCACAACCAGTCACCTTTTTAAATAGATGTGTTTCAGTAAACCGTGATCGGTTTCGAGATGCCTACCAGCTCATCATCAGATAGTGCAGATGTACATTCAGTGCTTTTTTGTTGTAGCTTTGTGAGGCTTGATGTGTATAGTTAATAGATTTGCAGCTATATACTAGGTGATCAAAAATTCAGTATAAATTTGAAAACTTAGCAAACCACGGAATAATGTAGATAGAGGGGTAAAAATTGACACACATGCTTGGAATGACATGGGGTTTTATTAGAACCAAAAAAACCTAGTTCACAAATTGTCCGACAGATGGTGCTGGACAGCAAAACGTCAGTGACTGCGCATGACAATCGTGTGTAAAAGGAGCTGTAATGAGAGAGAGGATCAGATGCGCCAGCAGTCGCGGCACGTTGACGTTACCTGAAAAGGCGCTTTTAGTGAAACTGTATTATCAGAATGGGGAATGTGCTACTCCAGCGTTACGATCCTATCACCATAGGAAGAGGATTCGTACGGGTAAAGATCCGTTGACAAATGCAGCTGTGGTGAGAATGATTTCGAAGTTCGAAGCCACGGGTTGTTTAGACGATAGACCCCGTAGTGGACGACTGAGGGCAAGCCGTAATGCTGCTGAGACAGTTCAGGAAGAAAGGAGACTGTAGCAAGCTCGTCTATGCACGGGGAAGTCAGCGCTCGTGTGGTCGCACGTCGCACCGTCATTCCATACACTTCTGTTCCGTTGGAACTTAGGCGTACCCTCCGACGCTATCCGTACAAAATCCATCGGCATCATAAACTGTTACCTGGCGATTTAGTGAAGCGGAGGGCATTTGTGGTGTGGGCGTTTCAAAATATGGCGGAAGATGACGATTGGTTGAGTAACGTGTTGTGGACCGACGAAGCTCATTTCACGCTCCGAGAGTCTGTCAACGCCCACAACTGCGGAATTTGGGCTACCGAAAATCCTATAACTGTCGTGGAAACTCCATTGCATGACGAGAAAGCCATGGTATGAGCCTTTTTACTTCGAGGAAATGCGTGATTCTGGTTTTGTAACTGCTACCGTGACGGTTGAGAGGTACGCCGATATGTTACAGAATCGCATCATCCCCAGCCTGGCTGGTAAACACCTGCTGGAGCGTACGATGTTTATGTAGGATGGCGCTCCACCCCATATTGCTAGTCGCGTGAAAGACCTCTTGCGCGTCGTTTGGTGATGATCGTGTGCTCCGCCACCACTTTCGTCATGCTTGGCCTCTCAGGCCTCCAGACCTCAGTCCGTGCGATTATTGGCTATGGGGCTACCTGAAGTCGCAAGTGTATCGTGATCGACCGAGATCTCTAGGGATGCTGAAAGACAACATCCGACGCCAATGCCTCACCATAACTCCGGACATGCTTTACAGTGCTGTTCACAACATTATTCCTCGACTACAGCTATTGTTGAGGAATGATGGTGGACATATTGAGCATTTCCTGTAAAGAACATCATCTTTGCTTTGTCTTACTTTGTTATGCTAATTATTGCTATTCTGATCAGATGAAGCGCCATCTGTCGGACATTTTTTTGAACTTTTATATTTTTTTGGTTCTAATAAAACCCCATGTCATTCGAATGTGTGTAAATTTGTATCTCTCTATGTACATTATTCTGTGATTTATTCAGTTTTCAAATTTATACTGACTTTTTGATGACCCAGTACATTTGTTATATATAACAAAAATATGTCTGCACACTCTAGTAACTATATGCAACAAGACTCACAAAGCTACAACAATGAAACCAATTAATTTATGTATGCATATCTGATGATGAACTGGCAGGTAGCTTGAAACTGGTCATGGTTTACTGAAATACATCTATTTAAAAAGGCCACTGGTTGTGGTGATTTCCGAAAACCTTTTCATATTACAGTAGTAGTGTTCCATATCCACAGTGGATAAAAGTTTTACTTACGTGTTATTCGATCCTATCGGAAACAAATCTAGCCGCCCACCTCTTTCTAAAATCCGATCTGTTGCGGTTCCCAAACACTCGAGCAGTACTCAACGAAAGGTCACACCAGCGCCCTAGGTGCGGTCTCCCTTACAGGTGAAACATTCTTCCCTACAATTCTTCCAATGAACCGAAGTCGACCATTCGCCTTAGCTACCACAGTTCTCACAGGCTCGTTCCATCCCATATCGCTTTGCAGTATAACGCCCAGATATTTAACCGACTTGATTGTGTCAAGCAGGACACTTGCAATGCTGTATCCGAAAATTGTTGGTTTGATCTTCATACTCATCCGCACTAACTTACAATTTTGCTCATTTAGGATTAGCTGCCATTTATCACACCAACTAAAAATTTTGTCCAAGTCGTCTTGTGTCTTCCTACAGTCACTCAACTTCGACACTTCACCGTAACTCAACTTCGACACTTCACCGTACTCCACAGCATCATACGCAAACAACCGCGGATTGCTGCCCACCCTGTCCGCCAAATCATTTTTGTATGTAGATAACAACAGCGCTCCTGTCACACTTCCTTCGGGCACTTTTGGCGGTACCCTTATCTCTGATGAACTCTCGCCATCGAGGACAACATACTAGGTTCTATTACTTAAGAAGTCGTAGAGCCACATCACATATCTGTGAGCTTATTCCATATGCTTGTACCTTCGTTAACGACCTTTTTAAGAAGTCTTCGAGCCACATCATATATCTGTGAACATTCCATATGCTTGTACCTTCGTTAACAACTTGCAATGGGGCAATATGTCAAGTGATTTCCACAAATCTACAAATATGGAATCTGTCCGTTGTCCTTCATCCATTCTTCGCAGTATATCAGATGAGAAAAGGACAAGCTGAGTTCCGCGCGAGCGATGCTTCCTAGAACCGTACTGATTCGCCAACATAAGTTTCTCTGTCTAAAGAAAGTTTAATATATTCGAACCGAAAATATGTTCAAGGATTCTGAAGCAAATCGAAGTTATTGATATTGGTCTGGGAATTTTGCGGATCCGTTCCTTTACCTTCTTATATGTTGGAGTCACCTACGTTTTTTTCCAGTCACATGGGGCTCTGTTCTGAGCGAGAGATTCACGATGAATGCTATCTAGGTAAGAGGCCAGTGCCTGTCTGTAAAAACCGAATTGGGATTGCATCCGGATCTGATGATTTATTTGTTTTCATGTCTTTCAGTTTTTTCTCTACGCCATGGATGCTTATTACTATGTCATCCGTACAGAAGTCTGCCCGATTGTCAATTGACAATGTTTGTACGATTCTCCTGTGTGAATAATTTCTTGTGCGTGAAATTTAAAACTTCAACTGCCACACCCGACTGGTCAACAAGTGACTGAAGAATAAATGTAAACAAATCTCTATTTTTCAGAAAGACTTTTATAGCTATCGTCACTCTGCATTTGATAAGCGCTCTACTTAGAAGCCGGCCGGGGTGGCCGTGCGGTTCTAGGCGCTACAGTCAGGAACCGCGTGACCGCTACGGTCGCAGATTCGAATCCTGCCTCAGGCATGTATGTGTGTGATGTCCTTAGGTTAGTTATGTTTAAGTAGTTCTAAGTTCTAGGGGACTGATGACATCAGAAGTTAAGTCCCATAGTGCTCAGAGCCATTTGAAACATTCTACTTAGAACATCATTTATTTTGTTGTCCAAATAGCAAAATTCAACTTCTGCTTTTAATGTATCCTTTTCTAATCTAAATCTGTCATCATTGCCAGACTGAATTTGGTTACATTCCATGATCGTTCTTTCGCTTGTGTTAACGTTCATCGTCTACTATCTTTTGCAGACACTATCAGTTCCGGTAAACTGCTATGCTAAGTCCGTTCTTGTCTGTGAAAGAATTAAAACGTCCTCGCTAAAAGCTCAATGTTTTTGTTTCTTCTCACTGAATATTAATTCCCTTTCAAAATTTCTCTTTGCTTTCCTCCACAGCTCACTCGATTTATAGATTAAATATCATCGGGGATAGGCTACAGATCTGTCTCACTTCTTTCTCAGCCACTGCTTCCCTTTCACCTCCTTCCATTCTTATAACTGCAGGCTGGTTTCTGCACAGCTTGTAAATAATATTTCTCTTCCTTTATTTTATTGCTGCTACCTTCAAAATTTCAGAGAGTGTAGTGTAGTTAACATTGTCAAAATCTTGCTCTAAATATACAAATGCAATGAACGTAGACATTCCTACTTGATCATTTTGTACTTTCTGTGAATCGCATATTTTTGACTTGATATCCCCGTGATCCTTTGCTGACTTCACTATTTTACGTATCAAAGCTATTCAATTATATTTTATTGTATTCCTCTCCCCTCTTTAGTCCTATGTCGTCCAAATCTCCTTCTGAAACTCTGAATACATCAACGTTCCGTCTCAACAATTTTTTATTCACTTCCAAATTCTTACGTTTTAATCTGCATTTCAAAACCAGTAAATTATGGTCAGAGTTGACATCTGCCCCTGAAAATATCTTATAAAATAAAATCTGGTTTCAAAATCCCCGTTAGCAATAATCCTGAAAAGTGGTAGGGTCTGCACGTCTCTGCCAAGTATAGAACCTTCTTTCAGGATTCTTTAAACAAGCGTTAGCGATTATTAAATTATGCTGTGTCTAAGATTCACTTGGTGACTTTTTCTCTCATTCCTTTGCCCCAGTCCACGTTCTCCTACTATGTTCCCTCCTCTTCCTTTCCCTGTTTCCGAATTCCAGTCCACCACCGCAGTTAAATTTTCCTCTCTCTTAACTATCTGTATAATTTCTTTTATCTCATTTTACATTCTTTCATTCTCTGGAAGGCATATAAACATGTACTACTGTGGTGGGTGCTGACTTCAAGTCTGTCGTTCTTACAATGACACGTTCACTATGTTGTTTATGCCAACGGACTTGCCGCAGTGGTAACACCGGTCCCCGTCAGATCACGGAAGTTAAGCGCTGTCGGGCTAGGCTAGCACTTGGATGGGTGACCATACGGTCTGCCGAGCGCTGTTGGCCAGAGGGGTGCACTCAGTCCTTGTGAGGCAAACTAAGGAGCTACTTGATTGAGAAGTAGCGGCTCCGCTCTCAGAAACTGACATACGGCCGGGAGAGCCGTATGCTGACCACATGCCCCTCCATATCCACATCCAGTGACGCCTTTGGGCTGAGGATGACACGGTGGCCGTCGGTACCGTCCGTCCTTCATGGCCTATACGGGAGGAGTTAGAATGTTTTTTTTTATAGTTTTTTACCTGGGCTTCCATTTTCTTATTCATTATTAGATCCACTCTTGCAATACCCCTATTTGAGTTTGTATTGATAACCAAATACTGACCTAACCAGAAGCCCTGTTCTTCCTGACAGTGCGCTTCACCAATTCCCACAATATTTATCGTCAACCTATCAAGTTTCCTTTTCAAATTCTCTAACCCATCTGCCCGAGTAAGGAACCCAACACTGCACCCTCAGACCTGTACGACGCCAGTTTTGTTTGTGGTGTTGTCATCCTCCTGAGTAGTACCGGTACGGATATCCGAATGGAGAATTACTTAAGATCCGGAATATTGTACTCATACTGCCATACAATAGAGCAGCATGACTTTGGGCAAAAGATTACCACTGTGGTTTCCCCTTGGTTTCTGCTGTTCTCAGTACCACCACAGCAACGCAAAGCTGCCTGATGTTTCGAGGCCAGATCAGTCAATCATCCACACTGTTGCCCCTACAATAATTTCGAAGGTTGCTACCCATCTTCAGGAACGACGCGTTAGTGTTGTATCTTCAAAAATATCCCTCCTTTGTGGTTACACCTGCGGTAAGGCTATCAGCAACGTTGGGACACGCAAGCCACTAGGCAAGGTCCACGGTTCATTAGAGGGGCGGAGGCAAAATTAATCAATTGTTTTTATTTATTCTGTGGTTGGATCTTCTTCATGTCCCACCAGTTACCCTACAAGAGGAAAGTCGGGTGTACCATTTGTTCATGAACTCATTAAACTTTTCCTGTACGTTGATCTCTACAGAATCTAAGTATTTATTAAAGTTGAAACCCTGGTTGCAACACGGCTGTAAACTTTTTGTCGGAATCAAAAATTTATGAACATCCAACAGAAGATCTTTCGGCGTTTAAGATGTTCTGTAGTGATATTTGTTTACGAATGAACGTCAACAATATTACTGCTCTGACCATGTTTCTATTTCCGCGAACGTAAGCAACGACAGATGCTTTATCGTTTTGGTAGACATGTCTGTAATAAAGGAACTTCTGCATCGACAGTTTATAACACTGTAAACATACTTATTATAAACTAGTTGAGAAACGAACTAAGTTTCGTGGGACACTTTGCGTGTCAGAACTCGTGTGATGCATGCATTTCCGTTGCACATGAGGGGGAACATGTGCAAAGGAACCATGGATTAACATTTTGTCTATGTATCTGGGTGCCTCCGTATTGCAACAAAGTCTTTTTGTGTGTATTTTTGGGGTGATGACAGAGAGCCGTCTCCAGATTTGGCTTGATCAGTGTTGAAAAGAGGCATAACACAGGCTGTTTGGTTTATTTGACGGTAGCCAGTAAAACTAGTCAGCCGATTTGATTCAAGTGTTTCAAAACTTCGTCAGACCAGTCTGAGTTAAATTTTATGTCATTTCCGTAAGGCGAATGCTGGGATGGTTCCTTACGCAAAGTCATACTAGATCTGCGTATCCTTCTTCTTGAAATGGAACATAGTTCCACCTAATATCGACATCGGTGGGATATTAAACTATAGCCTTTATTTGTGACCGAAATTTATTTCATCTCCCTGTTTCCTTGTCTCGCAAATTACGAGTCTGGCTGTAATAACAGATCGAGAAACGTAGCTTTTTATCCTGAAGATACGGCTACGGTTCCAAGTAAGATTTCAGTACGTCGCGTTTGTTTCTGTTTGAAGCTGCAGATAAGAACTTAGCTTACTTGTTCCTCCTTTCTGAAAATCAGTTAATCTTACTTTATCCCTATATTCACATTTGTCTCCTCTGTACAACTTGTTAGCGAAATAATTTTAAAACACGAAAGATGTGAAAGTGCTGGAATTTTTTAGTTAATTTATAATTAGGAAACCATTGCTCTTGGAAAGCACGCATTCTTTGATCCTTAGTCAAGAGAAGTTGTATCCTTACAGTCAGCTCTAGAAACTTTTTCTTGGTGGGCGATGAGAAATATTTCGAAAACTAACTTTCAAGTAACATACAAACTTCACATACCTCAAGTTATGAGATTAGTTTAACTGTCAAGATGGCACTGTACGCATTTCAGGTGAAACTGTCAGTCGATGTGGCTTGAAATATTCCTCCAATTTGGAGTCTGTTATTGCAAAACTAGAGCGTTACATTTTTCTTCCAATCATACAAGGGAAGTTAAAAGCAAAATGTAATAACATTGATCAAACTGTACCGCTTAAAATCCGATTAATTCCGTCCGTTCGTTGAATAAACATTTAACTACGCATAACTGAGACAAACGATAACAGGAAACAAATTAAATGCACCAGTCCATAACTCGAATCCGCTTTATCTGTTTATTCAGATATTGTGACCGAGAGGAAATTGATACTAGTGTTTTTATTATGTTCGTTTCCTGCTCACGCGTTACTGGTATTGCACATAATATCGTTCTAAGACCTTCTCCTTAATTCAGTCCGCGCAGTAGCCTGTTTAAAATCCTTGGAGTGATGGTATACTGAAATAGAATATATTTTTTATGCTTCACAAGGATGTACCTTTAAGCAACCGAATAAAACAAAATGAGAACATGCGAAACCAATGTGCAAGAAAAGAATCACATTTCACATACGGAATGATACCAATGTGCAAGGAAAGAATAATATTTCACATACGCAATGATATATAAAATAAAAAATAAAGCATGAGCTCTTAATGTCAAAACGAAGTTGACCACGACACCAGGAAAACGTGAAGAGATCGTTGTTATGAATTATTACTCTTCCATGTCGAATGTCACAGATCATGTCTCGTATCCAATATTACTTACATTTGTTAATGTATTTAGTTAATTATGTTGATCAAACTAGAATCTTCAAGTTCCCTCTCATATCTAAAGCGGCACCTAAGATTCTGCAAAGTTGGTTAATAAATTTTTAAAAATTTGGGGAATTCCAGCAGGAAATTGCGACACCCCACACGTCCAGAATTGCTGCAGAGTGGTTCCAGGAACGCTCTTCTGAGTTTGAAAACTTCCGCTGGCCACCAAACTCCCCAGATATGAAATTATTGAGCGTGCCTGGGATGCCTTGCAACATGCTGTTCGGAAGAGATCTCCACCCCCTTGTACTCTTACGGATTTATGGACAGCCCTACAGTATTCATGGTGTCAACTCCCTCTGGCACGACTTCAGACATTAGTCCAATCCATGCCACGTCGTATTGCAGGACTTCTGCTCGCGGAGGACCTACACGATATTAGGCAGGTGTACCAGTTTTCTTGGCTCTTCAGTGTATGATGGGTACTCACATGTGCCGCAACTGAACACTGAAATATTTCAGTGGCGAAAGCTGAAAATTTGCACCGGACCAAGACTCGAACCCGGATTTCCTGCTCCACGTGAGCATTTCCTCAACTGCTTCGGCTACCCGAGAATGCTTTCAGTGCGACCCGAATTCTCAGCTTACCACACATTACCAAGTAGCGTCCCTGTCCATTTACCTCATTTTCTCGTAGCGTTTCCTTTATTGCCGTAAGAGTTTCGGATCCTGTTGTGCATCCACACTGAAGATATCATAGCAGTCAAGCTTACAGACATGCTATATATACGAGGGTTATTCCAAAAGTAAGGTCCGATTGATTGCCAAATTGAAACCACAGTGAACATCAGAAATGTTTTACTTGTAACAATTAGCTACACCTTTCAGCTACTTCTCTACGTAGTCGCCGTTCTGACTTAGACTTTTGTCATAGCGTTGTACCAACTTTCCAATAGCCTCATCATAGAAGGCAGCCGCCAGTGCTTTCCGCCAATTCTCCACGCTGGCCTACACCTCGTTGTCTGTGTCAAAATGTTGTCTTCAAAGACAGCGGTTCATGTGACCAGAGATGAAACTCAGGGGGAGACAATTGCGGACTGTATTGTGGGTAATCTAACATTTCCATTTGAAAACGATGCAGGAGCATCTTCATTGCCCCTGCAGAATGCGGCTGAGAATTGTCGTGAAGACGAAACAGCACGACAGTTATGTAATGTTGGCTGCATAGCTTCAGGCGAAATTTCTCACCAGGCCCTCGTACTTGGCGGCAGACACTATTTTCTAGACATCTTTACGCACTCACTGCGAGCTCAGAAATGAGAAGAGCGACGTGATGCTAACTGGGGTTATACTAGAGACACTACCCAACACATCTGTGCAAAGCTTTATCGGATTTTCATAGTCGTTTCCATTTCGCGACCGATCGGACCTTACTTTTGGAATAACCCTCATATGTTGTGTCTGTTCTGTCGGACATGCTATTATGAATGACTGACTGCAGTAAACAAATGAGTAAACAAATGAGATCACGCTATTCTGTTATTGTGAAACAGCAGAGCTTCTAATGCAGTATGCTTGCTATTACAATTGCCCTGCACTTCTGAGCAAGCGCATAAAAATATGCTGAATGTGATGTCCATTCGTAGTAACGCATGCCTCTATTCAACATCTTAGAGAATCACTCACTCCCTGAAAAACTCCAGGTTGCAGTCATTGTTGACGCCTTCTTTTTCTTTGTTGTGCATCTTTAATGGGGCTTACACAAATCCAAGTTTTAAAGTGTCCCCACAACCAAACGCACCATGATTAATGTCTGGGGCACGGAGTGGGCAACGTACTGGACTTCTTTGACCAATTAGTTGCCAAGTAAATGCATTTTGAGTTGTTCTCGGACATTTCGAAAAATTGGCATGAAATAAATTTCCAACCGTTGTTGAAATGGTGCTCCTGTAGCAAGACAGGTAAGTTATTTGATTGGAATTGACGATACCTTGCACCATACAATTGTACAGACTAGAGGATGACTAACCACGATAGATGTTGAAATTCTGCGTATACTAGTTGCAAGATCTTCTTACCTTCGTTTGCACTAATCATTCTTCCGCAGCAGGAGTACGAATTGTGCGAAGTCTTCCACGACCCGTTGTTGTCGGAGGTACGCAGTCAGGGTCTGCTAATCGCTGCAAGAGACGGCTAAATATCTGTACAGATTGTACCCTGCATTCTGGATTTTTTCAGTGTACAGGACACGGACTCTGTTGCTTCCATTTGACAGAAGAGAACTGAAGAACATGTCTGCTATTTCTCGTGTGGAATAGTAGGGTTCTATTACGCTGGTAAGTGCAAAGATAAAACTGCACTTAAAAGCATTTCACAAACACATAACAACACATACGCGTCCCATTACAAGTAAAGTACGTGTGTCACTTACCCAGATCTGTGAATACGGTTTACAAAGATAACACTAAAGAAGTCTAGTGCAGACTGTAACTAACAATAACAGAGGAATGTGCCCTTATTTTTTATTCCATTCTGTAGATCGTCCGTTTCAAAAAAGAGCTTGCAATACAAGAAATGTGCTTCATAATAGCGAAGGAGAACAAGTGCTCAGCACTCAAAGCATGCATTTTAGAGCTCACTTTCACTAAACTTTTTTACTTCCTTTTGGTCCTTACGGCCACCACTCAAAAATATGGAATACTTTATTTTTAACGCTCTGTATTTGTCCTAGTACCTCCCCATTCAGCCCTTAATTTACTACTTGATCTTGTCAGTCAGTTTTTCTAGTGGCTCTGCATGTTTATAGTTACCTATATGCCTACGTACCTCAATTTCATTTCCATTGTAGTTACAATTACGTCTTCCACTTTAGTGGTTCCCTTATACACTTGTTATTTTCTCATTCTCTACTAGTTATTCCTATAAGCTCCACCTGATCACCCGCTAGGAAACATAAATTTGATTCATTTTCACGTGATTCAAAACTAGTAATACACACTGATGGTAAGTTTTCCATCTCAGACACATCGAAAGTTCAGTTTAGAAAACTCTGTTGAGTTCATTGAAAGCATTTCAGATTTATTTCTTTTTTCATCCCAGTAGTTCTTATTCTCAAATGAACAAAGCAAAAAAAAAAAAAAAAAAAAAAAAAAAATACATATTCAACGTCTTCATGTTTAATTTGCATTATTTTTTCGACAGTTTATCTTAAATTGTTTTACTTGTATGATGATGCTAACAACTCTGGAATCTGTCTTTTGTTTGAGAAGAAGTATTCGTTGGCAAAAAGGACATCAAAGAAGAAAATGGTAATTGGCGGGAGAGTCAAAGTCAATTTTGTGTAACATATTAATTCCGTCATGTTTACGTGAAACATTTTCCTGATTGCTTGATACTTTTTTCTTTTGTTTCTGGACAGAAGGTTATTTTGTTTGGTCAAGATCAATCACATACCTCGTACACACATCAAAAAAAGTTTTGCCTCACCCCTGTTCCCAGAATTGCTGAAAATAGACTGCGGATACTGTATCACAGACACAGTCCCTTTGACTGTTCAGAGATGTCACTAAACCCACACAAAGATGTAAACAACCATGCATGAACAGCGCGTATTAGACAGAGGAGGTCCGACAGCCGATCAGTTCCAATCATTCCACAAGGAAGGACGTACACGGCTCGTGTTATTTGCATTTCAACAATGCCTAGACGGTCAATACCGTGGTTCGGTTCGATCGCGTCCGCATTGTTACTTAGCCCCAGGAAGGGCTCTCAACAAGGGAAGCGTCCAGGCGTCTCGGAGTGAACCAAAGCGATGTTGTTCGTACATGGGGGAGACACAGAGATACAGAGAGACAGGAACTGTCGATAACATGCCTCACTCAGGCCGCCCATGGGCTACTGCTGCAGAGGATGACCGCTACATACGGATTGTGGCTCGGAGGAACCCTGACAGAAACGCCACCATGTTGAATAATCCTTTTCATGCAGCCACAGGACATCGTGTTACGACTCAAACTGTGCGCAATAGGTTGTATGATGCGCAACTTCAATCCCGACGTCCACGGCGAAGTCCATCTTTGCAACCATTACATCATGTAGCGCGGTACAGAGGGACCAAACAATATGTCGGATGGACCGCTCAGGACCTGCATGACGTTCTCTTCACCAATGATTGTCGCATGTGCCTTCAATCAGACAATCGTCGGAGACGTGTTTGGAGGCAACCCGACCAGGTTGAACGCCTCAGACACATTTTTAGTGTAGTTTGCTACGGCACCTCTCAGGGCTAAGCAACATTTTTAATGTCGTAAAGCGTCAGGTCACTTTCTTGACTCGCAGCGACAGCAATTTTAATTCCTCTTTTAAAACCTGGGAAAGACCGCTCATGCTCGAGTGGTTAACGTAGTATTTCCCTCAATAGCTATATGGTGACGACCTTAGAGCAGATAGGCAGTTCGCCTTGTCTGGCTTATACAATCTAGGCAGCTTAATACTCGCTTTCAGAGTGGGTTCAGGAGGTATCACTCCACTTTTGGTAACCTAGCACAATACAACAGGCCTTCCTGCGCCGGCATCTTTTGGGTATTTCTTTTGAGATCGAGAATGCCTACGATACTACTTGAAGGCTTGTTATAGTCAAGCAGCCCCATGAACGGGCTTTTCGTGGATTTTTTTCGGTCATTCCTCTTGGCACGTTATTTTCGATATCGAGTCGGTGGCGTCTGTTTTTTAACATTTAAACAAGACATGATGGTTTTAGAATTGTTTATGCAGATGGGTTCCAACAATGGGATTCCCTTGGCTGTTCCGTTGTCACCGCCTACCATGTCTTCAGGATTCGCCTTCCCCTTAACTATACTGTATTTTATTCAGCGCTCCGTACTGTCCTGAAGGCATCTGGAACAGATGAGGCGTCTTCAGGGCAAACAATTTCTCATCCGTTCCGATCCCCACCGTACTCTAGAATTGTTTGCGGCACAAGTGGTCAGCAGAGACATTGTTGCAACTCATTCTGGACCAATTGTACTACCTACAGCAGCAGGAGAGGAAGAAATCACTTGCTGGTTACCAGGGCACTTGGGAATTTGGGGGAATGAACAAGCCGACAAATCCGTAAATGAGGCCTGCAGGGTTCAAATGGCTCTGAGCACTATGGGACTTAGCATCTATGGTCATCAGTCCCCTAGAACTTAAAACTACTTAAACCTAACTAACGTCAGGACATCATACAACACCCAGTCATCACGAGGCAGAGAAAATCCCTGACCCAGGCGGGAATCGAACCCGGGAACCCGGGCGCGGGAAGCGAGATCGCTACCGCACGACCACGAGCTGCGGACAGGCCTGCAGGGAACAGCCATTCCGTTGCAGGCTGTCATTTCGCTAGTGAGTTGCAGGACCCTGCAGTTATGGGAAGAGGTGTGGCTCTCGGTGACGAGCAATAAGCTGCGGTGGGCGAAGCCAGTTGTCTGGCCATCGAAGCTCTCGTGCCGGTCGCTCCGGTGCAATGAGATGGCCCTAACCCGCCTCCGCATTTGGCAGTGCCCCCCCATACATGGCTCTTTACTCCAGCCCGAGGAATCTCCGGTGTGTTATGCCTGTGGTGTGCAAGTCAGTGTGCGTCAAATGGTTCAAATGGCTCTGAGCACTATGGGACTTAACATCTGAGGTCATCAGTCCCCCAGAACTTAGAACTACTTAAACCTAACTAACCTAAGGGCATTACACGCATCCATGCCCGACGCAGCATTCTAATCTGCGACCGAAGCAGTCGCGCGGTTCCAGACTGAAGCGCCTAGAAATGTTCGGCCACCACGGCCGGTAGTGTGCGTCACATTTTAACTGAGTGTATTTTATTTCGTGACAAACGGGCAGAAGCAAATTTAGGGGTGGATCTGTCCTCGATTTCACCTGATGACAAGTGTGGCGAAGGTTTTAAAATTGGTGTGATACATCTGGACTCTGGCTTAAGCTTTTCGGCTGGAGGTTTTGGTGTGTCGCAGACTGGCTGGTACACACCCTTTTCTCACAGCATTCAGCCAGCCGCAGGTATCTCCTGGCCTCTCTTAATACTTTCCATTCTGTTTTCCCTCCTGTACCTCGTGCTGGATGTTTGTGTGTGTGTGTGTTTTTCAGTTTACGTTTTTATTCGAGGTCACATATGAGTAATTTTATAATATTTCTCCACATTCGTCTCACTTACCATCGTATACCTCAAAACCTTATCACCATCATCATCACCAGTATATTTTTTTTAAACAGTGCTATTGAGAGCTACATTTACTTTTACAAGAGGTCAGAATACTGCGCAATTCAACGACTGATATCAACAGCTCTGAGGTTTTTCGTCATCAAGATGGTATTTAGAAAGGATTTCACATTTGGCAGGGTTCTTCATTGCACAGATCACTTTGAGCGGCTCATGTAAGAGAACGAGAGGCAGTGACAATATTTCAGAGGAATACGAATCCTGGTGCATGTAGCAGAATCATGATACTCGTAATTAATAAAGTTTGAAATATTTGCACAGAACAGCAACGATATAAAACTTAACACATAAAAGAGTGACACACGAACCCTGTTGTATATGTTGAAACTCTTTTAGAGAAGATAGAAAAAACGATCGTTTCCATCTGTGTGTGAGAAAACGAAGGGAGATTTTGGCGTAACGTCCTGTCGACGACGTGGTCATTAGAGTCAAAGCCCAAGCAGGAGTGGGAAAGGTATTCCGCAGTGTGCTTTTCACAAGGGTCGTCGAACCTGAATTTTAACTGTCCTCCTTCCGAATACGAATTCTGCTTGTTAGCACAACTCGACCTCGCTGTGGTGATTGCTACTTCTTAAAGCAAAAAAGCTGAATTGATTGCACTATACTATCTTTCTTCTGTAAAGGGCGGAGAAAACTAGCGTGAGAACAAGATCAGAGCGGACAGCGGATGTCGAATAGAGTAAAATTTCCCACATAAGTACAAGTCTGAAATGCCCTGCTGTAAAACAACCGCCATGGAACGACTGTCAATAAGCGACGAAGGCGAAGATGTCCAGGCATTTAAACTAACTTGTCCCAATTAATACTTGTTATGCTAAAGAGCGCAGTAACTAATTACTTTTGCGAAGATAATGATTCCACAAGAACCATCAAAGTTACGTTAAACTTATCCGTGGCCTGGTTAGTTGGAAGGGGATTTTCTCTGATGTTTAGGTAATGGTCTAGTCTTAAACTAACCTCGCTTAAAGTTCCTTACTTCCATCGATGCTCATCTACACTTTAGTGCATTGAGGGATTCGACATGTGGTACTGTTAAGTAAAATTAGGATTTCCCTCTTACATCTCCAACATTTCGAAGGCCCAGGAAAAAAAAATTCACCATACACTAGAGCAACTGAAAGAATTTAAATTATAGCGTGAGACGTACCAACTATTGTTGCCTGATTGCAGCATGATCGCGTGAAGTCAAAATGGCGACTCCGTAGCAGCGAGCGTAACCAGTAATGTGGTTTCCAGAAAGAAAATCGGCGATTACTGTGCAAATAAATCGTCTTAGGTTGTGTGAACGTTATTTACCTGGTGTAAAAACATTTAAGGAATGGTACCGTAAGTTTCTAGAAATGTTCTGAAACATTCTGGCAGTGCACGTCGTATTTTTTCGGAAGAGACGGTGGAGGACATCAGACAAGCGTTTTTATGAAGCCCATGTGAGTCAACTCAGCACGGATCTAGGCAATTTAATGTACACCGAGCAACACTGCATCGTGTAGTACACCACCAGAATTTTCTTTGGTATGCTTACAAAGTGCAAATTCTGCATCTGATGCCGAAAGACTAGTTATGCCCACAACTCTTTGCTATGTGTATGCTGCTGTTGGTACCTACATGAATCTTCCTGAATGATATGTATTTTCAGACAAGGCAATATTTCATGTATTAGGAAAGAGTAATCGGTATAATGTTCGGGTTTGGTGCTCATAAAATCCGCGTGCTGTTATTGAGGGTGTTTGTGGAGCCCTAAACTGGATGTGGGGTGTAGGCTACTGCTCGACAGGGTTGTTGGACCATATTTCTTTGCAGTGAACACAGTAAATGGGCCAGTGTATTTGGAGATGATGGAGCAGTCTGATATACCCTCACATACAAGTTGGCAACCCGACATCGTCTTTCAACAACAAGTATCATTGCCGTGTTGGTTGACGGTTGTTCTCCGTTTCTTGATACGAAATTTCCCAGTCGCTGGTTTGGGTGCGGAGGACCTACTGCCTGGCCACCATATTCCCTCGACGTTACCAACCCCCCCCCCCCCCACCCCACCCCCCTGGATTTCTTCTTATGGGGATTCTTGAAGAACCGCCTATGGCTGTTTGAAGTAACCTGCCCTGTTCTCTGTTCTGAGATCAGGTCGTTTTTCTGAGATCAGGCTGTTCTCAAATCAGGTGTGGGCAGAAAAAGGATTTCAAAATTGTGTCAGAACCTTGACTCCTTACTATTATTGGCTTAACTTATATTCGAACAGATTACAGTTAACACTGCCGCGCGGGGTAGCCACGTCTTGTCACGGTCCGCTCGGCTACCCCCGTCGGAGGTTCGAGTCCTCTCTCTGGCGTGGATGTGTGTATCGTCCTTAGCGTAAGTTAGTTTACGTTAGATTAAATACTGTGTAAGCTTAGGAACCGATGACCTCAGCAGTTTTGTCCCATAAGACCTTACCACAAATTTCCAATACAGTTAACGCTTATTAATTGGGTATTTTATTGTTAGCTAATTTAATCTTTACAATATGCAGCCTCTTGAATCTTAAGCTAACAAATAAAATTTCAGCCGCTGTTTCCATGGCTCTCTGCCTCCTGCTGCCCTCTGCCAGCTGAATCCAGCAACTTCAGTTCTTTATCCAAACCATCGTAACGTCTGCCTTGCAGTCTTCGTATTCTTCTGGGACATTGTAGATAACACGGTGTGAACTGATAGGAACTATTAGTACTTCCTTTTCCGTATAGAATGATTATCTTTGATTTGTTCCTTATGGTACGGTTGTTGTCTTTTTGTATATAGATGTAGTGAAGCTCAAATATTTCACCCCCTGCTTTTCAATTCTGTGTTTCTTTGATAGTTTTTTTTATTAGATTCATGGGACTCCCTCATTATAATTTTCATTGGGTGTTCTCAGTGGTACTTTCATGTACAAGGTGCCTCTGAAAAGTTCGGTGAATGGTCTCCGAAAATTAAGCAAATAACAGTTACAAACAAGATACTTTTACAGGACATCTGCGTAACCACCATTAGCTACAACAACAATTCTGACATCGATTGTAAAGCCTATTGGAAACTGTCAGCACGCTTATCTTGTTGTCACTTGAAGCACCGTCGTTACGGGTCATCGATGTCGACATCGGTGGAGAAGATGAGAGCTGGTCCTACCAATCCGATCCGGAGACTATATTACAGTCAGTAGTATGGTGTTCGTAATCTTACCCACCTCCCTTGTGTAAACGTTCATGACGAATCATGTCGTTACTGTCGATAAGGTCGGTAAGCATCATCTTAATCTTGGATTCCGTCAGTCAAATGTTTTTACGTGTAGAAGACGACGAACACCATGCCACGCTTGGTTTACAGATCGTATAGGCAGTAGCAGTTTCCATCTGATGTCATGATGCGGATATCCAACAAAGCATGACCATTGTGCTTCGGCGATTCCACAAGATGCGTTTGCTGACACCTTCCAACAGCTTTCCAACCGATGTCAGGAGCGTGTTGTAGCTAATGGTGATTATTTTGAAGGCTAGTAAAGTTATTTTATTTCTAACTTTTCTTTCCTTTATTTTTGCAAATAGTTCTCCAGTCTTCACAAACGCACCTTGTAGTTTGCTGCAGAAATTACTTATATGGTCTATAATTTCTTCCCTCTCTATTGTGTTCACTTTGCCGCAGTCAGTTGTTATTTTATTATTTATACCAATCGCAACTTCTTTTATAACTTTCTTACAGCTGCTTCTGTTCTCTAGTGCTTATATTATGTCATTTTCTCTGCATTATTTTATATCTGCTTTTATTTTGCAAATACACTTCTCGGGTTTGCCGCCGGATCGTATTATGTAAAACCCACAATATTTTATCGATGCTTGACATCCTGAAGTGGTGGTAGTTGCTGTTATCTGCTGTCTTTGCTACAAGACACGACATGTACAGTAGTGACAGCAGCATCTGCCACTACCTGAAGATGTCGAGCAGTTGCGTCAATGAAATATTGCGGGGTTTATACAATACGACCCGGCTGCAAGTCTGAGAAGTGTATTTGCAACAGATCCACCGGTAAAGCCTGAAAAGTCACATGCTTTCTTTTCTTCTTTATATACTCAAATAGTCCTGAGTACCCTACCTTTTCAATAGTTGTCTTAATTTTCATCTCTTCTCTCTTTAACATTAAGGTACTGGTTTCAGCCGAGAACTTATCCTACTTTTTGGTAATTTTTATCAATCCCCCTACTTCTTTTGGAGTTTTATCTGTTGTTTTCGCTAGTATTTTTCTGCTGCCTCTTTACTTTCGTCCGAAGAGTCCTCAGGTATCCTCTTTCCTCTTCACTGAATTTATCCATGCTGATGTTCTCCTTTTTCATTGAAATTATCCTTCGTTATATTGAAATTTTCTACTTGTGAACGTGTACAAGACACTTTCTTGTCTAAATGTACCAGAATTTCAAGGAAATATACCTGGATTTGGTATTTCATAGTTGTCTACTCTGCCCATTGTTGTGGCTGTTGCGTTTGCTCCCTGTGTATCCCTAGCAATAAGTGAAGGGGTTTGACGTTCTGGTAGCTCTGCTACATGACGAGACAGGGAGCAGAGCCTCATGATGTACTATAACAGAGCCGGCGAAGGAAGATACCTAACAGCTGACAGCGCTGTTTCCAGCTTTCAACTGCTAGCAATCACACTTAGCAATCACATAAAGCCGCTCCTTCGTAGAAAGTTCCATACCCAAGGACTGGAAAATTTCACAAGTCACGCCAGTACCCAAGAAAGGAAATCCGCTGAATTACAGACCCATATCACTAACGTCAATTTGCAGTAGGAGTTTGGGACATATACTGTGCTCGAATATTATGAATCAGCTCAAAGAAAACGATTTATTGACAAATAGCCAACACGAATATAGAAAATATTTACCTTGTGGAACACAAATAAGCTTTTAATGTCACGAGGTAATGAGTGCTATTGACAGGGGACGTCAAATTCATCTAAAGTCATCAGATGATCAAAACGAGTTGCAAAATGATTTAGACAATACATCTGTATGATGCTTAAAGTGGCAGTTGACTCTAAATCATGAAAGTGTGAAGTCATTCACACGATCACTAAAAAGAGTCAGCTAAATTTCAGTTACACGATAAAATCACAGAACTCTAAAGGCTGTAACTGAACTAGATACTTATGGATTACAGTTACGCATAACTGAAATTGCAACGATCACATATTTTATGTTGTGGGGAGAGGAAAGCAAAGACTCCGATTAACTGATAGCACACTTACAGAGTGTATCAGATCTACTAAAGAGATTGCTTACAGTAGGCTTGCTGCCCCCCCCCCCCCCCCCCGCGCTCCCCCTCCTCTCTTCTGGAGTATTGCTATGTGATGTGGAATTCTCATCATATAGGATCGACAGAGAACATCGAAAAAGTGTAAAGAAGGGCAATTCGTTATGTACTGTCACGAAACAGGGAACAGTGTGTCGTGGATCTGATACACGAATTGGAGTGATAGTCATTAAAAGAAGGGCGTTCTTGTCGATGGGAGGACTTTCTCATGAAATTTCAATCACCAACTTTCACCTGAGAGTGTGAAAACTGTGCTGGCATAAGCTGCCACCAGCACACAGGTTGGCAAATATGTAGCGCAAGATCGACAGTAGGCGCTCGATCAAGCTCCCCTATCATGGAAAGAGGCTAAAGAGAGGTTATCAAGGAACACGCCGACAGTGTCCTCTCGACAGCATATATTTAGGCAGCTGCCGCTGACCGGAGGGCCTCACTGACTGACAGTTCCTGTTAGAGTCTATCAGTTCGCACTGCAGGCTACGGTAGTGCATAACGACCAGATTAGTGTTGACAGTGGAACTTATACTTTGCCCTTACCGAGAATAAAGTTTGTAATAGCAAGAGGACCATTACAGATGAACTTGTGTCACAACACATGGTCTATATTAAATTTCAGTACCCAGTTCATGTAAACTATGAACCGTATTGAAACGTTCTGGCAGATTAAATCTGTTAGCAGGACCTAGACTCGAACTCGGGAACTTTGCCTTTCGTGGGCATGTGCTCTACCATCTGAGCTACGCAAGCACGACTCACACCCCGTCCTCACAGCTTAAATTCTGCCAGAACCTCGTCCCCTAATTTCCGAACTTCACAGAAGCTCTTCTGCGAACCTTGCAGAACTAGCGCTCCTGGAAGAAAGGATATTGCGGAGACATGGCTTAGCCACAGCCTGGGGGTGTTTCCAGAATGAGATTTTTACACTGCAGGATGGGGCGTGAGTCGTGGTTGGATAGCTCAGATGGAAGACCCCTTGCCCGCGAAAGGCAAAGGTCCGAGTTTGAGTCTCGGTCCGACACGCAGTTTTAATCTGCCAGAAAGTTTCATATCAGTGCACACTCCGCTGCAGAGTGAAAATCTTATTCTGAATGAACCGTATTAATCCATATGTCCATTTGTGTTGTAGAAGAGGATACTGGCCACCCATAACAGCATCCTCTCCTTTGCTTCTCTACGGTACAGGACAATACAAAAATGTTGTGTTGGCGCCCAACAACATAGGGAGAAATGATCATTGCAAAAAATAAGAGAAATCGAAGCTTGAACAGGAATATTTCTGTGAACTGTTCGAGAGTGGAACGGTAGGGAAGTAGCTTAAAGATTGTTCGAAGGACCCTCTGCCAGGCACTTAATTGTGAACTGCAAAGTAATCACGTAGATTTGGATGTGTATGTACATGATAAAAGCGCCAAATGCTCAAACGAAAACAATAGTCTTCTATAGGACTGCGACAACAGTGAAGCGTGGCCGTAGAGAAGAATACAAAACACAGTTAGATGACTGATCGAGGTAGATGTGCGAGGCAGCCGCCCAAACCGCACTGCGCCTATCAGGGAACTTCTTACGCCGACTCTGCTACCGGGGCAGCGCGCTGGCCGTGGCGGAGGTCAGTGCTCGCTGGGGCAGCGCCGCACTCAGACGGGGCGGGTTGCGCCGCGCGGGCTCAGCCGGCGCCCCTGCCGCTGCCGCTGCCGTCGATACGCGCCGCCGTGCCTAACACTGGCTGGCCGCGGCACCCACCCCACTCCCTCCCCCCCCCCATCCCCCACCCCACCACACACACACCACAACAACTGAGGCCTCAGCGCGGCCCGGCTCGGCACGCACTCATTCGGAGTCCCACACGTCCTTCTGTTGATCTCGACGTCTTTCTCTGCTCCCTTCTCTACAACTGCGTCACATGCCTCTCTGGCCCTCGTACCAGTACTCCCACTCATCAAAGAACCACATGAAAACACGTAGAAGTCGGCATTGCGCCGTCTGCCCAATGATCTACTGTGATTCAGTTCCCTCTATTTTATGGCCGCCACTGAAATCATTATTGAGAGACTGTGTAAGTTTCAAGATGTTCACGAAAAAATGAAGCACCAAGAATGGGAGGAAGAGACGAAATGAACCATCACGGGTTGAGATGGTATGAAAGATTATTTAAGTGATAATAAAGTCGAGTCCAAAATGCAGCTGTATCCTGTCGCGGGGCAACTCGACCACAACTGTTCTAACTGGTTCCTGACGTCTTCCATAACGGTATTAAAAAAATGGTTTAAATGGCTCTAAACACCATGGGACCTGTGATTCTTGAGTTTCTCCCGGCGTATTTGATAGTCAAAATATCCACGGGTGTGCTGCCGGTCTATAGTGTCCAACGGGCACAATATTTCGGCGATCATACATGTCGCCATCATCAGGTGAACTGACGGACTGAGCTCCTGTGAACGTGCCGGCACGGAGATCCGTACGCTATGGCTGCTCAGAGGGAACTGGGTTCGGTCACGGCGGCGGCTGATTTAAATACCCTCCGCCCGCGGCGCGCTCCCTCCGCCGTCCGCGCCCCGCGCCACGGTCGCGCAGTGGAACAGATTGCGACGGCGTGTGAGATGACGTCAGAGTGATGGCTCTGTTCGCCGTGGTCGTCACAACTATACGTTCTCTCGATTTACTCTTGATTAACCCGATCGCTGGTTCCCAAGCCTTGCTAAGATTATAGCCACAGTCACGGTTTATGAGGTCGTCATTGGTGCGAATTTCGATGGCCTCTCTAACAACGCTGTCCCAGTATCTCGACGTCTGTACCAGAATCCTCGTGCGGTCATATTCCATGGCGTGATTTTCCGACAAACAATGTTCAGCGACCGCTGACTTGCTCGGATACATCAGGCGAGTGTGCCTCTGGTGTTCACGGAATCGATCCTCGACGGTACGCATCGTCTGACCAATATACGACTTGCCACATTGACACGGAATCTGGTACACGCCGGCCTTCCTCAAACCGAGGTCATCTTTGGCGCTCCCCACCAGTGCACGAGTTTTATTTGGAGGACAAAACACAGTTCCGACCCGGTGTTTCTTCAGAATGCGAGCGCTTTTCCCCGAGAGTGCGCCTGTGTATGGAATAAATGCAGTGCCTACCTCCTCCCTGGTGACTTCATCCATCTCAAGAGGTTGTGCTGCAGTGGTTGGGTGGAGAGCACTTTGAATCTGCCACTCTGAGTACCCATTTTTTCGAAATACAGTTCTCAGATGTTCCAATTCCTGGGGTAGACTCTCTGCGTCAGAGATAGTGCGCGCCCTATGTACTAGAGTTTTAAGTGCCCCATTCCTCTGTGAAGGGTGGTGGCAGCTGTCTGCGTGCAAATACAGATCAGTGTGCGTTGTCTTCCGATACACCCCATGACCTAGGGTGCCGTCAGCCCTCCTCTTGACCAAGACGTCAAGGAAAGACTACGCACACTGATCTGTATTTGCACGCAGACAGCTGCCACCACCCTTCACAGAGGAATGGGGTACTTAAAACTCTAGTACATAGGGCGCGCACTATCTCTGACGCAGAGAGTCTACCCCAGGAATTGGAACATCTGAGAACTGTATTTCGAAAAAATGGGTACTCAGAGTGGCAGATTCAACGTGCTCTCCACCCAACCACTGCAGCACAACCTCTTGAGATGGATGAAGTCACCAGGGAGGAGGTAGGCACTGCATTTATTCCATACACAGGCGCACTCTCGGGGAAAAGCGCTCGCATTCTGAAGAAACACCGGGTCGGAACTGTGTTTTGTCCTCCAAATAAAACTCGTGCACTGGTGGGGAGCGCCAAAGATGACCTCGGTTTGAGGAAGGCCGGCGTGTACCAGATTCCGTGTCAATGTGGCAAGTCGTATATTGGTCAGACGATGCGTACCGTCGAGGATCGATTCCGTGAACACCAGAGGCACACTCGCCTGATGTATCCGAGCAAGTCGGCGGTCGCTGAACATTGTTTGTCGGAAAATCATGCCATGGAATATGACCGCACGAGGATTCTGGTACAGACGTCGAGATACTGGGACAGCGTTGTTAGAGAGGCCATCGAAATTCGCACCAATGACGACCTCATAAACCGTGACTGTGGCTATAATCTTAGCAAGGCTTGGGAACCAGCGATCGGGTTAATCAAGAGTAAATCGAGCAAACGTATAGTTGTGACGACCACGGCGGACAGAGCCATCACTTCGACGTCATCTCACACGCCGTCGCAATCTGTTCCACTGCGCGACCGTGGCGCGGGGCGCGGACGGCGGAGGGAGCGCGCCGCGGGCGGAGGGTATTTAAATCAGCCGCCGCCACGACCGAACCCAGTTCCCTCTGAGCAGCCATGGCGTACGGATCTCCGTGCCGGCACGTTCACAGGAGCTCAGTCCGTCAGTTCACCTGATGATGGCGACATGTATGATCGCCGAAATATTGTGCCCGTTGGACACTATAGACCGGCAGCACACCCGTGGATATTTTGACTACTATGGGACCTAACATCTGAGATCATCAGTCCCCTAGACTTACAACTACTTAAAGCTATCTAACCTAAGGACACCACATACATCCATGCCTGAGGCAGGATTGGAACCTGCGACCGTAGCAGCAGCGCGGTTCCGGACTTAAGCGCCTATTACCGCTCGGCCACAGTGGCCGGCCATTATGGCATTGGGACACAATTGATTCCACCATGAAGACCATAGAGATACAGGCCGTACGTGGATGAGCATTGTCCCATTGAAAAATGGCACCACGAACCTTCAAGAGTTGAGAGGATATGTAACGTCACTTAGGGGAGACGGAACACAAGTGGGCTTCAAAAATTCGTTTTTTTAGATTTTAGCTAATTTGAAATGCCTTGTCTATCCTGCATGAAACAGTTCTTGCTTTATATAAATACGACAATTTTTTCGCCAGATATGATGGTTTTCCTGACGCACGGTCCTTGCCCGAATGATCGTGACACTTGGTGCAAGTACAGGAGAGGTGCCAGATATGACCACAAACATTCTTTGCCTGCATCAGTAATAAATGAAATTTAACCCATATTTAGAGACCTTTGTAAAGATACCTTGTTGAAGAAATGTCTTCATGGGAAAACCGAAAATTTAAATGAATGTGTGAATTCTGTCATTTGGAACCGGTTACCGAAAACTGTATTTGTTCAACTTACAACCCTCAAATTTGGTGTTTATGATGCTATTTTACTCTTCAGTGATGGTATAATTAGAAAACTGGATGTTTTGAAATTATTGGGCATAAAATCTACTGAAATAGTGCAAAACCCTTGGTGCAACCCCTGTGGGATATGTCGATTAAAATTTCGTACTTACACGGGCTTGTTTGCAAGAAAGAAAAGAGGTGAAGAAGGGTGTGAGTGGATGATGGCTCTTGGTTGCGTCAAAGTTACAATACTATTCAGTTGGAGATTGCGACACAGGAAGCTGGAAGGTATGTTGATTTCTCGAGCTGGTGGGTGCTCAGGGTAGAGTCTCACTTCTGCTTGGGGCGGTTAGACTAGCATCAACCTGGTGAAAGATCGCACGAAGTAGCAATTTTCAAGACCCATACCTCTATAACTCTGCTATTGGAAGCCAGTAGATAGGACACAAGTACTGTTATGGTAATCGCTGGAGGACAGCTAAATACTTGTCAATACATGTCATGATTTTTTGTTCCACCCTCATAACCAGGGTATCAAACAGCATAATCTAGGAAGAAAAAGCAGTAGTTAACAGCATAAGCAGCGAGAGGATTAGACGAATCCTGGTCTGGCTAGATCTATCCACTGATTTGTTAACCATCATGCCTTGGATGCTATGGGGACGACGTACAGTTCCACATCAGTCAGCAATCTTCAAGAACTTACAGGTCATGTGTTTCAGTCATTGCGTCAGATTCCTCAACACGACATTCAGAGGCTGTTTCCGTATACAACGAATACAAGTATGTATTGGTGCCCGTGAGGGGTCACACCTCAAGCTGATCCAGACGCTGGACATCAGCTCCAAACCAAATGCCAGTTTAATAATTTTATGTGTAATGGACATCTCCACATATATTGATAACCATCGGACTGATTCCTTCATGGTGCAATAGTTTACATTGCTTGCAATACAGTAATAAACTAAAGAATTTGCGACCTGTAGCGCCGTCTGTGTCCCCTGCAAGTGGTTGTTGAGGCACATTTCAGGCATAACATACAGGGAGATTTGAGAAAATCTTCCCACATATGCGAGGGAAAAATTCTTTCCGTTTAGACCAGTGATCGTCAAATTGCGGCCAACGGGTCACACGCGGCCCGAAGCTAGTGTTCGTGTGGCCCACGGCTATCAGTCGTATTTTATAATATTATGCATCTAGCAACGAACAGCCGAACCTAACGTTAAAAGCGCCTTAAGAGAGGGGTTTTCCTGCTCAGTAACAAACAAAAATTCCTACAGAGACACTAATATTTCTGATGTGATTATAATATGGTTGATTACTTTCAGCAACTGCACAATGATTTTATACGACGAATGAGTCACGTGCAAGCAGTAGCTGCGATTAGTAGGTACAGGGTGTTTATAAATGAATATCGGGATTTTAACGATTTATAATATTTATTACATTAAACTTACAGTTATAAACGATATGTCAAATGAAAGAGCAACTCAAACAGTTTTACCAAGAACCCTATAAATGTTCAATGTGAGCACCATTTGTCACACGGCACACATCAAGTCTATAGCCGAGTTCTTTCCAAACGTTGATAAGTGTGTCTTCAGTAATTGTAGCAACAGCTGATTCAATCCGGTTTCTTTATTCAGGGAGGTCTGCTGGTATCGGAGGCACGTACACATCCTTGATGAAGCCCCAAAGGAAAATATCGCGTGGCGTTAGGTCGGGTTAACGTGGAGGCCATGCAAAGAAATCCCTGTCATTGGGCCCCTTGCGGCCTATCCAGCGCTTGGGTACAGAGAAGTTCAACCAACTGCAGCGGAAACATTGTGCGCTGCGCATGCGCACTGGTGCCAAACACAACTGTTTGAGTTGCTCTTGCATTTGACATATCATTTATAACTGTAAGTTTAATGTAATAAATATCATAAAGCGTTAAAACACCGATATTCATTTATAAACACCCTGTATTTATTCTCTTACTGTTTCGTATATACATTTCCATTTGTAACAGGTGTTAACATAACTTCTGAAGAAGGTGTACCAGAAACCAGTAAAGAATGAAATAATACTTTCTAATCGCATCTGTTGTCTGTACTTGGCACATTCGTCGAATCAAAAATATGTTAGAGGAATTTTAGTAGGCGCGTGAAATGGTGACCAGTCACCTCAAGGAGGAATCTGCGTGCTGGGTAAGATAAATCTGTCGTTGCGAGGTGAGGGACTGTGATAAGGGGAACGTTTTCTTGGTTATCTTCCAATGCTGACAACTCACGGCCCTGTGTGCCTCGTACCAATCAGATGCTAAGGTATAAATTTCGAACGAAAATAACATGGGTTCGTGTATGCGCGCTAGAAAGACTGACATCTTTATCCGAGGTACGTATTTGTAGCAAGGAATATAAAATTAAATTACGGCTGTTGGAATGGAGCTCAAAGAGTAGGAAAAAATGCTATTCTAAACACTCAGAAACATTTGCAATCGCTTCTTGTAATGCATTTCAATGTAAATACAATTATTGTTTTAAACGAATGAATCTTAAGCCCTAACGGACAACAAAACATTTGGTCAGGCAATTACAGTGTCGCAGCTTTCAGGTCAATGAAGGAGGCAGTAGTCTAAAATATGTTGACACGAAGTGTTCGGAATAATACTGACTTTGCACGATAAATACTTGCGGACCGGCTGCCAGCTTACCATGACCTCCCTATAGGTAATCTATTGAGGCTTATAACAGACCAATTTACCAGAGGTTGAAAATACCGTTTCAGTTGTAAATTACTTTAATTTCACACGACCGGTTTCGGACTGTTATAAGCCCATCCTCAGGTGTCGTAGCTGTGCTGTGTTCCCCGAGCGCCGCGTGTACACCGCACCTGGTACACGCGGCGGTCGGGGACCACAGCACAGCTACGACACCTGAGGATGGGCTTATAACAGTCCGAAACCGGTCGTGTGAAAGTAAAGTAATTTACAACTGAAGCGCTATTTTCAACCTGTGCTATAATGCTCGGTTGCGGATGTTCTGCCAACAGGATTGTTTACACTAATGTACAATGGGGGGCCATGGCATACCACCTGCATCGTGTCGGACCACCTGTTTTCGGCATAGCGCAGCAACTCGACGTGGCATGGACTCAAAAAATCGTTGAAAGTCCTCTGCACAGGTATTGAACCTCTCTAGGCGTCAGTAATAGCGAAGGTGCTGCCGGTGCAGGATTTTGTGCACCATCTGACCTCTCGGCTATGTCCCGTAAATTTTCGATGAGATTCCTGTTGGGCGATCTGGTGGCCAGGTCATTCACTCGAACTGTCCAGAATGTTCTTCGAAAACCAACTGCGATCAGTTGTGGCCTGGTGACGTGAGACATTGTCATCCATAAAAATTCCACGTTTTTTGGGGGGAGGGAGGGGGGAGGGGGTGGAGGGTGGGGGGACGAAGTCAATTTATGGCGCCATCATGAGATTGCACAGTTCCTTGTTGACAACTTGGGTCGACAGCATCAGTCTTCACCATACTCGAACCCTACCATTAGCTCTTACCAAATGAAATCGGGACTCATCTGACAGAGCCACTGTTTTCCAGTCATCCACGTTCCAACCGATATGGTCTTCAAATAACAAGGCCTCACTGTGCACCCATAGTCCAGTTGGGACCGCAGGAAAGCCCTATAAATTTGGAGCAGACGTGCCCTGTCCACTCCCCAAGATTAATTCGCTTCTTATTCTATTTAAGACTGATAGATTATATCAGTACCTTTTGAATGCAACCCAAATGTTATACTTAACTACAACCCAAGGAGGCGCGCTGCAGCCGATGTCGTGCTGTTAGCAAAGGCAATAGCGTCGGTCGTCTCCTGCCATAGAGCCTTAAGGCCAAATTTCGCCGCACTGTCCTAGGGGATACGTTCATCGTACGTCCCACACTGATTTCCCGGTTACTTCAGGCAGTGTTGCTTGTCTGTTAGCACTGACAACTCTAGGCAAATGCTGCTGCTCTTGGTCGTTAAGTGAAGGAAGTCGGCCTTAGCATTTTCCGTAGTGAGAGGTAATACCTGAAATTTGGCATTCCCTTACGATTTCCGAAACAGAATGTCCCTTGCGTCTAACTCCAAGTATTACTACCCGTTCAGTGTCTATTAATTCTCGTCGTACGGCCATAATCACCCCGGAAAACTTTTCACATGAATCACTTGAATACAAATTATAGGTCTGCCAATGCTCTGCCCTTTTATACGTTGTGCACGTTATACTACTGCCATCTGTATCTGTGCATATCCCAATCGCATTACTCTGGTCAACTCACTGTATGTAAATTACCAATTAATAATAAGAACAAATGCGGACGAGATGCCACCCCATAGTTTAGTACTGTCCCTTGAGCTATAAAGTTTGACGACCACTGGTTTACACGGTTGAACAAGATCTCTGACAGCCACATCGATTATCTTTTACTACTTCATAAAAACTCTCCACCTGTTGATAACTAAGCCCAACTTTCGACAAACGCTGTGTCTTGTTTCCAGTTGCACAGAATGAAATAAGCTCGGTGCCGTTCGATCACCTCAGGCTGCTAGAAGAGCCGGTCTGACTAAGTTCTCACGGCGGTCCATCACAAATGACGGCGCGTAATCCCGAAATGGAGTGGGCGGAACGAGTGTTCTCGCGATGTAAATCACGCGGTAATTAACGCTGCGGGACGAAATAAAATGCGCCGGTGGTGCGCAGTAATGGGCGCAAAGTAATTTGGTTGCCGGGTTATCCCGCATTAATCCGTAATGCACGGGGACGCTGCGGCACACTCTGTTTTTCCCTCTTCCTTCTCGCCGGGGAGTCGTTCTGGGGGAGGGGGGGGGGGGGGGGAGTGCCCGGGGGGGGCACCAAACAGAATCGTGCCGCCAATTAAGCCGCGCAGCTTCACTGCGAGGCCTGAAAACAATCCGGTTAAACGCGTGTCGCCTCTGTCACTTGCACGCGAAAATTTAGTGTGCGATCCAATAAAAGCGAACTGAGAGAAAGGCATTCTTACGCCCTACAACTTCACTAGTTCTCCACTGCAATAGAGTCTATAAACATGACGTATAAACACACTAGTAGCGGGGTGATGATAACCTCGAAAAAATAAAGTTCCCATTTTTCATTTACGTGTCAGCAGTTATCGTGCAGATAAACAAAGAAATAATTATGCCATGTTATTGTTGCGAGGTATTCAAAATGCCATCATGCGTGATGAGAACGTACTGGCCATGAAAACAATGTATGTGTATAACTTCATTTGACATCCACATCTGTATACACATCTGCATCTGCTCACCGCAGGGCCCCTGAAACTGCGTACGCAGGTACTACCGTCAACTCCCACTTTCAGTAACGAGCGATCAAGAAGTTTTTGTATGAGGACGTTGCTGCAGCGTATGCACAACGTAGTGAGACTCCTGTGGGGGCATATAACCACCGTCATGTAGACAAGAGATTAGTACGGTAAATGCGGAAACTTAAACTGTGGCGACGCTATTACCAAATGGTGCCAAACAGCTCCAGTGCGCTGTTATTCTTTCCTTGGCTGCCGAAGGACAACCAGTGGTAGACATCCATCGGAAAATGTAGAATGTGTATGGATTGGTATGTCTGTCGAAGTCCACTGCGACAAAGGATGCTGCTGTCTCATGATAACGGACGTCTTCTTATCGGAAGTGCCGTAACACAGAAGTTAGTCCAGTTCAGGTGGGAGACATTCGAGCATCCGCTCTATGGTCTGATTTCTCCACATGCGATTATCATCCTTTCGGTCCCTTTGAACGATTCGAGGATTCCTGTCACACAAGGATGCGCAGCAGACAGTTACAGACCTCTTCTCACAGCCGGACACGCTGTTTTACCAAACGGGTATCTTCAACTTGGTTCGGCGGATGGATGATTGCCTGGATGCTAACAGCGATTTTGTCTATTTGCCGTATCGATTCTGGACTGTACGGCCTTCGAACGGAAACTTTTTGATCGATCCTTTTAGTTCCAGTTGAGAGTGGGCCCAGGATAGCAACTGTTTGTAAGCTTCCATATAAACTGCTTTACGTTTAAGAGCTTTTGGTTGCTTCTTCTCGTAACGTATGTTCTAAAATTTTAACCGTAACCTCCATCGCGGTAAATATTGTCTCTCTTGCTGCGTCTGCCACCGGAGTATGATGAACAACTGCTTCACACTTTCGCGCTTAGTATAAAAGTCGTGAAGAAACGCCGATCTTTCCTAGTTCTTTCATCAATCCTTTCTGCCAAATGTCCCAGACTATGGAGTAAAATTGAACTATCACTCGAATCTGAAAGTTGTGATCTACTTCCTTCGTATGTGGGTCACATTGCGTAAGAATTATTCCAATGAATCTCAGTCTGGCGTCTGTCTTGTTTATGATTAGTTGTATGTGCCTGTTCCACTTTAAACTCTGCCGTGCGCAGTTATTTGATGGATGTGTGTGTTCGGCAGTCGTATAAATGATGCTTCTTCAGCCTATTTACCTTCAGTACGTTATTGCAGCGCTACAACTATTAACCCCTGTGGTAAGTGTCGTCACTCTGCATGCCTTCCTGTACCGGGTGATCAAAAAGTCAGTATAAATTTGAAAACTGAATAATGTAGATAGAGAGGTACAAATTGACACTTGTACTTGGAATGACATAGGGTTTTATTAGAACCAAAAAATTACTTAAGTTCAAAAAATGTCTGACAGATGGCGCTTCATTTGATCACAATAGCAATAATTAGCATAACAAAGTAAGACAAAGCAAAGATGACGTTCTTTACAGGAAATGCTCAATATGACCACCATCATTCCTCAACAATAGATGTAGTCGAGGAATAATGTTGTGGACAGCACTGTAAAGCATGTCCGGATTTATGGTGAGGCATTGGCGTCGGATGTTGTCTTTCAGCATCCCTAGAGATGTCGGTCGATCACGATACACTTGCGACTTCAGGTAACCCCAAAGCCAATAATCGCACGGACTGAGGTCTGGGAACCTGAGAGGCCAAGCATGACGAAAGTGGTGGCGGAGCACACGATCATCACCAAACGACGCGCGCAAGAGATCTTTCGCGCGTCTGGCAATATGGGGCAGTTCTAATAAAACCCCATGTCATTATAAGCATGTGTGTCAATTTTTACCTCTCTATCTACATTATTCCGTGGTTTATTAAGTTTTCAAATTTATACTGACTTTTTGATCACCCGGCATTTTACTACAATTTCTAGCGTTGCTACTTCTCTGTATACAACAGCATCGTCTGTGGACGACATCATGGATCTTCCTGTGTTATCCAATAGGTAATATACATATATTGAATAGTAATAGCCCTATACGACTCAATTGGGGGCACGTACGAAGTTATCTACGTACCTGAAGATTTATCCCTATTAACAACTTTTTATACGAATTTAACGAACGTGTTCGGTTAGTAAACACATTAAAAATGCCACGACGCCATCGGGAATCATAAGTCGTCCTGATGAGTGAATTTTAACGAAGTCATATAGCGGTCTTGTCTGGGTCATCAACGCAGAACTGTATGAGGCAGTGATATGCGGGACCAACTCCAAGTACCACGGTGCTCGTTGCTTGAGTACTGAGCACTGAAGCGTGCAACCATAGCTTTGTACAGCGCACTGTGTCTCCGTTAACAGAATGGTAGGAAGATGTACTTTGCTACGAAGACTACGCAGGTGCACCTATTTTTGACGTGCCGACGTGCCTCCCCCTCCCCACCCCCCCTCCCATCATATACACTCCTGGAAATGGAAAAAAGAACACAGTGACACCGGTGTGTCAGACCCACCATACTTGCTCCGGACACTGCGAGAGGGCTGTACAAGCAATGATCACACGCACGGCACAGCGGACACACCAGGAACCGCGGTGTTGGCCGTCGAATGGCGCTAGCTGCGCAGCATTTGTGCACCGCCGCCGTCAGTGTCAGCCAGTTTGCCGTGGCATACGGAGCTCCATCGCAGTCTTTAACACTGGTAGCCTGCCGCGACAGCGTGGACGTGAACCGTATGTGCAGTTGACGGACTTTGAGCCAGGGCGTATAGTGGGCATGCGGGAGGCCGGGTGGACGTACCGCTGAATTGCTCAACACGTGGGGCGTGAGGTCTCCACAGTACATCGATGTTGTCGCCAGTGGTCGGCGGAAGGTGCACGTACCCGTCGACCTGGGACCGGACCGCAGCGACGCACGGATGCACGCCAAGACCGTAGGATCCTACGCAGTGCCGTAGGGGACCGCACCGCCACTTCCCAGCAAATTAGGGACACTGTTGCTCCTGGGGTATCGGCGAGGGCCATTCGCAACCGTCTCCATGAAGCTGGGCTACGGTCCCGCACACCGTTAGGGCGACTTCCGCTCACGCCCCAACATCGTGCAGCCCGCCTCCAGTGGTGTCGCGACAGGCGTGAATGGAGGGACGAATGGAGACGTGTCGTCTTCAGCGATGAGAGTCGCTTCTGCCTTGGTGCCAATGATGGTCGTATGCGTGTTTGGCGCCGTGCAGGTGAGCGCCACAATCAGGACTGCATACGACCGAGGCACACAGGGCCAACACCCGGCATCATGGTGTGGGGAGCGATCTCCTACACTGGCCGTACACCACTGGTGATCGTCGAGGGGACACTGAATAGTGCACGGTACATCCAAACCGTCATCGAACCCATCGTTCTACCATTCCTAGACCGGCAAGGAAACTTGCTGTTCCAACAGGACAATGCACGTCCGCATGTATCCCGTGCCACCCAACGTGCTCTAGAAGGTGTAAGTCAACTACCCCGGCCAGCAAGATCTCCGGATCTGTCCCCCATTGAGCATGTTTGGGACTGGATGAAGCGTCGTCTCACGCGGTCTGCACGTCCAGCACGAACGCTGGTCCAACTGAGGCGCCAGGTGGAAATGGCATGGCAAGCCGTTCCACAGGACTACATCCAGCATCTCTACGATCGTCTCCATGGGAGAATAGCAGCCTGCATTGCTGCGAAAGGTGGATATACACTGTACTAGTGCCGACATTGTGCATGCTCTGTTGCCTGTGTCTATGTGCCTGTGGTTCTGTCAGTGTGATCATGTGATGCATCTGACCCCAGGAATGTGTCAATAAAGTTTCCCCTTCCTGGGACAATGAATTCACGGTGTTCTTATTTCAATTTCCAGGAGTGTATTTATCAAATTCTGTGCTCAGAATGATCTCCAGATACCAGATCTACACCTCACTGATCATGTCTAGAGCGTGGTGGGGAAGCATATGGTGCGGTATTCACTACAGCCAACGTCCTTTGGTCGACTACGGCAACAGGTGGCAGCTGAGTAGAACACTGTCTCTCAAGATGAGAGGCGGCACCTCTCTGATTGTTTCTACGCACGATTTCTAGATTGTATTGGTCTAGAGGAGCCTACAAAATCGGCTGAGATTGTCGTCGAAGGAGCAGCGTCAACAGACATTCGACCAAGCGGTTACCGTGGAGTATACCGAATATATAGGCCTAGTTTTTTTGTCGTATGTATTCTCACTGGTTGGACACTGCCCGCCACGAATTCCCCTCCTGCGCTAAGCCCTTCATCTTGCACTCTACGTCCTCAGTTAATCGTCGGATCTATTGCAGTCGCTGTCTTCTTCTACAGTCTTTACCCTTTACAGCTCCCTGTAGTATCGGGTAGGCGTCTTAACACATGTCATATCATTTCGTCCCTTCTTCTTGTCAATGTTTTCTGTAGGTTCTTTATTTGTGGATTCTGTGGAGAACCACCTTATTACTTATCAGTCTACCTAATTTTAAACATTCTTCTGTAACACCACATCACAAACGCTTCGATTCTCTTCTGTTGCAGTTTTACCACTGCCCATGATTCACTAACATACACGCTGTGCTCGAAACGTACATTCTCATAATTGTAATCAAATGGACAGAAACATTTATGTGGCACAATTTCTTCAATGTTCTCGTTTTACATCACTCGTATATTAGCTCATTTCCTTGTTTATAAATGTACGTTCTAATTTTTCTTCACTCGTATATTATATTAGTTCATTTCCTTGTTTATAAATGTAGCTTAGCATCAAAGACTGTAAACCATCGATGTAGAAGGCTGGGCTGGAGACTGGGAGCAGGAACTCGGAGCAGGGAAGAGGAAAAACTAAAAAGACAAATAATGTGTTTTACAGTCAGTGCCACGGTCTCTTTTAACCTTTGTCTCATTCACAGACTAGTTTCTGCTAGCATATTTCTTTATTTTTTTGACTTTGTTTGAGTTTCTTACACTCCATAAGACGAAATGGCCTCTAACAACTACAGCAACAATTAAGAATTCATCTTAATTGAGAGGACTGCTTCAGACCTCAGTTTAGGGGTAATGAGCTCTGTATTTGTCGGTGAACGAAGACCATTTGCAGTAATTTCAGGTTTAATTCAGCTGTCACTTTCAAATATGTTAGGAGCTTACAAAATTCTGTAATGGCAACGCATTCGAAAAACGGCAGTAGAAATTGACAGCCGGTAAACCTATGTAGGTTATTGATCGTACGATTCATTTAACACCGATTTCATCCATACTGCTTCACCTTCAGCATGATTCGCTTCCTACCAGCTACTGCTCCACACCCAACCACTATAGCACCTAGTAAGTTAGAGCCTTTTGATGTCCTATCGACAGCAGGATCGGAAAGTAAATACAAATTTCTAAAATTCATAAGACTTTATGTTTTATTTTCGACAAATTAATCGAGAAAAACCAGGCAAAACATATATTTTACAGTGTATAGTAAGGTGTAACATTACCTGAAATTAGCCGTCAAGGGTGGCCGAGCGATTCTAGGTGCCTCAGTCTGGAACCGCGCGACCGCTACGGTCGCAGGTTCGAATCCTGCCTCGGGCATGGATGTGTGTGATGTTCTTAGGTTAGTTAGGTTTAAGTAGTTCTAAGTTCTAGGTTACTGATGACCTCAGCTGTTAAGTCCCATAGTGCTCAGAGTCATTTGAACCATTTTGACCTGAAATTGGACAGAACCCGTTTTCTTGTTCCACGTCCTACATTTGGTCTCATAATTTCCACTGATCTAGAGGTATATGTACTGAATAAACAGAAATAGTGATCAATTCAGGGTGTATCATAACTAACAGTGAAAACTGAACTGTGTCAGAGTGTATTATGAAAGAAGCAAAATCCTTCCAGTAAACATGTGTCTGTAAGAGAGCCGTCACTTTCGTCAATATGAGTACTATCCTAGTCAGTGAAAATGTATTTGAAATGTGAGCTTTTGCATTTAGTCTCGTCTGAATGGATTGAGTTTCATCCGTGACCCACTGTAGGGGTTTGTGATGCATGCATCATTGCGTCATGGGGCAACGGTACATTTTGATGCCGATTTTAAACTACATTTAACACGCTGATAAGGTCAAAGATGGGATGGTCTAGTAGTGCCTGTATCTTTGCCGCCAAGGTCATTTCACCTCAGTCGCCAGGGTCTTTATTTGTGCGATAATTTGAAGACTGAAGAATACAGCTCTCCTGCTGAAAAACTGGTGCAGCGAATTGTACAGCTTTGACGAGATTTACGACATGGTCCCACAAAAGTAAAATGTACAGCATTCCGCTGATAAGGCTGAAGAATTCGAGCAGCGGACGGTACAGTCCTTTCAAGATCTACGAGGTGATCCGGCAAAAGTAAAATGTACAGCGCTCCCATTACAATTGCTGATGAACTCGATGAACTTATTCTACAGTCTTGCCAAGATTTAAGAGATGATTCGATGCTGTTTGAAAGAATTCGTAGTTCACGACGGACACGAGTGTTATGCAGCATTCAAATGCAAGGACAACCCTTATCCGATCTTTAGCAGGTATGAGTCTACAATAGACGGTAACATATTACGTTCTGAAGTAGTGTTATACCTTTGGCGACGTTAAGAAATGGGTGAAATTGGATCCCAGTTAGTTTGGAATTAGTAGAGAAACTTATATTTCAGATACGTTTGTACTAACTCGAAGATATCTTCATACTGAAAATGGTGTGGGATCTTAATTCCACATTCGCAGTTAACTCATTTGAATATCGATCTTTACTGGAAAGTGTTCGCTCTCATTCTCGTATACTTCCACCCCTATCAATTTTCGATATTAATTTTGATACAACACATATATTCCTTTGCCTTGACACATAATAACGGCAACTGTATGCAGTATCACATAAAGTAATTGAGGGGAAACAAAAGTAATGTAATTGTGATCAACTGTACTAGAAAACAATTAGAGGCTTGCCTAGCTTCAAAACTGAGGAAGATTCAGTAGTAGAGGAAGGGAAAGAATTCCCCTACTTCCGAAACAAAACTGCACACTATTTCGAAGCAAGGCAGCAACTAGGTACAGACTGTCACCGGTGGAGAAAGGGTTCACTGGAGAAATAACTGTATAGTATCAGATTTTGAAATCAGGGACGTACATAATGGACGAAAGGGCGAACATTGTGGGAATCACAAAGACTGGAAGCGTCTATCGCAGAATTCTAAAATTGAGCGTACACGTAAAACACACGACATAGACAGGTACCAAAACGAATAAGTGGCGAAGGACGTACACTGTAGGGGGGGGGGGGGGGTGTTCGACAGGAACGAATCAACTTGACGCTAAAAGCAGAAGTATAATGAAATAAGCTATTAACAGCCGAAGACTGTGACATGCCAAAGAGATTAACGCGAATAGTTTGGTGTAGAAGATTCGTAGAGACAAGGCCACAAAAATGTGTACCCATAAATCAGACGAAAGACGGAGCATGATGAAAGCGGTGACAGTAACATCTTGTTCTGACTATGAACTATAAAAAGATGTAATCCCCCTCATGCGAAGTCTGTCTCGGCTGATCTGCCTCATGACAGTTAAGACAATAAAAACATGCCAGACGCTCAAATCATGTATTTTTTCACAGGAACTCCCTCTTTTGAAAGTGATCCGTTTACGTTCCCACATGCACACAGTTTATACCGATGTCTTCCATACATGCGAGGGAAAAAAGTCGCCTCTACTTGGATGGCTGAACAGCGTCTCTCTGCCAGCCATGTCCCATTCTTTATTATTAGTTCAAAAGCCTCTCAGCTATTGAACACGAATATGCATCTGAGGGATGAGGATAAGTTGCGATAAAACCTTTGTAATATTCTCAGTGAGACACAATGAAGAATGTCGGTCCAGTTTCATAACCTCAGGTTGTTGGATGACCTGGGCAGACTGAGTTTCTGCGGCGATCCACCACAAACTATGGCAAGTAACCTCGTTATTGTCTTTGTACACTACATACACAAAAACATTAGAGAGAAACATAACAACGTAGAAATGAAATAATCGATGGAACTACACTAAAGAAACCTCCTGTTGGGGCCAATAGCACGTTTTTAAAATATAATACCGTAGCTTCACCTCAGAATACGAGAAGTATTAGTAACAAATCTACTCTTAGACGAACAAAAGCCAATTACCAATTACCGTGTACAGTTGGTAATAGCCCACAAGTAACGAAACTAGGAGAAATGGAAAGGAACGTGTTGTCTGTGGAGAGGGTCACTGCGGGCGGAGTCAGCAGCTGACGCCTTGGGCGAGGCAAATTGCTGACGAGCGGACCGCGGCGATCGATGGGGCGGACCTAGATGTCACGCGAACAGCGAGAAGAGAAAAATATGCCACGCCAAAGGTCACGATTCAGCTGGTTCACACTACGGCTCAAACAGGACTCGCCCGGGTGCAATCCTGGTCTGCTCGAGCAGGCGTGTTACTCGAGTTTCGGGTCACGAAGCGTGCGAGTGGTACAAAAAGAACCTCAGAGGCATGAAGACCAAAATCCTACTACGGTGAGAACTTAATGCAACTATTCTTCGTTAGAGCAGTTGGCCGCGAAAGGCAAAGGTACCAGGTTCGAGTCCCGGCCCGGCACACAGCTTTAATCTACCAGGATGCACCCCGCTGCAGAGTGAATATTCATTACGGAGCTATTGCTCATTCTGCCGTGATATATACAATAAAATGAAATACGGACTAGTACCGTTGACTAGCTGTTCTTTGATGTTCATATTACGTACATCGTTATCTACGCCTAACGTAAATCTATATATCAAAAGGTAGTGTTATAGGCCCTTTGCCGTTCCTTATCTACATAAACGATTTGGGAAACAATCTGAGCATCCGTCTTGGGTTGTTTGCATTTTACGCTGTTGTTTATCGACTACTTAAGTCATGAGAAGATCAAAACAGATTGCAAAACGATTTAGAAAAGATATCTGCATGGTGCGACAATTCGCAATTGACCCTAAATAACAAAAAATGTAGGTCATCCATATGAGTGCTACAAGAAATCCTTTAAACTTCTGTTAAATGGTAAATCAATCAAACCTAAAGGCCATAAATTCAACTAAATACCTAGGAATTACAATTACGAGCAACTTGAATTGGAGGGAACACATAGAAAATATGGCGAAGGCTAACCAAAGAGCGCGTTTTGTTGGCAGGGCACTAAGAAAATGTAACGCATTTACTTTATCGCGAAATACGGGAGGGAGTGTCACTGAAACGATACAGGATTTGGTGTGGACATCATTAAAAGAAAGACGTTTTTCCTTGCGGCGGAATATCCTCACGAAATTTCAGTGACCAACTTTCTCCTCCGAATGCGAAAATATTTTGTTGACGCCGACCTATATACGGAGAAACGATCACCATAACAAAATAAAGGAAAAAAAGAGCTCACACGGAAAGATATAGGTGTTCGTTTTTTTCCGCGCGCTGTACGAGATTGGAATAATAGATAATTATTGTGAAGGTGGTTCGATAAACCATCTGCCAGACACTTAAATGTAATTTGCAGAGTATCCATGTAGATGTAGATGTAGATGAAAATCTTGTAAGTGTACGACGTCAACAAATTTTCAAAATTTGTTCTGCTTAGTGTTACTATCACTTTACATTGTTCTCAGTACGTTGTATTATTCTTTGTAGATGTTTGAAAATGGCGAAATGCCGAAATTGTATGTGTAAAATAAAACACTAACAACTGAAAGAAATGTGACTTTATTTTAAAAATTCAGATTTGGAATTGTAGTAGAGTTATATCTTTTGCAGATGTAGCCGTAACAAAGTGAAGAAGTTTCTTCATAAATGCATTTTGGGGAAATTCTACCCTGACGGAGATTCACGATTCGTCCCCTTGTTACCCTTTTGGGAAACTCTAACACCCTTACTGATGACTGCAGTACATAAGTTACGTATTCTGTCACAGAAGATTCCACTGAAGAAAAATACGTTTTCATGGGTAAACAGCTAGAAGATTTTGGGTTCTGCTTGTCCTTTTATCGAGATCAACTTTCTCGCCATGAATCAGTAATTTTCCTAAGTACCAAAATCCGCTATTTTTACAGGGTTGGTGCACGGTGTAATATACTGGTCGTTTCCGTGACAAAACACTGGCGAGGTACGAAGAGAAAGCTGCCATTCGTGCAGAAGATTATCGGTCGTGACACTGGGGGCCCACAACGGTACCCAAAATTAGCCACACTGGCGAATTTTGATGATGCGGCTTTTATCATGCAAAATTAACAGCCGTTGCGCTCCGGGGGCCCACTAATTAATTCCATTGACAGAATGCAGTAGAGACACTCAGGTGCTGTGCCCTGTGTCCGGCTTTCGCTGATAATATCGATGAGTGACTTATGGGAACCTGGCCTGACGAGGCACTCTTATACAGCAAAAGTGTACCCTGCTGGATGCAGCAGGAGGCACGCATAAAACCGTGTGAGGAGAACACATCAGTATTCAAGGGATGCGCCGCTTTACGAAACCGAATACGTAGTAGCTAACGACCGAATCCTGTTATCAGTTATTGATTAAAATCAGTCTCCCTATAATGTACTTTAACACGAAATACACGACAGCAGTGTAGGTTACCTAATGCCAAAACAATCAACAAATCACTTTCCAATTAAAAAATGAAAATTTTCATTAACGATAAGAATTAAAAGGTACTGCGAAGACGACCTTTCATTGTTACTCTCTGCGAGCTACTAGCTGACGCTGTGCGCAGACCTGCTTCCAGCCCACAATTTGATAGTTATCTAATCAGTTTCAGGGTGCGGGAAAATCCCCGCTTCATAGTTACCTCTGAGATTCTGTGTCTCATCACTCGTGCGCCTACTACAACACCACGTTCAAATCCACTTAAATCTTGATAACCTGCCATTGTAGTAGCGGTGTGGTCTTCGAACATTGTCTCTGTGGTTGCGTGTTTTGTCAGCGTTTGTCTGTATGCCAATATTCGTCGCTTTATCGCTTGCGGGTTCCAATATATCGCCGAATAACGCATCTCGATTCAACACCATTCGGAACGCGTAACGCCCTCAAAACTCACTTTAGAGCTGAAATGTTACTTATATGCTTCACTACTTATTTGCTTCCTAGAACTTGATCATGACGAATTAGCGCGTAATAATAATGATATGTCTATGTACAACAATATAAGCCCAAGTATATACGGAGGAAACAGTTGAAACAGGCTACCCAATGCAACCCAATGCGACGAATTCCCTGATATACGTAAGCAGTTTGTAGTATTTACAGCAGCCACATTATTAAACCACCTTTGTTTTTGTTATTAACAGTAACTCCAGTATTTAACTGTGGAAATGGAAAGAGTTTTTGAAGAGGACATCACCGACATAACACGTTCGGTACCAATAAATGTTTGTAAAAATGTTTAATGTCTTGGCCGCAAGTAATAGAATACTTTGCATTTATATCGGTATGGCATAAGTCCTTTCGGACATGTCCGAAAGAACAGATAGTGATATATTTATATATGTGTATATGTATTTGCATAAACTGAAGCGCCAAAGAAACTTGTATAGGCATGCTTATTCAAGTACAGAGATAAGTAAAGAGGCAGAATACGGCGCTGCGGTCGGCATCGCCTACGTAAGACAAGTGTCAGGCGCACTTGTTAGATCGGTTACTGCTACTACAATGGCAGGTTATCAAGATTTAAGTGGATTTGAACGTGGTGTTGTAGTAGGCGCACGAGTGATGAGACACAGAATCTCAGAGGTAACTATGAAGTGGGGATTTTCCCGTACGATCATTTCACTAGTGTACCGTGAATATCAGGGATCCGATAAAACATTAAATCTCGGACATCGCTGCCGCCGGAAAAAGAGCCTCCAAGATCGGGAGCAACAACGTGACAGAAGTGCAACCCTTCCGCAAACTGCTGCAGATTTCAAGCTGGGCCATCAACAAGTGTCAGTGTCAACGAAACATCATCTGTCATGGGCTTTCGGAGCCGAAGGCCACTCCTGTACCCTTGCCGACTGCACGACACAAAGCTTTACGCCTCGCCTGGGCCCGTCAACGCCGAAATTGGACTGTTGGTGACTGGAAACACGTTGCCTGGTCGGACGAGTCTCGTTTCAAATTTTATCGAGTGGATGGACATGTACGGGTATGGAGTCCACCATATGCATCCATAGAACATGCATGCCATCAGGGAGGGGACTGTTCAAGCTGGTGGAGGCTCTGTAATGGGGTGTCCCACTCCATTACAGAGCCTCCACCACCGTGCGCAGTTGGAGTGATATGGGACCCCTGACACGTCTAGATACGACTCTGAAACGTGATGTACGTAAGCATCTAGTCTGATCACCTGCATCCATTAATCTCCATTGTCCTTTCCACCGGCTTGGGCAATTACAGCAGGATAATGCGACACCCCAAACGCCCAGAATTGCTACAGAGTGGCTCCTGAAACACACTTCTGAGCTTAAATACTTCCGCTGGCCACCAAACAGTATTGAGCATATCTGGGATACCTTTCAACATGCTGTTCAGGAGAGATCTCCACCCCCTCGTACTCTTACAAATTTATGGACAGCTCTACAGGATTCGTGGCGTCATTTCCCTCCAGCACTACATCATCAGACATTAGTTGAGTCCATGCCACGTTATACGTGCTCGCGGGGACCCTACACAGTATTAGGCAGGTGTACCAGTTTCTTTGGAGTGGTGGTGGTGATGGTGGTGGTGGTGGTGGTGGTGGTGGTGGGGTGGTGGTGGTGGGGTGGTGGTGGTGGGGTGGTCGTGGTAAATTCGTATGTGACTAAACTGCTGAGGTCACCGGTCCCTAGGCTTACACAGTACTTAATCTAACTTAAACTAACTTACGCTAAGGACAACACACACACAAATGCCCGAGGGAGGTGTTAGAAACACATGTGGTACTCAATCAGTAACAAGAAAACAACGCCGGAAACCAGTGTTCGAAGAGTGAAACAGGACAGGAGTTCGGTAACGATTTCGGCAGCCATATCGTGATATTCCATGGGCCCCATTATTACTCTGCAAGGTCACATTTCTGCCAAGGATTATGTGACCATTCTGGTTCATTAAGTGTATCCCGTGGGACAATGTTTCTTCGCCAAGTGTGATACTTGGTTACAACATCAAAGGATTGTGTTCACACAGCACACATCGTCCAGAAATGGTTTCGTGAGAACGAGGATGAATTTTCGCATCTCCCTTGCCACCACAATCAACAAATCTAAATGAATCTTTGAGATCTAGTTTGGAAAGAATAAGGCGTGATCGCTATTCATTTACATCATAGTGACCTGGAATTGCCTGTGTTTTGCAGGGAGAATGTTACGAGACGTATTTTTTTAAATAAGTACCGCTTTGAAATTAAAAATAGACGTGCTAAGATATCTCAATAATTTTATTTTTACATGAAAGCCTGTACCTTAATCTACGCACTGACGCCATTACAGTCTGATTCTTCCTTGTTTACGTTGTGTACTGAGTGGTTAAGATGCCTGCGATAATCGTGAGTTCCGCCGACTGTGAAGTACGGGCTGTGATAAGATTTCTTAGTGCTAAATGGCTAAGAGAGATCGATATTCATCCTGGGATCTGTGCAGTTTACAGAGAAAACATCATGAGTGATGGAATGGTAAGAAAGTGATTGAGAGCAATTAAAGATGGCCGCACAAATGTGCATGATGAACAACGGAGTGGGCGTCCTTCGGTCGTTAATGAAAGTTTGGTGAGAAAGTCGACAATTAGGTGAGAGAAACAGATGCTTTACGATTTCCTCCTTGCGGAATGACTTTCCTAATGTTTCTCGTAGTGTTTTGTATGGAATTGTGACCGAGCACTTGAATTACCGAAAATTGTGCGCACGTTGGTTACCGAAAATGTTGACGGATGTGCACAAACCAAACGTTTAGACAGTGCATTGACTTTCCTTGAGCGGTACCACAACGACGGTGATGATTTCTTAAGCCAAATTGTTACGGGCGATGAAACATGGGTGGCCTACGTCACACCAGAATCAAAGCAACAGTCCATGGAAGTTGATCAAGGGCATCGTTTTGCTGCAAGACAATGCCTGTCCGCATGTGGCGAATCAGACCAAAGATCTCATCACATCTTTCCGATGGGAAACTCTAGATCATCCTGCGTACAGCCCCGATCTTGCGCCCAGTGACTACCATCTGTTCCTGCACTTGAAGAAACACCTGGGCGGTCAGCGTCTTCAAGACGTTGACGAAGTCAAAACAGTGGTGGTGCACGGGTTAATAAGTCAGGCGGCAGACTTCTATGAGGAGGGTATTAAAAAACTGATACAACGTTATGACAAGTGCCTCAATATTGACGGAAATTATCAAGAAAAGTAGATTAAGGTACCGGATTTCATGTAAAAATAAAATTATTGAGATATCTTAGCGCGTCTTTTTTAAATTTCAAAACGGTACTTACTTAAAAAATACACCTCGTACAGGATTTCCTTGAAAGCCATACAGGATCTGTATCCATTCCGGTACTACCAGAAACTGTTTTGAACGTGACCAGGTTTCCTATGCCGTGTCAGGCATGGTAATGTATTGTGTTTCTGGTGTTTCCATATTTTTGTCCAATCCCATTGTATTCAGACTTTCAAGACTTTCACAACAGACACAACAGTCGAGAAAGGGGATACAGTTTCCGTTTATGGCGAATGTGTACTGGAAGGTATCCTGATCGGGCCAAGCTCTGACGATCTCTCTTTTCAAACATTAATGAAAAAATTAAAAAATTCTGGATGTGTCAAGAATAAAATATCTCAACAAATAGGAACACTAAATGATGAGAGACACTCAATAAACATTTTAACAAACAATGGTGTCTCAAAATTTAAACGTCACTATGAGAAAGCTTGAATGTGCGGGTGGGATGAGCCATCGGAGTTTTCAGCGAATACTGCGTTCCATCTCAGTTGTTCCACGTTTTGACCCGTCGATAGTTTCATGGCAATGGCTTTCAAAATCTGGTACAATCGTCCTGATTTGTGTATTAAAAACTGCAAAGTGATACGTCGTTTCCATGCAAGGAATTTTTTATAGATGAAGCATCGTTTGCAGACCTTGGAAAAATAAATTTTCACAACATGGAGTACTGGTCAGTTGAAATTACATGCAATCTGAGCTGAGAGCAGTAAATTAACAACGACATTAGTTTGTGAACGGGTGGATGCGGGCTTTTCAGGAATCTCTTCTTGGTCCCTCTTTTATTGCTGGGACTCTGTACAGCCTTAGTCATCCACAGTTCGTAACACATATTCAGTTGCTGGAAGATATGCCACTGGACATAAACTAACCGATGTTGCGCCAAACTGACGGATTATCCGCCAATTCCGCACAGACTTCATAGCTGAACATTTGGAGATGGTCGGATAGGTCGTTCTGGAAACATAAAACGACCTGCAGTCTCACTAGATTTATTACCTACGTACTTTCATCTGTGTGAAATGTCAAAACAGGTTGGTTACAATGATATACCGACGGCTTCGAAGAGACCATGCCGTATAAGACGGACCTGAGCTGCGATAAGTACCAATGAAATTCGTCGTGCAGTATCTGATCGCAATGTGGCAGCTATCAGTGCTCAATGAGAACTTTTTGAACCCTTCATGTAACAGTCAACTATCAAACCGTAACTGTGTTTTGTGTCTGGTTACTTTTGGTACAGTGGGGGAGACTTTTGTGGAACCTCTTACAGTATTTTACCAGTTTCCAATCTTGTTTGTCGTTGAAGTCATCTTCTTAACCTATTTCCAGTGCCATAAAATAATTAATATAATTCTATCTCAAAAAACGAAAAAGTCGGTGGCATACTCATAAACGCTAAAAAATACTGCCTAGCGTCATTATATTCGCCACATTTTCTTCCATAACTTATCAAAAATTGCACTTCGATATGCGAGATGTATCAGAATTAATGGCCTAAACGCATACAGTTGAAAGTACACGAGACTAGAAGCAAAAAAGTCTTAGTAAACATAGGTCCGCAAACGAATCGTATGCGAGATAAATGCTTTTTTCTGGTTACCAGCTACTGCTGACTTGATTTTGTTAAACAGCTCATGGCGGTCCGTGATCTGGTCCTTGCTTACATTTTCAAGACGTGGATTTGCAAACAGAATGAATACGACACGACTAACGGCAATACATGAGAGGGTGCACTCTTGTATTAAGAAGCTTACCCTGGCTGAAGGCTCCCCGAGAGTCGAAAGTTTACAAGGATGCATCAACACGTCCGAGAGACTGGGAGCCTTGCACGTGTTACGGTAGCAGCACGAATTACATCTGTGATGAAAGATGAGGTGCTGGAAACAGTCGAACCCTCTTGGAATCTCGACGACGAGATATGGCACACAAGTTGCTGGAGTGAGCCACAGCACTGCGAAGCAGGCTTCACTCGTTATGGTGTGTTTAATTGTCACAGTTCTCACGTGTGGCGTCACCTAGGTTGCAACCAACATGCTGTGCATGAGTCCTCACTTCAGCAACGTTTCTCACTGAATGTGTCATATATATTATTAAAAAAATCAAATAACCTCTGGTTTCTGCGGCATCATCTTGCAGGATTACTTGAATATGTTCCCTTAGAGCAACGTGAGACGATGTGGTAGACGCATTATGGAGCACTGGCATTTTGCTGCTGTGACGACACGATATCTACCTCGCCGTTATGGCCTAAGGTGGATTGGGCCAGGAGGAACCGTACCGTGGTCTCCAAAATTACCTGACGTGAAGTACAAGGATTTCTGTGTTTGGGGCCACCTTAAAGGTGTAACCGAGCGAGTTGACAGGTTAGCACACTGGACTCGCATTCGGAAGGGTGACGGTTCAGACCGCGTCCGGCCATCCAGAATTAGGTTTTCTGTGATTTCCCTAAAACGCTATAGGCAAATGCCGGGATGGTTCCTTTGAAAGGACACGACCGATTTACTTCCGCATCCTTAACACAATCCGAGCTTGTGCTCCGTTTCTAGTGACCTCGATGTCGACGGGCCGTGAAACCCAATCCTCCTTTTTTCTTCTTCCTTAAAGATGTAGTGTACGCATCACTGGTTAACAGGGCTGAAGGACTGGAGCAGAGACATTTTAGTGCTTGTCAAGAACTTCGAAATGATTCAGGTATGTTCGAAAGGATTCTAAACTTACTGCGGCGACGGGTACAGGCCTGAACCCGAGTGCAAGGACGACACATTAAACAACTCCTTCAATTACGAGTACACTCATGTAAATATTGTCGTGTGTATTCAGAACACCAGAACATCTGCCAAAGTAGCTTAAATAACTTGTCATAATGTTGTACAGAATTGTTAATTTTCCCTAACACGGGTGGAGTTCACACAGAATCTAGTTAGTGTCCACCACTGACTTGATTCTGTGAAAACGTCATCCGTATTAGGAAATAGTAACCGTACTCTACAACATTAAGAAAACTTGAAATCATTTCGTTAACGGATCATTTTCGGGCCTATGTTTCCTGAGAATTTTTTTTCTTCCCGTATCGTGTTATTTAAACTGCTTGCGTTTACGCCATTAATTATGATACACCCTGTATTTTAGTGGTTCTGAATATGTTTGTAGTGGCTGTCTTAGCAGCCTCATCCATTAAAAGTGTAGCTGCTGTGGACCGAGGAGTCGTATATACTAATTATTATAATAATTTTTACAAGTTAACTGCACTTGGAAAATATTATTAATTATTATTATTATTATTATTATTATTACTAATATATTTATTGTAAAAAGGCAAGTATGTTTATTCACCCTAATACGTCCATTTTACAAGAATTAAATTGATGTTGTGTGTTTATGAGTCTGTGTGCCTCAGTGTGTTTTTATATCTGTTATCGTTCGACAAACGAATACCAAAAGTAAATATGATTCTGAAAACATATGATTACAAATGAAATGAGAATTAAGTTTAAAACAGTGAGCGAGATAACTGTTTATTTATTTATTAATTTATTTTACAATTTTCGACGCCTTTCTGCCTTATGCCTGATTTTTAAGTCTTGTTTTTAAAAATTTATCATTAAAATACACAAAAATGTTTTATGAAGATTTATTTAAACTTTTTGCAATTATTTTAGAATTCCATATTGCTTAACTGAATCTCAAGTACATATTAAAAATATTAACTCCTATAGAAACTGGGAATGGGGCTACGAAACGTTTCGTGAATCGTTTAGGAAATAACCTCTTCAGTCACAAGAGAGAGTATTCTGTCTTTAAAGAAAAAGACAAACGCTACAATACGCGGCGAACGAACTTTTCTTTTCATTGGGAAATAGTACTAAAAATGTTTAGCGAACATTTATTTCACTACTGATAAGTTACTTTGGCTTCTTCTTTGTAGTACAAAAGTCTGTACCCTGATAGCTCAAAGGCAGCAATTGCAACTTACACACATTCGTTGTTGTTACGATTGCTGGTGAAACTCCTGATTTAGATCTAACAAAGGCAGTTTTAACATTGTTACTAGAATATTGTTTTCCATGAGTGTAATAGAAAATTAAATCATAGCAAATGACCTGGCAACAGTCATTCAGTGAAATCTGGTCTCATTAATTCTGTACGTTTCAATTTTGTATCGAACCTAACTTCAGCTACAGCTTATAGATCCTTAGGACATAAACAATCAAAACAAATATATATTTCAAAACAAGAAAGCTTGTACCCGATGATTCATTTTCTCTAACGCAATTTAAAAAGTAATTTGTGTCAGATTATAAGTTTGAGTTTATATGCAAAGATAGATTACATCATATCAACCTATATTTTTTAGTTTTCTGGCCTAACACCGGATTACATATCACTGAAGTACGATACAAAAATAAAAGGCTTTACACAAGCTGCTACAGTATCACATATTAAACATTCTACTACCAAATAAGTTTATAGGGCTCTCACACATGAAGAGCGACAGTGTAGCATCAAGAAAGATCATGACGTTTTCTACGTAAAGTTTTAAACGTACGCTTTATGTGGATTCTGTTTTCTATGTTATTGTACTGTATAATAATTATGCCTAAAAAGTCTGTAAATCTGAAACTAAGAGGTTCTTAATCAAAATGATCATCACTAACTTAATGGAAACAGGCCGCCCCACTTAAATGGAATAACCTCTAATTGCATTCACACCTTTGAAGGGTTCATAAACATGAACTTTTTTCATTCAGTTAAGATATATATACGTGCGTTGTCTGTATAGAATGCGTCCACAGATTAAGAAGCTATTGACTCAGATGTTCTATTAACCTGCAAAGCTTTCACTATAAGGGATTTTGATTTTCTTTGTTGACAGTCCACCCACTTTGGAATGCTATTTTTCACGTATTTATCTGAGTCAAGAGCAAGAGCAATACCTTAAAAAAGAATTAAACTGAATATGGACTCATGAGGTCAGACATCAGTAGTTTAACATAATACAAAGTTTGGCTGACTGCAGGTGTTGTTATTAAACATCTCACATATTTCAAAAGATGTCAAGGGAAGGAGCTGCATTGCCAGTATCAGTTTCAAGAGCATTTCTTGAAACAGTTCACATCTCGACAGCAGTCTTATTAATCAACTTGTATAAAGTTGTGACTGATGTGTTTTACAATTTTATGTAGGTCCTTATCGATTTCAGCGGCATTTTGATTTCAATAAATGAGATGTGGGAGGAAAGGTGAAAGATGGTCATATGTCTTACAATCACATGAAAGTCTGTATTGATTTCAGCGAAATTTTATTTTTGTCGAATCAGGTGTGGAAGCTACATCAGGAGAGACAGCAATAGTCGTCCTCTTTTAGCGGCCAGTGAACAGTGTTTTAAGCGGACACTTATACGGCACCTGCAAACACTGTTCGATGTGCTAATGCACTTCTGTTTGAGCGTCCATCTTTACAGAAATGTGACTCGAAGTGATACATTTCGTAATCACTTGGACAACTGAGAAATACATTATCTGTATCGATTCCATACCATGTGATCCGAATTTTTCAGGTGACAGCGTAAGAGTTGCCATTCCACCTCCATTCGTACAAGAAAACTGCTTCTGGGCAAGTGATTTTTTTCTATATCAGTACGATGCTGTCCTCATAGATTTCTGCACAGTGTGTTTTCAACGTTTCTAAGGTGCCCACTGGTGCGGGAAACACAGCAGTGATCTCAGTTTCTGACTTAACTATTGATGATATCTATGTAAATAGTAGTGATGTTGTATTCTAAGGTATATTTTGTGGCAATTCTCTGCACTCACCTAAAATATTTTTAGCCAAGAAAAGCGGATCAGAAAAATCGGAGATGTCAGTTGACGTGCTTGATGTACGCCACTGCACAGATTCCTATCAACCCTGTACATATCATGGAACACATTGTTGACAATATTCAGTATTAACTCAGAAGAAACTATAACATTAATTCACTGAACACGAGGTGGGAAAACAATTTGTGCTTGAGTGACACTTCCAAAAACATTGTACAGAAAGGCGTGCTCAGTTTAGCAAGTTTTCTTTTCACTAGGTTTCCATCAGAACTGTAACAGTAGAGTAATATCCCTTAAATTTTCATATCTAAGTAGAGAGAGTAGGATTACCCATTATGGGTATTGTTGAATACTTTACCGTGCATTAAATGAATACAGCCGCCTGTGTAACTGAGGTTTCTAACGCACTCTTGTGCGGTGGCGTTCTACTCGGGGTTAAGCCAGTTCGCGTCCTAGTAGTGGAAAATATTCTCTACCAGTATTGCGCCGACAAGCGGAGGAGAAGTGGTGGCGCTAAGATCATGATCACCAGTCACTTCACTAATGACCTAGGTTTAATTCCAAACCTGTCCGGTGTGTCTCGTGGAGTGAGGGCGGGAGATACTGTTGATGGCGATCCGTTCGACTGACGGGGTTGTTAAACTCTGCGGCTTCCTTCGTACTTTTCGAGAGGAGTAGGCTATGTGGCGGCACCAGGTTTCACCCTCTCCCTTCCCTTCATCCATATCAACACAAACTCAACACTACACCGTACAAATAGTCATCACAGTTATCCACACGACGTAGATAGACGCTTTAAACGTCATAACAGGTCTAAGGAAGGCAGTGGGAAAACCATCTCCACTAAGACCTTGCCTAGAACGTGTATGGAGGAATCCTGCATCTGCTTCCCTACGCGTATTCCTTAAGCGTGAGGCTACATTGGCTCTTTTAACTGAACTAAATAGGGATAACTGCAACCAGTCACTTTTGAACTATTGGTTTATTTACAGAAACTAGTCTTCCAGTCTTTTCACGATCAACTTCTGCATTCTCGATCTGAATACGAGACTGAAACAGCTCGAAAACTACTTCATGGAGGTATGATTCAAATGGTTCAAATGGCTCTGAGCACTATGGGGCTTAACTACTGAGGTCATCAGTCCCCTAGAACTTAGAACTACTTAAACCTAACTAACCTAAGGACATTACACACATCCATGCCCGAGGCAGGATTCGAACCTGCGACCGCAGCGGTCACGCGGTTCCAAACTGACGCGCTTAGAACCGCACGGCCACACCGGCCGGCATGGAGGTATGGCAAAACAGACTTGTTATCTGTATTTACATTTAAATAAGTTGATCGTTTTATTTGTGGCACGCTTCTTCTTTTCTGTACAGACGTTCCTAGCAGTAGCTGAGAACTTAATCGGGTACTTAATTTTTCACTCTCTTTTCTAGTGAGGTATGGCAAAACAGACTGGTTATCTGTATTTACATTTAAATAAGTTGAATGTTTTATTTGTGGCACGCTTCTTCTTTTCTGTACAGACATTCCTAGCAGAAGATGAGAACTTAATCAAGTATTTAGTTTTTCACTCTCTTTTCTAGTGAGTGTCCTGTAAACTACGTACTGAGCTGTTGCATGATCAAGTACTTTTGGATCGTAGGATTTAGTTGAACCTAGTGATTCAAAATGACACTGAGCAGTATGACAAGGAACTGCGCTGTTCGGGCAGACTTATAGTATTAAGTTTTTGGAAGGGTTCAAGTGTCGATGTTAGCTGTACCGTTCCACCTGCATTTATAAAAAAAATCCCTTGGGTTTTATATTTTTACGACTCGGTTACATGGTTTCGAAATGTAAAGAATCGCAAAATCATTTCAAAACGTAGCAAACTGTTTATACCAGCCAGTGGTCATCGTTATTCCAGCGCTCTATAGATGCAAGCAACGGGGAGAAACCCTGAGAACTGATGGAGTGAGAAGTGTCTCCTGCCATGCACTTCACAGTGATTTGCAGAGTATAAACGTAAATGTAGATGTAGGTGTACAAACCGTTTGTAGCATGTGCCTTTAGTCTGAAGATGGTTAATGGCTGACAGAAACCACTTACGGCATCGTGAAATGCTGACGTGTTGGTGTCGCAAAAATAGAAGAGACTAAAAGAATGTATTCAGTTACTCATTCAGTCTCCATGGGGACTACTTTATTTGTTGCAAAGTAGTTTGGGTGTGAAGATTCTGAAGGATTCACTATCTGCAACGAGTTTAACAACACGTGGTTTAGCGGTCGAGTTGCGACCGCTATAGAAGGGAACACACAGTCACATAGTCGCCCAAGCACAAAATGGACTAGGAATAGGTACCGGTAGAGTACAGCGAACTGTGTATGTGGCCAACATAAAACCGAAATTGTCACGTGTGCTATGTGTGGAGTTGTATGTTTTCATGCTGAGCTAAGACTGAAAATTTACTGCTGCACTAACCTGCTTTGTTTTTATATCTTTATTTATTAGTAACAGCAAAGACTGTTGCTGTCTGCGAATGCAAATCTAAATACGCCAAAGAAGGAAAAGTTACTTTTCATTGGTAAGAACAAAAACGTCTAGTTACGGTCGTCATATGAGAAAGAAGTGCTTGATGCGTTGATTAATATGGAGAAAAGGTGTAATAAACAGTTAATATCGTAGGGATGGTTCATGTGACTGTATGAGCATATATTTACGTAACAAGTGCTACAGAAATTCGATAGTGTGGGTGAATGCTTCCAGTTAACGTATGCGCAGTTCGAGATATTATCACCTTTAGATAAGATTCAGATACAATAGCACAAGTACGTACGTCATGGAAAATGAGTATGTACGACCAATAATTTATTTCCCGAAAAATGTAAGATCGTTAAACACATGGCACCAGAAACGCGAAACAGAGCAAATGTGTCCGTACATTTCACAGCTCTATACTGGATGCTTTTCATGAGTCTTTCAGTTTGAGCGCACGAGAAAGGCATGTCGCAGAGCTAACGAAGTATAGTACAGCTCTATTCAAACAATGACTCGGCTGTACGATCAACTGCCTTTCGATACCTCAAAACAATGGTGGCTAGCCGTAGTTTCCTTACAACAAAAAATTGAGACTGTAGAAAAAGTGGAGTTTCCCTTGTGTGCAACAATCAGCGGCACAGCTGAGGCACTTGGCACAAATAAGAGAAAGGCATTTTTATTTGCCCCTTTCTAGCTTTGGGTAAAGTTTATTCCTGATATAGAGAGGGAATGAAACACTTGCAAAAAATCCAGGGCGCTTTCCAACGATATTTCTCTATACTGGCGACGTAACGGTATTCAAAATCTTCAGAGCTCCTGCAGCACAGATTCACGTAACTGTTAGAGTCGATGTATGTCGGCGGCAAAATATTCGTTTACGCTCATCGGAATATTGTTCCTCTGCAGAGCACAGCGCAGAGGGGCTAGCATTAGCGGGTCAGCGATCGGACGCGTGTCGCTACACTCGCGGGGATTGCGAATCACGTCGGCGCCGCAGGGCGCGGCGGCGATTGAGCGACAATCGATTAGAGTCGAACAGAGGGAGGAGCGGAGCGGAGCGAAGTGGCGCGCGCGGCCGGCAGCTGAGCAGCTGGGCGGCCCGACGCGACGCGTCCGCAGAGTCCGGGCGCCACATGTTGCAGCCGCGGGCCACGCCGGACACTTGTCGCTCCGCGGGCGGGCAGCACGGCAGGGCAGGGCAGGGCAGGGCACGGCTGCGGCTGGGGCTTGCAGCCCGGCGGCGACTCACCACCAATCAGCGACGCAGGGAAGTAGCAGAAGAACAAGAAGAAGAGGGGCGAGGCGAAGAAGAAGAAGAAGTGGCGGCGGGGTCGAGGCGGCGGGGGACGTAGCAGCGCCGGCGGCGGCGACAGCCGCTCGGCCGGAGGCGGTGGCGGAGGGTCCGGAGGCGGCGGCGAGGCGGGGGGCAGGTCGGGGGCGGCACTGGCACTGTCGGCACTAGCACTAGCGTCGTCGAGGGCGGCGGCGGGGGCGGCCGGTCGTCCATGCCGGCGGCGGCCAGGGCGGCGGCTCCGGCGGCCGACGCGTGCCCCCTTCGCGGTCGCGACACTCGCGCACGGCTAGGGCCGCCCGCGGCGGACTCGGGGGTCGTGGCGGGGGCGGAGGCGGCGGGCGGCGGGCGGCGCGGCGCGGTCGCTGCTGCAGGCCGCCATGGCTGCTGGCCGCGCACTGCCGCCGCCGTCGGCCGCCACGGCCCGCGCCGCGCCGCTGACAGCCGCCAGGTGGCTCACTGGTCGCGCGCGTCGCCGCCCACCCGTCGCCCCGCGACAGTCGCATTGTTGCTACGTGACCGCATCTACTCATTTTCCCTCGCTATTAAACAAGATGTTCCGCACCACTTCAAGAATGTACTGTGAGAATCATTGACACCGTTCCTCACAAGCGACTTCTAAACAAGCTGCGGGCCTATGGGGTATCGTCTCATTTGTGCGACTGGATTCGTGATTTCCTGTCAGAAAGGTCGCAGTTCGTAGTAATAGACGGCAAATCATCGAGTAAATTTGAAGTGATATCAGGTGTTCCCCAGGGAAGCGTCCTGGGACCTCTGCTGTTCCTGATGTATATAAATGACCTGGGTGAAAATCTGAGCAGTTTTCTTAGGTTGTTCGCAGATGATGCTGTAATTTACCGTCTAATAAGGTCATCCGAAGACCAGTATCAGTTGCAAAGTGATTTAGAAAAGATTGATGTATGGTGTGGCAGGTGGCAGTTGACGCTAAATAACGAAAAGTTTGAGGTGATCCACATGAGTTGCAAAAGAAATCCGTTGGAATTCGATTACTCGATAAATAGTACAATTCTCAAGGCTGTCAATTCAACTAAGTACCTAGGTGTTAAAATTACGAACAACTTCAGTTGGAAAGACCACATAGATAATATTGTGGGGAAGGCGAGCCAAAGGTTGCGTTTCATTGGCAGGACACTTAGAAGATGCCACAAGTCCACTAAAGAGACAGTTTACACTACACTCGTTCGACCTCTGTTAGAATATTGCTGCTCGGTGTGGGATCCTTACCAGGTGGGATTGACCGAGGACATCGAAAGGGTGCAAAAAAGGGCAGCTCGTTTTGTATTATCGCGTAATAGGGGAGAGAGTGTGGCAGATATGATACGCGAGTTGGGATGGAAGTCATTAAAGCAAAGACGTTTTTCGTCGCGGCGAGATCTATTTACGAAATTTCAGTCACCAAATTTCTCTTCCGAATGCGAAAATATTTTGTTGAGCCCAACCTACATAGGTAGAAATGATCATCAAAATAAAATAAGAGAAATCGGAGCTCGAACAGAAAGGTTTAAGTGTTCGTTTTTCCCGCGCGCTGTTTCGGAGTGGAATGGTAGAGAGATAGTATGATTGTTCGTTGAACCCTCTGCCAAGCACTTAAATGTGAATTGCAGAGTAATGATGTAGATGTAGATGTAAATGCAGTCTAAGGATTAGCCCGGATCCTCGCATTAAGTCCGACAACGTCGTCAACATCTGCGACGTGTGTGAGAAAAGTAATGAGATTGACGACGTCGTGTTGTTCCACTTGTAGGGTCTAGTGAAGCACGGGATACAACCCGTCGGCTTTGACCAATGGCGTCAGAATTGACCAGAGAGCATTTATTACACAGAAGGAAGATCTGACAAGATTGTCCAGAAACAAAGGAATACGAGCGACGAAAAATATAGTTGACATACATCAATGTAAATTGTATTTTCACGTTAAGGATATCGCGAATTTGTATCATATTATTTCTCTGGAAAATGAAGGGGAAAAAATGGATGGAAATATTGGTAGCATAGAATACCTCACGTCACATATACAGGGTGAGTCACCTAACATTACCGCTGGATATATATCGTAAACCACATCAAATACTGACAAATCGATTCCACAGACCGAACGTGAGGAGAGAGGCTAGTGTAAATGGTTAATACAAACCATAAAAAAATGCGCGGAAGTATGTTTTTTAACACAAACCTTCGTTTTTAAAAAAATGGAACCCCGTTAGTTATGTTAGCAGATCTGAACTTATGAACAAATACGTAATCAGTGCCGTTTGTTGCATTGTAAAATGTTAATTACATGCGGAGATATTGTAACCTAAAGTTGACGCTTGAGTACCACTTCTCCGCTGTTCGATCGTGTGTATAGGAGAGCACCGAATTACGTAGGAATCCAAAGGGAACGGTGATGGACCTTAGGTACAGAACAGACTGGAACAGCACATTACGTCCACATGCTAACACCTTTTTATTGGTCTTTTTCACTGACTCACATGTACATTACCATGAGGGGTGAAGTACACGTACACACGTGGTTTTTGTTTTCAAGTACAGAGTGGAATAGAGTGAGTACCGACATGTCAGGTCAATAGATGTTCAATGTGGTGGCCATCATTTGCTGCACACAATTGCAATCTCTGGTGTAATGAATGTCGTACACGCCGCAGTACATCTGGTGTAATGTCGCCGCAGGCTGCCACAATACGTTGTTTCATATCCTCTGGGGCCGGCCGCGGTGGTCTAGCGGTTCTAGGCGCGCAGTCCGGAACCGCGCGACTGCTACGGTCGCAGGTTCGAATTCTGCCTCGGGCGTGGATGTGTGTGATGTCGTTAGGTTAGTTAGGTTTACGTAGTTCTAAGTTCTAGGGGACTGATGACCACAGATGTTAAGTCCCATAGTGCTCAGAGCCATTTGAACCATATCCTCTGGGGTTGTAGGCACATCACGGTACACATTCTCCTTTAACGTACCCCACAGAAAGAAGTCCAGAGGTGTAAGATCAGGAGAACGGGCTGGCCAATTTATGTGTCCTCCACGTCCTATGAAACGCCCGTGGCCCGCGTTTGTTACAACACGCAACTGAACGTCGGAGGGTTCAAGCGTCAACTTTAGGTTACAATATCTCCAGATGTAATTATCTTTTTACAATGCAACAAACGGCACTGATTACGCATTTGTTTATATGTTCAGATGTGCCAACAAAACTAACGTGGTTCCATTTAAGAAAACGTAGGTTTGTGTTAAAAAACATACTTCCGTGCATTTTTGTATGCTTTGTATTAAACAGTTACACTAGCCCCTCTCCTCACGTTCGATCTGTGGAATCGGTTCGTCAGTATTTGATGTGGTTTACGAAATATATTCAGCGGTAACGTTAGGTGACTCACCCTGTATATGAGTTGTATTTCGAACCTCATTCGAACTGTATTGGTTAACTGAGTAGGGGATACAAGTTCAGCATATGTCGATTTCTTCGTTTTCGTTACCATTAATATCCTGTTGTTCAGTTGAACTATATAGGTCAACTGAAGCACGGGATACAAATTTTGCATGTGTTGTTTCTATCGTTTCCGCTACCACTAATAATCTGTTCTTACGTAGATAGTAGTACTACCTATGGCAGAAGGAGCTACGTGTATAATATTTGTATCCCATACTGCAGTTGGCCTAAGTATGTGCACACTGTTAACGAAAACGTGGAAATGGACGTACATTACATTTGCAACCTGCACCTCAGTTGAACTACGCGAAGAGGTAATAAGACAACACATACACAATTTGTATCACGTACTTCACTATGAGGTACAGTTTTTTTTTTCGCCTTCGAAGTTAATAGTGTCGACTGAAAGTTATAGTTTTAATCACAGCAGTGACAATAGTATCCCATTCTTTAGTTGAGCTATAAGGATATCTCAAACACCACCAGTACGTGACTTTCATAATGTCTCTCAAGGCAATTTAGATTTTTCGAACCACGTCCCTCGTCTTGTGGATTGCCACAGCCGATCTTTGATGCAGCGCCATACGAGTAAGTCCTGAGTATGGCGCATGTACGCTCGTGAGGTGCATATATTCGCCGCACTCACGACATCAAACATACTTGGCAACAAGACCATACATTTGTAGAAAACAAATTGTGCTCAATATGTCTACGCCCATAGCCTCTCTTAAATCATCCAGGTTCATCGGAACAGATAAAGCCATACCTACAAACGAAAATGAGAGACTAAAAATTGTCCTAAAATAAGACACTAATAGTCCAAATCACCTTAATATCACTAAGAATGAAATTAAGTACCGAATGAATTGCATAGAACCAATTATTTAAATAAACGCAACACGAAGAACATTTTGAGCAATATGGAGCGATCTCTTTTGAAATCACATTCTATTATTTAATGTACAATGATAGCGCTTGTCCGGAACACAGAACTGTTTCATTGTCTATCGCTGAAAGTGAAGACATTATTATCTATGAGTAATGTTTGACGTCATTGGTCAAAGCCGACAGGTTGTACCCCTGCTTCACTAGATCCCACTTGTATAGATCTTTCAGTCCCTCAGTCTGAGTTTCAGCTCTGTACAGCCATCATGTGATATCTGAGAATGCCATCAGTGAAGTTATGTCTCTGTTGTGAGCTATGAAGATGGAACAGCGGAATTTATGGCAAAGTTATGCCATCAGGTTTTGTGTTAAACCCCAAGAATCCGAGAGGGTACCTTTTGAAAAGTTGAAACAGGCCTATTGGAAACATTCCCTATCAAGAGTATAAGTTTTTCGCTCACACAAATCAGTTCTGGAAGGCCGAGAACACGCAGAAGATGAACCTCCCTGAGGGAGACCTTAAACTTGAAAAACCGACGAAAATGTCGAACGTGTACGTGCTCTCGTGAGATTGTTCACCCAGGACAAACAGTCAACCGAGTATTTTACAAAGATGTTCTTGAAAGGCTCGGGAAAAGGGTTAATCGAATGAGTCCAGACATTGCAGATAAGTGGACGCTGCGTCATGACAACACCCTATGTCACTCGGCCACTTTCATCATGGAATTTGTTACCTTAAAAGGCATACCTGTTGTTCCACAGCTCCCCTAATCACCTGATTTCTGACTTTTTCTCGATACCTAAAAAGTCTTAAAAGCGCGTAATTTTGTGATTCTGTACAACATCCGCAAGAATGCGACTGACACGTTAAATCCTTATCAGTTGAAGCCTGCTAGCTCTGCTGCCAAGACTGACAACTACTCCGGCAGTGTATAGCTGCCGAAGGCAACTACTTTGAGCGGCACAATATTGTTGTTTGAAGAAAGTAAAAAAAATTGCTAGAAAAAGAAAAATCAGTCTCATTACTTTTCTCACATTCGTTGTATATCTTTATTCCGGAAGCCACGATACGGTGTGTGCTGGAGGACAGCCGTACTGAGGTGAAGTTGCTAGACCGGGGAAGTCACCATTGCTGTGCTCCTGCCTGCCATACGTGGTCAGACTAGTTCTAATATTCAGCTTTTGTCAGTGACTTCGACTAAGAAAACTTGTTGTGTTATTTTTTAGTAAACTCTTTCTAGATTTACAGTAGCCTGATAAAGCTAAGTCATTTATATTATTCTTGTTACCTCACTTATACGTGGAATAACAGTGCCTTACGATATTGGCTTTTAAAAGACGTCTTGTAGCTTTCTTGTTCCTTCCGGGCGGATAGTTTCATTTTTCTAGCTCGAATGCCAAAACGACGTTTGACAGGTAAAAGTGGCCACACTACTCATCGAGAAAAGTGGTCAAGGTTTCAATCTGTGTAACCCAATAAAGGTTAGTTACCTGTGTCACGCGTAGGACTACAGATTGACTCATAAATTCTTTTACATACAAAGCTATCACCCGACATTGTATCCCCATGAGATGAATTTAAATCAGTTATTTAATGATATTTAAAATTATCTCTGGCCTATTGCTGTGCAGTGTGCGGCGCTATTTGCCGAGGTTGGTATTAGCAGTCCTATGATATACACTCCTGGAAATTGAAATAAGAACACCGTGAATTCATTGTCCCAGGAAGGGGAAACTTTATTGACACATTCCTGGGGTCAGATACATCACATGATCACACTGACAGAACCACAGGCACATAGACACAGGCAACAGAGCATGCACAATGTCGGCACTAGTACAGTGTATATCCACCTTTCGCAGCAATGCAGGCTGCTATTCTCCCATGGAGACGATCGTAGAGTTGCTGGATGTAGTCCTGTGGAACGGCTTGCCATGCCATTTCCACCTGGCGCCTCAGTTGGACCAGCGTTCGTGCTGGACGTGCAGACCGCGTGAGACGACGCTTCATCCAGTCCCAAACATGCTCAATGGGGGACAGATCCGGAGATCTTGCTGGCCAGGGTAGTTGACTTACACCTTCTAGAGCACGTTGGGTGGCACGGGATACATGCGGACGTGCATTGTCCTGTTGGAACAGCAAGTTCCCTTGCCGGTCTAGGAATGGTCGAACGATGGGTTCGATGACGGTTTGGATGTACCGTGCACTATTCAGAGTCCCCTCGACGATCACCAGTGGTGTACGGCCAGTGTAGGAGATCGCTCCCCACACCATGATGCCGGGTGTTGGCCCTGTGTGCCTCGGTCGTATGCAGTTCTGATTGTGGCGCTCACCTGCACGGCGCCAAACACGCATACTACCATTATTGGCACCAAGGCAGAAGCGACTCTCATCGCTGAAGACGACACGTCTCCATTCGTCCCTCCATTCACGCCTGTCGCGACACCACTGGAGGCGGGCTGCACGATGTTGGGGCGTGAGCGGAAGACGGCCTAACGGTGTGCGGGACCGTAGCCCAGCTTCATGGAGACGGTTGCGAATGGTCCTCGCCGATACCCCAGGAGCAACAGTGTCCCTAATTTGCTGGGAAGTGGCGGTGCGGTCCCCTACGGCACTGCGTAGGATCCTACGGTCTTGGCGTGCATCCGTGCGTCGCTGCGGTCCGATCCCAGGTCGACGGGCACGTGCATCTTCCGCCGACCACTGGCGACAACATCGATGTACTGTGGAGACCTCACGCCCCACGTGTTGAGCAATTCGGCGGTACGTCCACCCGGCCTCCCGCATGCCCACTATACGCCCTCGCTCAAAGTCCGTCAACTGCACATACGGTTCACGTCCACGCTGTCGCGGCATGCTACCAGTGTTAAAGACTGCGATGGAGCTCCGTATGCCACGGCAAACTGGCTGACACTGACGGCGGCGGTGCACAAATGCTGCGCAGCTAGCGCCATTCGACGGCCAACACCGCGGTTCTTGGTGTGTCCGCTGTGCCCTGCGTGTGATCATTTCTTGTACAGCCCTCTCGCAGTGTCCGGAGCAAGTATGGTGGGTCTGACACACCGGTGTCAATGTGTTCTTTTTTCCATTTCCAGGAGTGTAGTTTGGCCGTATTTCTTAATGGCTTGTTCTCTTCCTTCTCTCTGTGATCGCGAAAGCTTTTATGCGGCGGCAATCGGGACAGTTAAAGAGTTAGTCGCTGGTCGGAGCAACGTGAGGAAAGGTGTTTGCTTATTCGCTCGAGAAGAAACTTCCCTCAAGCTGTGAAGGCATTTATTATGGGACCGGCCGCTCACACTAATCAATCGCGATCCTGCGGTAGTGTGGATTCGAGAGGTGGTGCAGCCTGAAATTACGGCAGTAATTGTTGTGTGGCTACTCAAGTTCGAATCTGTGTATGCTTCTCACTAAGAGAAGTGCTGCGCTTCGATGAGATCATATAGCCATTTTCTAGTATCATTCACAGATTTTGTGCCGATAGAGCGATTGAAACTATGTTCAAGTATTTGGTCATACACTGTGTCCTCCGGTCATAGATAGCGATAGACTTCACATGAGTGTACGTTGTTAGGGGACAGTTGCGCGATTTCCTTTAACCTGTTCCATGATTCGGACTCTTCCTGCCAAGCGAAGCTTCGTCCCTAATTATTGTCTCCACTGACGTTATTACCCTGTTTTCCAAATTGGTTGATTATACACAAAGTGAATACTGATGCTTTTGACTTAGTGATACTGTAATTGGTGCTGCATTCGATGATAGAGGTCCTACAGAGCGCGGGTAGTCGCACGCCGGATCAGATACAGACGTTGCAAGCCCGTTTTAACCACTATCTGGATAGAATGAATGACTTAGTGGGCGTGGACAACGAACAGGAACAGAATTTAGTAACGAATAGTGATTATATTCAAGAATGGTCTCAGACCAGTAGTAGAAGAGTAAGTACCGTTGATGGCGCAGATTGTTTGAGTGGTGACAATAGTGAGTCTGGGCGAACGAATATTGATACTGATTTTATGGAACTGCAGAACCCGTAACTAGAAATTTTAAATGAATTATTCAATTTTTACTTGAATTCTGTTGATCGCATAGCTGATTTTTGGTGTTTTGCGGTGGAGTTTCAAAACAGAACATGGGCCATGCAAATGAGTGATTACTGCATTTACATCTACATCTGCATGGATACTCTGCAAATCACATTTAAGTGCCTGGCAGAGAGTTAATCGAACCACAGTCACAATAATTCTCTGTAATTCTAATCTCGCACAGTGCGCGGAAAAAAAACAAACAACTATAGCCCTCCATGCGAGCTCTGATTTCTCTTATTTTATCATGGTGGTAGTTTCTCCCTATCTAAGTAGGCGTCAACAAAATATTTTCGCATTCGGAGGATAAAGTTGGTGACAGAAATTTCGTGATAACATTCCTCCGCAAAGAAAAACGCCTTTGGTTTAATTATGTCCATCCCAAATCCTGTATCATTTCAGTGACAGTCTCTCCCCTATTTCGCGATAACACAAAATGTGCTTCCCTTCTTTGGACTTTCTCAATGTACTCCGTCAATCCTATCTGCTAAGGATCCCACACCGCTCAGCAGTATTCTAGAAGAGGACGGACAAACGTATTGTAGGCAGTGTCTTTGGTTGGCCTGTTTCATTTTCTAAATGTCTTACCAATGAAACGCAGTCTTTATTGCCGTTAAAGTAAATGATAATTTGTGTGACAACGTTTGTAAGCAATACAAGAAAATAGTACATGGAAACAGTTTAGGACTAGAATTTCCACGATTATTCCACCCAGAGCCTTGCAAGAGTTCATTTATCGGCAGTAAGGGCGTGAACAGGGAACTGTGAGTCAGTACGTTTATGCAGCGGGTTAAAAGAAGTGTGGTAGCCTTAGAACTGACATATCAGAATGCTAGGAAGAAAGTCATATTTTAGGAAGGCTGAGCCCCGAAAGTAGGCAGCGCGCCGTATTTCTCATTTGCCCCACGACACTGGCTCAGCTAGGTGAAGTAGTAAGAACCGTCCAGATCACGGAATTTGTGGATTCGCTTAGAGATAGCCAATGCAAAAAGGGAGAGGCTTGTGGGAGTAAGGGGTTAGAGGGGAGGCGGAAGGAGCAAGGCTTCAATAGAAAGACACACCAAGAAAACAGTGAAACGCGAAAGAGGATAGATAGCGACTGCAGTAAGGTAATTTGTTGGAAATGCGGTAAGGAAGGAAATGTGAGAAGTGAATGCAGCGAGAAAGAAATAGAGGAACAAGAAGTATGGCAATGACTGCAAGGCGAAGGCAAACTGATTAGTGCCATTCTGAGTAAAGGGGCTCCACGACTGCCATTTTGTGCCAAGGATTAAACAGTGAACCAGTCTGCTCTCTTCTGCATTTAGGCAGCACAATCCGGCAGTTGATTATAAATGGGTCTTGGGGCATCAGAGAATTTGTAAGTTGCTAGCTGATATCGGACAATACTTGATGGTCGATAAATCGAGTTTAGTCGTCAAATGGTGTTTACAAATCAATGTGACTATTGGTGAGTTTTCTTGGAAGATGTGCATGAAGATCATTGAAAATTTAGCCACTGACTGTATTTTGAGGGCTGATTGCATAGCGAAGATGGGTCTGATATCCAATTGTTGGGGGTGGTAGTTTCATTTTAAATTTAGGCCACAATATATTTTTCAGTTTTACTAAGTCAGATTTGTGAGATGACCAGTTAGGATATTTAGATGAATTTTTGAAAGGTAAGATCAAGGCTGTGTGTGTTGAATTTCCAGATTTGCTAAGCGATGTGTTGGGGGTTACCGGACTGCTAGAGTATTGGACCGAATTAAGGGATCAGGTTTCGGTCAAGAAACCACAGTATTAATTGTCACCACCGATGATGAAAGTATTAATGGAACATGTGGAAAAGATCCTAGAAAGGGGTGTATTTCGAACATCTAAATCCCTATATGCTGCTCCCATGTTCTTGGTTTCTAAATGCAATGGCGAACACCATCTGGTAGTTGACTACAGTGTATCAAACAAAAAGGTGATACTGAAATCAATGCCACTATCGTGAGCCGGGTGGTTTGAGGGAGAGCGGGTATTTACTACATTAAATCTCAACCAGGACTATTATCAAATGCCTTTACAGGAGGCTTCAAAGCCGAAAAGAAGATTTCTAGGAAAAAATAGAGATTCAGCGGGAGGTAAGAAGAGTACAATGAGCACCATAACTGTGTTCAGCAGAAAACAAGAAATCCTTAATTATATATCTGAAATGGAAAAGTGAATTTATGATTCACAGTGAATGACTTACTGAGGTTATCGTTCCAGCTGGCGGAGCGAAACGAAATACTATATAAGTTATTTAAAAAAAGTCTATAGGAAAGTGTCCAGACACTGTAAGTATTATTCCCTTGCGTACGAAAAAATTATGTAAGCCTTCAGAGAAACGGATATCCAAAGTTCCTATATATTATTTTCTCTTTCACTTAAATGTATTTGGTGTGGTACTTTGTAATATGGATAAGGGACAGTCACATGAAAACGATACAGATGGAAAAAGTCAGTAAACTATTTATTATTGAAAAAATAATCGCCATAACTGTTAATACATTTATCCCAATGTGAGAGGAGATCTATACCTTGTTCTTTCCATCTGCCTCGTTTTAGTTTGACTGCCCTTTATAGAATCAAAATGTGTAAGCAGCCAGCCCCCACCAGTAAGCACGTTTTGGTGAAAATTCAATATCTCTTGGAGTGGGCACTTCAGCTGACCTTCCGCTATTCCTGTTGTCACCATCTATGCTCCCCTTCTCTTTTCCATTCTCAATTGTGAGAGAAGTGATTGTCTCTAAGCCAGTGTATTAGCTCTAATTGCTCAGACTTTCTCAATGTGGCCACTTTGTGAGCCGTATGTGGGGTTGGTGGTGGGGTGGGGTGTGGGGGAATGGTACTGTTATGTCGACCAATTCCTCCCGGAACATACTGTCTTGCAATTTCAGTATTAAAGTTCTTCGCTATGCACAATACATCTCATGTACCGTCTGAATCTAGAGTTCGCTCGCATCGCCGCAATGCTCTCGGGCCGAGTGATCGATGCCCTGACGAAATTGATACCTTTAGTTGGATATTGTCCACATTTTATATTACTCTAACTTGATAAGAGGGTAAGTATAATCAGTAACACTCATGACTCCGACTCTGTCCAACACACGGTGCGTAAGCGACCTGTAAGCATTCTCAAAAAAAAAAAATGGTTCAAATTGCTCTCAGCACTATGGGACTTAACATCTGAGGTCATCAGTACCCTAGAAGTTAGAACTACTTAAACATAACTAACCTAAAGACATTACACACATCCATGCGCGAGGCAGGATTCGAACCTGCGACCGTAGCGGTTGCGCGGTTCCAGACTGTAGCGCCTTTTTTTTTTTTTTTTTTTTTGCTTATGATTGATTTCAAAAGTTTAGTTTGCAGTGGATCGGTTAACAGAGAGAGCACGCTACTTTGTCAAATCGAACCGTGAAGCATAAAACTAGAAAGTCCCTCTTTACGAAAATTAGAGTTACTCAAACTTTTGCGTGAAAACTCTTGTTTTGAAAGGAGAATAATAGTATATATAAAGTTTGGAAAGTAGGAGACGAGGTACTGGCAGAAGTAAAGCTGTGAGTAGCGGGCGTGAGTCGTGCTTCGGTAGCTCAGTTGGTAGAGCACTTGCCCGCGAAAGGCAAAGGTCCCGAGTTCGAGTCTCGGTCGGGCACACAGTTTTAATCTGCCAGGAAGTTTCATATCAGCGCACACTCCGCTGCAGAGTGAAAATCTCATTCTGGAATAGTATATATAATTTTACTTAATTTATCGACTTCGTAAGTAACACACTTTGTAACAATGCGTAGACCCAGCAATGCTTGTATTAACATTTAAATTTATTCCACATTCACAGCGAAGTTTGCTATTGCCTTTCGGTAATCCATGACAGCATGGAAGCCTTTATAACCATGTTACAGGGCGTACATTATTTGTTCTCGGATGGCAAGCGCTGATTTGAATGGCTAGAAGATATGCGTTCTAGCGTTAGAAGTTATACTGACATCCTCTCATGTCTTCTGGATTCTTCACTTTTTTTGTCAGGCAGTATATCTGAGGCCAAGGAAAGCTTATTTTACCTTCATTTAATTTAAATCCAAAGTTAAATATGTTCGCTTGACCGAAACTGTTTGTATATGAATAATTACACACTACGCAGCCTTTGGTGGTGCCACGATGCCGTTCTTCAGTTCTAATTCGTCGGCTGTTGAAATATCTATCAAAGTGCTCAAATATCGGTCAAACTTTGTGCAGGAGTAACAGTTCGCTCAACTCCTTCTGCTCGCTCAATATGTTTAAAGTGCGTGGCCCTCCCGTTACACGCACCTCCCTGTACCACCGCCTGTCGCACTAGTACCTAGATGATGAATATACGTACCTTAGCAATATCTTACTCTATCCAGGGGAAAACCAAACGTTCCAAAAGTCAACTGCATCCCACACATGTCGCAGAAACCTACGTTCCGCGGGTTTACCTAAGACAACTTTTACGGTCCAGTCACTTTATATGATCACCGCCTGTTTTCGATGTTAAAGTGCAAGACCAATTCACCCATGGCAGGTGGCAGCACTAGCTGTCGCGGGTATAGCGGAAAACAGTGCGATCGTTGTCGTATGCGGAAACGGAGCGATCTATCTGGCGTCAAAACGGGCAAGGTCGTCGGCTTTCGGAACATGGGTGGAAGCATTTTCGAAACGGCTAAATTTGTGGGTAAAGTACGTCTCCAAGTTTCAATATGTGATACGCAAAGTGGCTTAGTTGCGCCAGGGGCAGATGTATCAGATCGTGTAAACAAATCGTCTGCTCTGTACCGTCCCATCGAATTAGTACTCGTCTGCAGGTAGGCAACCAGGTGAATGGATTTCCAGAGTGGTCAGATGTCGTGCCTCCCCGAGTAACTTGTGTCAGCGACTTCAGTGAAATGCTCGCACGTGTTGGCATTTACTGCGTCACAAGAGGTGCCCGTATTGAGCACCTGTAATGTGAGTTTGAAGTTTGGAGAGATTACCTACTGAAGTCTATATTTTCTGTACGTCTTCTAGTTTTCGCACAGTCATTTTGTGAAACCCTCGAGATTGATAGTCTTGTTAGAAAACTACTACGTAAATAAAGAGAGCTTCATTATAGATTTATGAGAAGTAAAAATATAGGACACCAACAAAAACAGAACGAAGTGAAAATGAGTATAAGGAGAGCAATGAGAGAAGTGTTCCGTGACTCTGAAAATAAATTTTGTCGACCGAGCTGAGTAAAAACACTAAGAGATTTTGGTCTTACAAAAATCAATAAGCGGTTAGATATCCTGCATTCATTCACGCAGTTACTGTACTGGCACGGAAACGGAAGCTACCAGAGAACAGGCCGAAATACTGAATTCGATCTTCCCAAACTGTTTCACTACGGTCCCTCCTCCCAGTCATCGTACAGTATGAACATTGAAATGGCCAAAGCTGAGATAACTGATCACGGAACAGAGAAGCAGCTACAGTCGCTCAGTAGAGGAAAGGGATCAGGACCAAATGAGATATCTATAAGACTCTGTAAAGAGTCTGTGAGAGAAACTGCTCCCCTTCTAGCAACAGATCGTAGATCTCTGGAGCAACGGAGAGAAGCTAGCGACAGGAAAAAAATGCACACGTTTTCCAGAAGTGTCGTAGGACAGATACCCATAATTATGGGCCTAAATCGTTAACATGAATCTTGTACAATCGTGGAACTAGTTTTATGCTCAAGAATTATGACTTTTTGGAGAACAAAAATCTTCTCTGTAAAAGTCACCATGGATTCCCCAAACACAGATCTGACCAAACTGAAGTCGCTCTGTTCCTCCATGAGATACATAGCTGCTGTAGACAACGGCACTCAGGCTAAAGCCGTCTTTATACAGTGCAGGAAGGCGTTCGGCACCGTCCCGCACTGCCGATTATCAAAAAAATTAGAACTCATCGAGTATTGGATTAGATTTGCGATTGGATTCAAGACTTCCTTGCAGATAGAAACCAACACGTCGCTCTTAACGGAACACAACAGACAGATGTAGAGGTAATTTTCAGAGTACACCAACGAAGTGTGATACGACCGTTACTGTTTATAATGTTTATAGATAATCTAGTAGAAAGCGTCGGAAGCCCTTTAAGACCGTGCACAAATGATGCGGTTGTCTGTAATAAAGTAGCAACTCCAGAAGGTAGTATCGATGACCTGTAGAGGGTTGATAAATATTGCAGACTCTGGCAGTTCACCTGAACGTAAATAAATGTGACATACTGTGCATACGTAAGAAAAGAAATCCTTAGTGTACAACTACACTATTGATGAAAAATTGCTGGGAACAATATCTACCGTAAACTATCTAGGAATAACCATACAGAGCGAGCTGAAGTAGAATGAAAACATAAAAAAAGTAACTGGAAGAGCAGATGTCAGACTGAGATTCATAGGAAGAATCTTAAGAAAATGTAACTCATCCACGCAGAAAGTTGCTTAAAAGGCGCTTGTTCGGCGATTCTTGGGAACTGTTCATCAATCTGGGATCCTTACTAGTTATAAATGATAGAAGACCCAACGAAGAGCAGTACGTTTCATCACGAGTTCGTTTAGTTGGCACAAGAGCTTTACAGAAATGCTCAACAAACTCCAGTTGCAGAAGCTACAAGAGAGGCGTTTTGCACCACGGAGAGGTTTACTACTGAAATATAGAGAGAGTTCTTTCCGGAAAGACTCGGACAACATACTACTTCCTCCCGGATACATCTATACAAAAATGGCTCTCAGCACTATGGGACTTAAATTCTGAGATCATCAGTCCCCTAGAACTTAGAACTACTTAAACCTAACTAACCTACGTACATCACACACATCCATGTGCGAGGCAGGATTCGAACCTGCGACCGTAGTGATAGCGCAGTTCCAGACTGAAGCGCCTAGAACCGCTCGGCCACACCGGTCGGCTACATCTATACATCTCATGAAATGACCACAATGAGGAAATGCAAGACACCAAAGCTTTTAATCACGCCTACCAACAGTCATTATTCCAGTCGTTATTCACGAGTGGAAGAGGGAAGGGAGTGTCAGTTAGTGGTACAATAAGTACCCTCTGCCACACACGATTAAGTGGTTTTTCGGAGTTGATGTAGATACTTAAGAATAACCCTTTACAGAAACGTACTTCCGAAGCTTACCTATGTGACAGCAGAATTAAATGTATAAATATCATTTGTCATCACATTTATCATTTTAGTTGATCCAACTGTTTTCTATACTTATTCTCCAAATGAACTGCATGGACAATATCGGAAACGACTTCAATATCCCAAAAAATTGATCAGTTTGGCAATAACCAACGTACAATCGTCATCAGTGGCGTGGTGTTTGAATGGGATGTGTGTAGGGTGTCTGAATTTAAGTAAGAGTGATTCATGTCCTCAATTTTTTTTCACCAATTCGTAGCCTTTATGAGGTATTCTGGTTATTGTGATTATCTGTGTCTGAATATAGGAATTTGGCTTTGCTAAATGCCTCAATTCCAGTGTGTTCAGAATTATAATTTTATTAACATTATAAGTGAAGTTATGCAGAAATGTTACCTTAAAATGTTGAATTGCAGTCGTGGCCTCTCTTCCAACTAGCTACAAACAAAATTAAAATACACAATTTTATGCAGTCAGGTGCTGAAACATGTCATCAAAAACATAGAAAAGAGGCATATTAGAGTTGAAGAAGTGAACGGTCATCTTGAGCACCGATCCTACGCAGATGACTTTGTGATGATGACCCGAGACAAAGATGAGTTACAAAGTATCACGAGTATCTCATACTAAAGTAACGAATGTGGACCTCCAAAAACAGATACATTCTGATGTCTCACGTCAAAAAAAAAAGACAGGGCATGATTCGCCATCTGAAGATGTATAAAGTTTTGTGCTGGTCTCTGTTTTAGACAGAAGTTTCTAATACATTTGAAATACAACAGTTTTTCAGTTTTTCATTTCTATGTGTTCTTCCGAGATATTGGAAATGCAGATAAGGAGAAAATCTAGTGATATCTTTTGGATGCGTGAAAAAAGAATGACGAAATTCATATTAGTGTATTGTGCATACAATTGGCTTGAGGACAGCAGCTTGTTACATCCCACGTCCAGTCCCCCGCGGGAGGCAGCAAGTCTTTCTGGACTGTTGAACAGAAGGGGTACAGTGTCAGCTCAAGAGGCGAAGGAAACTGCTGCTGCCATAAAGCGTGAACAATATTCCGTTTGTTAAGGAAAAGAATGGTTGCTATAAAAAGCCTTTTAGTGTTTAGTGTGCTCTATTGCGGAGAGAAAGTGCGGGAAAGATCGTACTGAAGTGGGATGGGATTTTAGAGGCGAAGGTGAAGGTTACAAATGGACGGGACACAGGATATCTACTCCTAACTTACGACAAGGAGCTTGTCGAGTAGGGGTTTTTGCCCACAATAACGTCTGCCTAGGGTCTTTCTTCCCTTCCTACCCTGAGAATTTGGAGGTAGTGGGAGGTACAAAAATGTTTAACAATGATAGTAAACAGTAATGTGACTGGCCAGAAGAAGGATATGAGCTACGGCCCACACCCTGAGACATAGCTCTGGAAGACGCAAAGAGATCGTCTTGGAAGAACACCGATACTAACCGAGGGGCGTCTGAGCGGAACATCGAGCGCTGGTAGTAGCCAAAGAGACGCACTGCCCTCCGCATACGTGCTGACAGCCCACGAGAGGTGGGGTCAGCCGTTTGCAGCTAGTTCGTCCGCTCCCTTCATTTGCTGCAGGACGCCGCTAACCTGTCGGCACACGGACCGTGCTTTCGAACGCTGACATGAGTGCGTCGAGTTCAACGTGCTGCTCAACGCACAGAAACGATGCGACTTGTGCGTACGGTACATGTGCTTCAGATGATGATGATGATGATAATGATGATGTTGATGTTTGGCTTGTGGGCACTCAACTATGCGGTTATCAGCGCCGATACAAATTTCGAACCTTTACTCAGTCCAATCTCCCCACGTTTATAAATGAGGATGAAATGATGAGGCCAACACAAACACTCAGTCATCTTGAGACAGGGACCCCGGGACCCCGTGCTCGGGAAGCGAGAACGCGGACGTGTGCCTCAGATTGGTGTACGCTATAGCAGCGCTCACTAGCGGCAGTTGTCGGCTGTATCTGGCTCGCAAACCACTGTTTACGAAATGAGCAGGTATAATATCCCTACGTTAGCGTATATTAAAATGCACATTTCCTCCCTTGTCCATATGCTAGTCATGTTTTTCTGTCTGTAGTACATATAAATAAATATTTCAATACCTGTCAACATGGTATAAGGTGAAAAATACCACATCTCGTCAGTAAGGATATCGACTTATACAAATTCCCTTACAAATAATGCATGACCCTCCCTTCTTCAATTTGGAAGGCCTCCACTTTTTCACGCGAACAGTATGTTTTAGTGCGCAGAAGTTCGTCGCCATTGTGCTAGTGTTTTCCTTCCCATCAGTTCATCAGTGTCTGTCCTTCAATGCTCCTACGTTTACGTGTGCAACTCTGTGTCTCCGTTTGCATATTGTGCTGAACTTTTTTATACAACCAGTGCGCCCGTGAACGCCTTCCTTTATTTTAATAGGTATGTCTCCTGTTTTTATCCTTCATGCATATTTGTTTTTATGTCTTCCTGTTTAATGTATGTATTTCTATGACCGAAGAGCGGCGTAGATAGGCCGTTGTCGGTCTACTTTTATGTAAAGGTTTGAAAATGACAATAAAAGAAAAGAAATAGTGTATGTAAAGATGAAAAGTTTCCATCATTCTCATTTTTCAGCAAAACGTTAGCGTCATTCTTACTTGATCACTGTTCCTATTCACAAGCAGAATCTTTAAAACATGTGAAATACAAAACTTGAAACGAAAAAGTACAAAATATATCACAGCAAGTAGTGCAAGCTGCCTTGTAGATAAAGCCAATAGGACAAACTCACTCCTCAGGAAGAGCGCACTTTTATTTACATAAGATAAGATATAATAGAATATTTTTGTATTAAACTAATAAGAAAGTATTATAACCTGACAGAAAACGCGAAAGTTGGAGGAAAACGTATTCGGATCCAGTGCGACGTGAACCAGCAACAGGTCATGTGTCACATTACTAATCTGTGTCTCTAATAGTCGTTAAACTACACCGATCATAAATCATTCTGGCCAGAGTTTGCATCTTACCGTCTCCAGAAAGCTTTAATCGTAGATATATTATTAATGAGCATTTAGTTATAACAAATTGTACCAAGAATGGACCCTCAATTCTCCGTTGCCTTGAAATGGCAAACTTTCATAATATGCAATTCTTTATCACCAATATGACGTTTCCCGTCTTTTTATTAGAACAAATCGTACAATTAACGACGAGTTTTCGAGAGACCCACAATTCGCTGGCTCTTAGAGACGGCTTATATACATATATGCTTCCATTGAACGTCAAAATGGCGTCTCGTGACTCTGTAAAGAAAAATGGCGTCATCTGACGTAGGTGGATTTCTTCCATCTCATTGGCCTACATGCAAACACACGTTCAGAATATCTGATATGGTAGCTATTGCCATGCAGGTTCGGTGAATCTGCACAACGTGCTTTCTCCGCGCTATGTCGTCAGAAACTTGACGCGCTCAGCGTTCGAATGCAGGATCCGTGTGCCGACGGCTTAACAGGCCACAACGCGCCGCCGGCTTCGGCGACACGACAGAGTGACCAACGCCAGCTAAAATGCACTACAGCTGTCGCTTGCATCTAAGTCTGTCTGCCACTTCCGTTTATCTCAACCAAGATCTAAACACCCTGGAAACGACTCTGGTAATTTTGTAACTGATTATGGGCACATAATTACTTTCTATTTTTCTAATAAATGTAAGTTGTAAACTTACTTGAATAACCGTGTTCCAAAGGCATATTTGCTTCTAGAAATAAATATTTGTGATCTGTCTCCTTAAATTCTTCTTACTGGTCCATCTTATCACTTCTATTAAATACTAGGTGAGTACCCAGCGGCCGGCCGGTGTGGCCGTGCGGTTAAAGGCGCTTCAGTCTGGAACCGCGTGACCGCTACGGTCGCAGGTTCGAATCCTGCCTCGGGAATGGATGTGTGTGATGTCCTTAGGTTAGTTAGGTTTAATTAGTTCTAAGTTCTAGGCGACTGATGACCTCAGAAGTTAAGTCGCATAGTGCTCAGAGCCATTTGAACCATTTAGTACCGAGCGTGGCCTTGTTACGTAGTTATTCCGATCTTCTATTAATCCATCTCCTCCCCCTACTCTCTGTGCGTCTCCTCCTGCCCCTGTCTCCGTCCATATCCTCCTCTCTCCCTCTTTGTCACTTTCTCCTCTCCCCTCTGTCCATCTGCTTCTTCCCCCTGTGTCCATATCCTCCTCCCCCCTCTTATTCCATCTCCTGCTCCGCCTCTCTCTGTCCAACTTCTCCTTCCTCATCTCTCCGTCCGCCTTACCCTCCCTCCTCTTCCTCTTCATTTCCTCCTCTTCCCTTTCTCTGTCCATTTCCTCCTCCTCTCTGCCTGTTCGTGTCCCTCTCCCCCATCTCTCTGCCTATCTCTTCCTACCCCCTGTCTCTGTCCATCTCCTCCTCTTTTCTCTCCCAGTTTATCTCCTCATATTCCATCTCTCTGTCGATATGCCCCTCCCCTATCTCTTTCCACCTCGTTGTACTCCTCTTCCTCCTATCTGTGTGTCTCTCCTCCCTGGAAATAAGAGCTGTACAAAAATATAATTTTGCAGGGACATCCGGTGGTGTATGTGCCTATTATCTGCGAAAGGACATAGTGATAGACATCCCTGAGGTTGTGAAGCAGCTGAATGGGTTGAAAATAAATAAATCGCCAGGTCCTGATGGTATTCCACTTCGGTTTTACTGAGAATACTCTACTGCATTGGCTCCTTACTTAGCTTGCATTTATCACGAATCTCTTGCCCAACGTAAAGCCCCGAGCGACTGGAAAAAAGCGCAGGTGACGCCTGTATATAAGAAGGGTAGAAGGAATGATCCTCAAAATTACAGACCAATATCCTTAACATCGATTTGCTGCAGGATTCTCGAACATATTATCAGTTCGAATATAATGAATTTCCTTGAGACAGAGAAGTTGCTGTCCTTGCATCAGCACGGCTTTAGAAAGAATCGCTCCTACGAAACGCAGCGCGCCCTTTTTTCACATGATATCTTGCGAACCATGGATGAAGGGTATCAGACGGATGCCATATTCCTTGACTTCCGGAAAGCGTTTGACTCGGTGCCCCACTGCAGAATTCTAACTAAGGTACGAGCATATGGGATTGGTTCCCAAGCATGTGAGTGGCTCAAAGACTTCTTAAGTAATAGAACCCAGTACGTTGTCCTCGATGGTGAGTGTTAATCGGAGTGAGGGTATCACCTGGAGTGCCCCAGGGAAGTGTGGTAGGTCCGATGTTGTTTTCTATCTACATAAATGATCTTTTGGATAGGGTGGATAGCAATGTGCGGCTGTTTGCTGATGATGCTGTGGTGTACAGGAAGGTGTCGTCGTTGAGTGACTGTAGGACGATACAAGATGACTTTGACTAGGCTTGTGATTGGTGTAAAGAATGGCAGCTAACTCTAAATATAGATAAATGTAAATTAATGCAGATGAATAGGAAAAAGAATCCTGTAATGTTTGAATACTCCATTACTAGTGTAGCGCTTGACACAGTCACGTCGATTAAATATTCGGGCGTAACATTGCAGAGCGATATGAAGTGAGACAAGCATGTAATGGCAGTTGTGGGGAGGCGGATGGTCGTCTTCGGTTCTTTCGTAGAATTTTGGGAAGATGTGGTTCATCTGTAAAGGAGACCTCTTATAAAACACTAATACGACCTATTCTTGAGTACTGCTAGAGCGTTTGGGATCCCTATCAGGCCGGATTGAGGGAGGACATAGAAGCAATTCAGAGGCGGGCTGCTAGATTTGTTACTGGTAGGTTTGATCATCACGCGAGTGTTACGGAAATGCTTAGGAACTCGGGTGGGAGTCTCTAGAGGAAAGGAGGCGTTCTTTTCGTGATTCGCTACTGAGGAAATTTAGAGAACCAGCATTTGAGGCTGACTGCAGTACAATTTTACTGCCGCCAACTTACATTTCGCTGCTAAACATTTCACCAGTTGAAATCAATGGCTGAAAACGAGCTACGTGACGTATTTCCAGATGTGATGATTGCTTACCGCTTTCCTCTCAATACTAATTCCGAATTGCAAAGCTGAGAGAGGATTCTCCAGACTTGCCAAGAACAAAATACCAGCTGCAGTGCAAGAAGAACACATTTCCGCTTTCGCCTCATTATCAGTTGAACATGAGATGACCTGTTCTTTCGAGTTCCAGGTGGTGGTGGTGGTGGTGGTGGTGGTGGTGGTTAGTGTTTAACGTCCCGTCGACAACGAGGTCATTAGAGACGGAGCGCAAGCTCGGGTTAAGGAAGGATTGGGAAGGAAATCGGCCGTGCCCTTTCAAAGGAACCATCCCGGCATTTACCTGAAACGATTTAGGGAAATCACGGAAAACCTAAATCAGGATGGCTGGAGACGGGATTGAACCGTCGTCCTCCCGAATGCGAGTCCAGTGTGCTAACCACTGCGCCACCTCGCTCGGTCGAGTTCCAGGATGTGACAGACTTCGGTAAAACGAAAGCGAGGAAAAGAAATTTTTGAGATACTCTTTTTTTTGTTTATTGTATTTAAAATACAGGGTAACTTTGTGCGTTTTTTAAACACAGCTCCATTAGATATATTATTATCTAATGTATGCAATGGTTGATCTAGAAGTACGTACATTCCCTTACCTTTCCTATTCTTGTTTCACAGAAGTGTAGTAGGCCTACATGAAGTAGGCAGGGGCCACACATTTTTCAATCCACAGGCCTTCACGTGTATTAACCATTCCCTGACTTCGTTATACGTATCTTGACACGGTTTATTTGCTATTTCGGAAAATATGATTTCGTCTGTCTGGGTGATTTGAAAAATGTATTCAGATAACCGAGAACAGTTAAATAAAAAGCGAATTTTGCAACATTATTTTTTGTGTATTTTCTGTATATAGACTGAAGAGCAGTAAAGTCCCTGAAATTGTGTCATTTCTTTTCAAATATCACTTATTTGAATAAACATTCAATCCAGGAAGTTTGACAAAATGTGGAAGGTCTTCCGGATTCTACGCCACCTAAGATTTTTAGTGAGATATGAATTCTTAAAAAGTTAAATACATTTTGTAGCACGAATTTTGGTAAATAATGTGTGCCATGAATTTCTGTGTTGCTTCCATTATGTGGTAATTTCGAAATCAGTGAAAGAACAGATTGAGAAATATTGTGCTGCGAATTGCCTCGTTAGTTCTTATTTTTATTTTATTGCGTATTTTCAGATATGTGACTAGTTTTAACTTGTAAACAAACATACTGTCTGGAAGAAAATTAGTCGACTAACAGTCTATTAAATAACAGTAGGTCTCACGGTTGGCCTATAGACGATCGTTACTCTAACTATACGTGTTATTCAGTACACCAGAGTGTAAAAAATTTCGACCTAAAGTATCGGTTCCCAGCATCCTGTGATTTGGTGCTCAACAACAGACCCGGTTACAAAGTGAATTGACCGATACCAGGACTACAGTGTTACAACCTTGACCTCCATTAGGAAAACAAAGTGTCAAAACGAGGTTGAGAAGGCGCTTGAAGAGCGAGTGCCTGGTTGTGTTGAATCGCCTCGGTGTGGGGAGGCGGGCGCTCCCGCCCCCGATATCGTTTTCGCCGGCGCACTTGGCCAGGATTTACGGCGGCGTGGTCGATGGGGAACGGGGGCGGTCTCGTATTTACAGCGGATAATCGACGTGGCGCTAATGGCCGTGGTGCAGCTGTTGTCCCAGCACCGGCTAAATGCAAATTTGCGGAACCTTTCAAAAGATTACGTGTATCGCCGCAGATAAGTACAACAAGATCTCAGCTCCTACAGCCGCTCGGCGCAGATAGTAAATTCCATTATCCCGCTCTACCAGCACATAACTCCACTGCTCGACTCTCCGAGGAGTGTAAAGTCTGAGTTCTATACCAGGGGCGAGTCTTGCCCCCCCCCCCCCCTCCCTGCCCGCATATTACATATTTTAGACTCTGTTCTTTCTCTCTGAGTTTGTTTTTGTTTACATCTCGCGAGGTGCTCTGAAACGGAAAGGAAGATATTAAGTGTTATTTCTCGATAGTTAGATATCTTTCCTATTGGTACTCCGACATTATTAGTTGGTGCTCGGAGGTATAAACTTTTCTGGTGGGTCTGTAACTTTCACAAATACCCACAACATGGAACCCAAGGACGCAGCCTTGAGTGTCCAAGCGTGCAGAAAATATGGATACTGTTCTAGTTCAATGTTTCAGTTCCTTATTATTTCATAGCATATACAAAACGCTGTTCTTTTACATTATAAAAAAATTATTAACACTTAAAGTGGGCATGACGGATGTATTGTTGCAGAGTCTGCACATTCTCGGCAGGGTCGACAGCCAAATCCCCACCCGCTCATTCTGTCACTTGTAGGTAATGGGAATGACTGGCTTCAGATTACCAGGTATTACGTTGCTATTATTTCGTGCTTCTCACAGTAGACGGTACCTCTCGTCAGTGAGGATAATGTATTCTCTGTGGGTCATAACGTTATTCATTCTTTATACTGGTAAGGGCACAAATTATGGCAGGCTATTACGAAGATAAAATAAAATTTCCAATTGTATTTCGACTTGGTCATTATTTGCTCGGAAAGGATACTTGCATTTACTTTGACAACAGGCACAGCAGTACAAGCACGGATGACAAACTAGCGAATAAGAACACCGATATTGTCGGCACAATGAGGCGAGACAGAAAGGAGTTCCCTGACCTCATGAAAAATTAAAACCTGAAGATAGGGAGTACTTGACTGAGCAAGCTTACAATCAGATGTTGCTGAAATGGAAGGACAAAAGAGACGTCGTCATGATTAGCACATTCGGTGACGGAACATTTCAAGATGTGTCGCTAATTTCCCTTCGCCCTAAGTACATTAGGAAATAACAGGAACGTTCGCGATTTGGCGAAGACGGATCATTCTACCGTGATGCAGTCAAATGTGATGTAATTACAAGCTACTGCCGAATTGCTTATTACATTCAGTATACCAAGTGTTTCTAAAAGCTCTTGTCAAGCTCTTTGAACGTGTACAGGCCTCTGTTAGATAATAGTTGAACAATGGCATACTTCAGAAGACTTATCATTCTAGTTCAAATGGTTCAAATGGCTCTGAGCACTATGGGACTCAACATCTGAGGTCATCAGTCCCCTAGAACTTAGAACTACTTAAACCTAACTAACCTAAGGACATCACACACATCCATGCCCGAGGCAGGATTCGAACCCGCGACCGTAGCAGTCAAGCGGTTCCGGACTGAAGTGCCTAGAACCCCATGGCCACCGCGGCTGGCTATCATTCTAGTGTCAGAGAATGTTATACTCCACTCTTCAGTGTCTGCGGGGGGAAGGAAGGATTGTATAAAGGGTACTAGGAAAGTTTTACAATACGACGCAACAATAAGCTGTAGGAGGCTGATCGTTGCTGTGTTCTGAGAATATTTCATACTTGCATTGTAACCGCTGTGCCAAGTCTGTAGGCGCAGTCGCTCACTTGCAGGATTAGTTGTGCTTGCTGGGGAATCGTAGTCGCGAAGTGAGATTCGCGCAGTTGCGGTAGAGCTTTGGGCGTGATGTAAACATAAACCATTGCTTTGAAAAAATGACTCTTGCACTCGGTGTTGTGTGGCCACATCTTACAACTGTATTCGGATGGTACAGAGAATTAAGAAGAGGAAATTTCACTCTGGAGGACGGTGAGGGGACGGGAAGGCCACGATCATCAGTTACGGAGGAAAACATTGATGCTATGAGGAAAATTATAGACGAAGACAGGCGAGTCATCTATAAACAGATAGAGGATAACTTAGGGCTAAGTGCACCAGCAATTCCTTCAATTCTGCATGATCTTTTACAAGTAAAGTAACTTTGTTGTTTGTGGGTGTCGCATAGACTGACGGAAGAGCAGATGACACGACGTGTGACTTCGTGCCGGGAGATGCTACAGAAGATTTCTAGAGGACAATCTCAGTATGTGAATAACATCGTGACAGATGACGAGACTTAGTCAGACCAATAAACAAGAAAATGATAGCTCCTTTTCTTTTAAATCGAGTGGAGTTGTGGATCGTGTTGTTTTGGACACACAGAAGACAGTTACAACTAAGTGGTACACTGAGCAGTGCCTGCCCAAAGTCATCCAGTCTTTGAAGAACGTGCAACCGAAATCAAGAATGGACACTTGGTTCTTCCATCACGACACCGCTCCAGCTGACCCCGCTAAAGCATTCACCGAATATTTGCGGGGGTACAGGACTGAAACATCTTGAGCACCTTCCTTACAGTCCGTATCTTGCTCCTTGTGACTTTTCACTGTTCCTGCTTGTCAAAATGAAGCTGAAAGGAGAGCAGTTTTCATGTGATGAGGACCTTCTGAGGGCTCAGATCAACGAGTGTGCCGTACAGAAATTTGGGAGAACTGGTTTAGGGATTAGTTTCGGAGGATGGAGAGATGTATTCAGTGTGGTGGAGATTACTTCAAAAAATTAAATAATTGCAAAACTTGCTAGTACCCTTTCTAATTTATTGTGACTGGTAGTATCAGACTTTAACCAACTTATTGCTCTGGTAAAAATGGTCAGTGCCGTCATAGTGCTTTGTAATAGCGTTTCAAAATTCGGGCCATTTGATAGGTAATTGGAAGGATCTGTTTTATTTCCACATCTCGCTATAGTTACGTCTTGTGAGGTTTCCCTTATGACGAACGCTGGGGTTGTTCCCTGAAGCATGCCCGATATTCTTCCACATCCTTCCTCAAACAGAGCCTGTTTTCAATCTGTAATGACTTTGTCATAGACAGGACGTAAACGCAACTAATTCTTCGAGCAGTATATCTAAAAAGAGACAGTAAGACTATAAAGTGACACGTGGATATCGTAAGTTTCGTAAAACCTTCGGCACTGATCACTGCTATTCTATCCATAATCGCATCGTTAAGGGTTACAATCATCGCCTTATCTTGGTCCATTTTTTCCGTAGTATTCCCGACTCACTTGAAGTGAAAATGGGCTGGTTTCTACAGTGAGGCTATCACCAATTTCGTATTTAACTTCCGTTAATGTCTAATGACCTCGAAGTCAACGGTACGTGAATTGATACGTGTCGTCGACTTTCTCTCTCTTGAGTTCGGGTATGTGATCCCGCCGATGTGTTGTTTATAAAACCGTCGTTACTGCACTTCTGTAAGAAGATTTTATTAGGCTGGCTAATGTATGACACACCACCCTTATGAAGTCCCCTTGCACTAACGGCGGAAACGCCAGTTCATAAAGACACAGTCACATACCTGGAAATGTTTTAGTGAGTCTCGAGTCCGTCAAGCCGGTTAAATATCTATAACGGTTGAGGACTGGTCTGATACACTGCGACATTAACCGGGATGAATTGAAGAGAGAAAAGCGCATTTGTTTTGTGTGACAAAAGCAAAGAACTATAACCACACTACATAGAAATGTTCTAGGATGGTGAGAAAGACAGCTGCTACCTCTTGCTGCTACAAAATTTTTGGATTGTACGAGGTCGTCTTTTTATAAAAGGCATCATCATCGTAGCCAGTGGTAACCTTGTGACAAACGAATTCCAGTTGTTTCTTCGAATCAAATCCTCGTGATCCATTTTCTTGGTTTTATTACTGTTATAGTAAAGCATCCAGTTTTTCAAAATATTTCCAATACTAATCTTTCTCATAGTGGTGTGAGGTGATACGCACCATCAGTAGAAGACAAGGTACTGAGTGCGTAATGTTACGTGTAAATACGTTACGTCTTCTATGCCTTTTAATCAGAGGTGAGCAAAGAAACGAAGCAAGCACAAAGTTGTCAAAGCGGTGACATACTTCCGAAGTTATCCACTTGCTCGACCGCTAAGGTACTGCTGCTCGCATCGGTTTATGAGAGATGCGCTCGTGGTAGCACGTAGCGTGTCTCTAGCTATAAAGCGAGAGTCTGCAGTATTCTGCGGCGAGCTATCAAACACCACTGCAGACGCGACGGTGCTCTCTTTGCACAGACAGCAAAGCTAACCACGGCGTCAAGTTCACAGTGTCTTTTCATCATATGCTGAGAAATGTGCATCTACTACGAAATATTACCTACAAGCGCACTACACGTGAGCCGCAAAACTATGTATTAAACCCTGGCTCACGAGAGCTTCTAAGGTTTATTGGCTTTAGTGCTAACCACACATAGGTAATGTAATTGGAAATAATCAGAGTCGTTGTCAGTATATGATAATATATTTTCAAGAGTCCTTACTTTAGGGAACGCTTCTGCGTAGTGTAGTAAATAAACCGTGAGTTTAGTTGTTGTAACCTATTAAAAAATTCACTTCATATCCACTTAAGCCCCAAAGAAACTGGTATAGGCACGAGTATTGAAATACAGATATATTTAAACAGGCAGAATACGGCGGTGCGGTCGGCAGCGTCTACATAAACAACAAGTGTCTGGTGCAGTTGTTATGTCAGTTACTGCTGCTACACTGGCAGGTTATAAAGATGTGAGTTTGAACATGGTTTTATAGTCAGCGCACGAGCGTTGGGACACAGAATCTCCGAGGTAGCGATGATTTGTAGATCTTCCCGTACGACCATTTCACGAGTCTACGTTGAATATCAGATATCCGGTAAAATACCGAATCTCTGACGTACCATGTTAAAGTACCTTTTTGGTAAACACCGTGTCCTGTTGCGTGAAGAAGTCTGTAAATGTTTGTTGCACATACTCGACCGATAGTATCGTCGAACTTTGAAGACCTTTCTTAAGCAACTGACCGTTTGATAATCGGATTAGGCGAGATGAGGACTGTATGGCGCATGCTCCAGTGTCTCCGACTTGAGTTGGCATGGGCGCTGAAGACCTAGCTGTCGGGCGCCCAAAAAAACCCCTCTACTCCCTTGAGTTGGCATAACTTCAGCGTCGCGAAATTCGCGATATGGAGAAGTGCGTTATCATGACGCACCATTCCACGAAGGTGGTTTTCGACAGACTTGCTGCCCCTTACGCATTCTTCATTCCCTAATGGGTGTCTGCCGTTGTCCTTCGGCAGCCAAGTATAGGTATCAGCGAGGTGGTCCTGTATGGATGTATTTGGTACTAAAGTCGCCATAGTTTACGTTTCCACGTTTACTGCACACTCGTCGGAAAGACACATATGCTACACTAATCCCAAGGCTACATGTCGGTGGTTAAACACCTGCATCGCAGTTGTGGTACGTTGCATATACGCTGCAACAGCGCCCTCAAGGAGAAACTTTTTTATCACCCCCAATATTACCCAAATTACGCGATTGTAATAACTAAGGGAACTGTGAAAAGCTATGGAAACTAATGTACAACATATAATTATTTTTTTACGTTGTAAGAGGTCCGAGCAGATGTAATTTCGATGTATTGCTCATGCGCTGCCTGCAATAGGCAAGGTATAAGAGAATCTCTGACCAGAGAGCAGTGTTGACTGCAGTAGGAACTGTGTAGCTGTAGCAGTAAGTTGTTGCTAGTCTGGAGTCTGCTCTGGTCTGGTCTGGTGTATCGTGTTGGCTGGCCCGGTCGCGGTGCAGCGGTGACGGAGCCTGAGTATTATCGTACAAGGTAAAAAGCAGCCTCGTGCATGTGTAGTAATGTTATCTCAAGTCGCATGTAAATGTTTTAAAACTCTCGTAATAATAATCTTCCTCATAAAAAGTAACTTTTAACAACCATTCATTTCAATTTAAAGAATTTACTAATTTCTCCCATCCATGAACATCCCGATTATTGCAATAGAAAAATCAGTTGCTTTCTTTCATAAATGACAGATAGGTCGGCCAGCATTGCACAGAGCTGTGCCGGAAAAATTTATTGTAAGAGCAGATATATCCGGCGACTTCATTGAGGTAAGAATTTTTCCTTTTTTTATTCAGAATGATCTTTCAGGACCATGACGCAGCACTGCTGTCGTCCAAAATTTACAAGGTTAAATTCACAGTGAATTATTGAAAAGTCATAATTGAGCGACAGTTTAATTGAGAGGTTAGTTACTTTAAATGCGAACATTTTTAGGTTAGGCTTTATCGTGACTGTTACTAACATTAAATGAAACAACAACTTTACTGTTACCAGTCACCGTTTTATTTTTTATTTTTTTTCCACGACGCGTTTCGAAGGTTTAAACCTCCATCATCGGGTGGATTTACATTAGTTAGTATTACATATGTGTGTATGTTGTGTTACGACATTTGGAGGAACTTGTGGCACTGCCTAGTGGGGAAACAAGACACTATTTCAGAATATGGTTTTGGATAACTTTTGACAAAAAATTAAACTGATATTTAATGGTAAACTTTAATAAGTAAACTAGAGTACCTCCAGTGGTCACAGGTTCCTTTTTCTGTCGGAACACTTCACATGTATACTGCCACATTTGTAAACAAATATGGCGTCTGGAATCAGCTGGGTGCAAGGTTCGTACAGCAGAAGAGAAGACATAATCGCAAAGTGCAAAGAATATACATTGTAACAACATGATTACAGAATAATCGATTAAACCATTTGGAGGTGTTTGTTTTGAGGTGTCAAATATATGTGTGTGTGTGTACTTCAGGTGGTATATAAATCTAATTTTGAAAGGTTAAAACAGCTAAACATTCGTACTCGTTTATGCAATCAGGTGAAATGTTAAAATGGCTTAAACTTCATACTTGCTAATAACAATTAGGTAAAATGTTACAGGCTTGAATTACAATGATCATATTGGCTACAGCAGTAAAATCATACATAGATGACACTCTTTGAAGAAAGAGAGAGAGAGAGAGAGGAAGGAGTGATTATATGAGAGCAAACATTTACATGGCAAGGAGTCTTAAGATTACATGTTGCATATATTAGCTGCCTAAAGGTTGGGGTAATACACTGGTTAATGTTATAAAATATGCAGATAGATATACACTTGTGCCAGTAGTTGATGTACATACAGTTTTAAGCTGACAGGGGGTACAAGCTGTTGGTGTGATGAATTATCTGTGAATGAGGTCAATCTCATGTACTCTTGGCGGCTGTCAATATTTATGGTAAATATTAGGATATGTGCACGTGTGTGTGTGTGTGTGTGTGTGTGTGTGTGTGGGTGTGTGTGTGTGTGTGTATTTTAAGAGTGTAGGCAGTTGCTGAAAACACAGATGATACTATTGTAAATATTGTCATTTTTGTCATTTAAGATGGATTCTGGTTGTTTCATTTGGTGTTTGTATATTTGGAGTGTTTCAAGGATGTCTAGTTTTCTGCCTTTTGGTTGGATGTGTAGGATGCTAATACTTGTGTTGTTAACATGGTGTTTTGTTTCATGTAGGTGGGTAGCTATTGCTGATGTGTGGTATTTTTTGTTTTTTAGTGCTGCCATGTGTTCCTTGTACCTAATCTCAAATGATCTGCCTGTCTGGCCTATGTAGAAGCAGTCACAGTCCAAACATTCAATTTTGTACGCACCTGTGTGATGAAGTGGGTTTCGTGTGCCGATTTTTTTGTCAAAAGTTATCCAAAACCATATTCTGAAATGGTGTCTTGTTTCTCCAATAGGCAGTGCCACAAGTTCCTCCAAATGTCGTAACACAACATACACACATATGTAATACTAACTTTTAACAGTAAACTTGTTGTTTCATTTAATGAGGTTAGTTACATTGTTTTATTACCAGGTTACTGAATTTATTCTTTTATTGGGACGTTACACTGAATGTGAATGAATTATAATTTTTACTGTTGAGAGGTATAGGAATTTTTCTGTTGTGAGGTTACGCTAAATGTGAATGAATTTTGAGCTTAGATTAAATCAGAAAGAATTTTGTGTGGAGGTTAAATGTGAATGAATTTCTGTAGGGAGGTTATAAATGGGAACGAATTTTGTAGGGAGGTTACACTGTGAAAGAACTTTATTTTGAGGTTACACTAAATTAGAATCTTATTTATATTATTATTTTTTTTTATTTTTGTGGGGAGGTTACACTTGGCGACAACAGGCCAGGATCGTATTTCTTTGTGAATCTCTGAGAAGTAGTCATATATCTGCTCTTATTTACTTAAATGTAGTTTGCATCTGGCGCAACGCATTTACTAATTTGTCACTCTTTCTTTCACAGATCATCGGCCATTTATTGCTCTTTGTTGTAATTGTGTTTGTTCCACTTTTGCTTCGTCTTTGTTTCATTTTGTGCTTAATTTTGATTTGTGAAAAATGCCGCGAAAAACTGTTAACAGCACATCGCGATGTGCAATGAGTGAAATAGTCGACTCGAATAATTTGACCGATAATACTTGCGACACTCAGTGTAATAATGAGAATCTTCCATTTACAGGCCATCAGTGCGTACCGATCACTAATATTGATTTTGATCCTAATGATGAGCAAACAAATGCAATTATGTCCAGAGTAAATGTAACAATTGATGACGCGGCACGTTCCGTTACAATGAACGCTGTCCAGTTTGACACGCCTAATTTGCAAAATTTATGTAGTGAACAGATAATTGTTTCTAATGAAGGTGAACAATATTCACAAAACGCGTCAAGTTTATTTGATTCCGGTGTAGCGACCAACAGTGCACATTCAATTGGCAAACCTTTTCAAGAATTACAGAATGATCAAATGGTTACAGAAAACGTGACAATTGCAGGTAGGCCATCAAACAGCATGGAGAATAGAGTAGGTAATATTGGCTGGGATCAAGTTATGGCAGTATTGCTACAAATTAATGAATCGTGCAAACAACTCAATGAAAAGTATGACATGTCGATCAAACAATTTAATGAAAGTTTCAAACAGATGAATAAAAGACACGACAACCTTAATGAACAGAACAAACAACTTAGTGAACAGATTACAGCCGTTACCGTGCAACGCCATGATACTAAAGAACAATTACGTGAGGAAATTAAGGCTTGTGCTAGGAATAGTAGCGAAGAGTTACGTAATACACATGAAGCCACAACAGAATCACTTAGAGATGAAAGTAGTGCAGTCGCTAAACAATGTTCTGAAAACGTAATACAGCTACGCGATGAGTTTAAATTAATGTCAGCAGAAGTTTCACACACTCTGGATACGGAAGTCGATAAGAAATTTGAACAACAGAACAGCCAAATTGACGAACGTTTTAAAGTGACAGAAATTGAAAATGTTTCAGCCTCTAACACGACACAGCATACGCCACATTCCGAACATTTCTCACACTCACACAGCCAGTATAATTTAGGTAATTTACAGAGACTACGTGACGTAGAATCCGAACAGACAGAGACAAATAGAGTCTCATGCAATCTTGAACCTGCTCAGACACTCAGAGACTATAATTTTGATTACAAACAGTTTATATCGCTGAGAAAATGTAAAGTACTTAATAATGATAGAACACAGATTCACGCTTTGGACTGGATACGACAATTTGCTTTTGTATTTTCATCAGCTTGGCCTATAATACAGAAACTAGAATTGGCCTGGATACAACAATTTGTTTTTGAATTTTCACCGGCATTGCCTGTTACGCAGAAACTAAAATTTATTTGCAGCGCGTAAGTGACCTCATGGGATTCATTACACTTCGATCAATATGTGCCGTAGCGTGCACAGGGCCCTGAGCCATAGCAGTGCTGCCTTCTCTTCTACTATCCTCCATATCTATCAAAACAGCTCTTCAACTATCGATCTATCTAGGATTAAGGATGAGTAAAGAAAACCTGATATGACAAGTTTTACCTGAAAGTGACAGTTTTCATTAGACACTCCCGAAATGACGAGAACTAACAGCATAATTTTAATAACAGACAAAATTTTAATTATCAGTATCGTCAAAATTATCAGCAACAGGAACCACATTTTGGTAACAATAGAGGTTTTTCCCAACAACAGCAACAAAACCAACCGGTTAGCATACCTAACCAACAATGTAATGTGCAAGGTCAACCAAGCTTTAATGTTTCGCCGCCTACAAGTATAGAGTCGGCTCCGCCAAATAGTAACGCACAGCAACAAAGAAATAACTGCATACAGAAAACACACCATTTCAACTCATATCGCAATGCACCGTATAGAAATGACTATCATGACAGACGTAAAAGTAATGAGCACAATTTTCAGCGTACGTTTAATAACAGTCGGTCTTACCAGCAGCAAAATCATCCGCAACAACAGATTATCATGAATGAACCAGACAGTTGGTATCATCCTGAACCTAATGCGTCAGGACGAGATAACAGAACAGTACAAATAGTCGGAATGCCACAGCATCCTCCAGCAAATAATAGCACGTCAGATAGAATTTGATTAGATACAGTACAGGTTGCATCTTCCAGCAACGCAAGCAATACTTTTGACACACAGAATCTGGTTCACGGAAATGTTATTACATTTGACGACATCCGAGACACTCTTTTGCAGGAGAAACCAGTTATTCAAAAAACCATTTCACACCCTGTCATTGAAGTAAAGATTGGATCATCCAAATTTTCAGCAGTAATCGATTCTGGATCACCAATGTCACTTATAAATGAAGAAACTTTCAACGAATGTAACAAAGAGAATACCTATCCTACGTTACCATTAGGCAAAACTAAAGTAAAATGAGCAGTATCTGGTAAAGGAGTAGATGTAAAATTACAGACGCACTTATCGTTTTGTATTGGAGGTCATACGTTTCACTCAAATTTTTGGATTGTTCCCTTATTGACAACAGACGTTATTTTAGGTAAGAATTTTCTGGTACAACATGACGCAATTATTGACTTTCAAAATTCGTATTTAATGTTAAAGGATGAAAACGTACAACTGGCATTAGAATTTCAGAACTCTTTATCTGCAGAAGAATAAACAATTAATCGGACAGAGGTCATTTCTGCATCACGTAACATAGACTGTCATTCCACATTGTTCACAGATACGTACGTACACAACTATAATACTCAAGACGAAGCCGACTATGACGTTATACAGATGATTTCTGATAAAGTTAAACAGAGTAATGCAAATACAGACGACGAACGCATGCAACTACGCAAAATTCTTATACAGCAAGCTCCAGTTTTTGACAACGTCCCTGGTACTATGTCCGGTTTTATGTATGAATTTCAAGTTAAACAGCACGACACATTTAAAGCCAAACATTATTCTATTCTTTATATTCACACAGAACAAGTTAAGAAAGAATTGCAAGCTATGCTTGACCAAGGAATTATTGAACCGGCAGTTAGTCCGTACATAAACCCGCTCCATATTGTTAAGAAAAGGGATGGTTCACTTCGCCTCGTACTTGATTCGCGTCACATCAATGACATTATTATTAATGAAACAGATCGCCCACAGACACTAGAAGAACTTCTACAGAAATTTCATGGTACTGCTATTTATTCCACGTTAGATTTGAAATCAGGATTTTGGCAAATTCAGCTCCATCCGAACTGCAGAAAGTTCACAGCTTTTCTCTGTTTTGGTGACTGTTATCAATTTTGTAAATTACCGTTTGGTTTAACTATTTCTTCAGCAGCATTTATTCGCGGTTTGAATACTATACTTCCGACAGAATTAAAAGACAGAATCACAACGTATGTAGACGACATTCTTATTGCAGAAGCTAACTGGTCTGAACACAATTTGATTCTTGAATAACTGTTACGAACTTTTCGTGCACAAAGACTCACAGTTAATCTTAGCAAATCGCACTTTGGCAAAACTTCTATAAAATTTCTTGGACATGTGATTTCAGCAGAAGGCATTGGCCTGACCCGGAAAAACTTCAAGCTTTACGTGACATTACTGTTCCTACGACGAAGAAACAACTACGCAGCTTTTTGGGTTTAATGAACTTTTTTCGTAAATTTATTCATTACTCTGCTTTAGACACCCCCAGATTATGTCAATTGACGGGTAAAAACACTATTTGGTCCTGGGATAGCCAAGCACATTCTGAATTTGTCAATCTGAAACAAGCTTTGTTAAATGCACCACTTTTATCACATCCAGATCTTACTAGAAATTTTTCCATTGCCACCGACAATTCTAACACCGCTTTAGGCGTACACATTTTTCAGGAAATTGAAGAAGATGGTTCTACAGTAATTAAAAACATCGCCTTTGCGAGTCGCATTCTGTCACCTGCTGAATGCAATTATTCTGTCACAGAGCTTGAAACATTATGTGTTGTACGGGCATTTACGAGATTTCGACATTTTCTTTATGGAAGACACACAACCGTTTACACAGATCATAGAGCTATACAGTTTTTACTTTCCGCAAAATTTACACATGACAGATTAAGCAGATGGAAACTTTATTTACAGGAATTTAATTTTACAGTTGTTCACATTCCCGGTACACAAAATGTTGTAGCAGACGCACTATCGCGTTCTCTCAGCAACAGTCAGCAAGACATCGGAACCAACTTCTGCCAAGCAAATTTTAGCGTCATGTATATTCAACAAGTTGCATTTGAAAATTTCATTTCGTTGTCATTACGAGACATTGCACAAGAGCAGAGTAAAGACAACATATGGAAAGAAATTAAACACCTTTGGCAAGATAGGAATAATGTTACCATTAGAAACCATTACACTGTACGCAATAATATTCTGTTTCGCCGCTCTCACCCTGACAGCAACAATTGGTTACTATGCATTCCTGACGAACTTGTTAACAAATTAATTTGGTATACTCATTTAAGTTACGCACATTACGGAGCCAGAAAATGTTTTCTTATACTGAGACAGAACTGTTATTTTGCCAACATGGAGAAACGTATTCGACGAGTTTTAGCGTCATGTAAAATCTGCCAGAAAGCTAAGTCAGACACGACTTCACATGTTCCTCCGTTACATCCCATTGTACCTGTTAAATTGAGACACATGGCCGCTGTAGACATTTTTGGTCCGATTCCCAGAACTAATAGAGGTCTTTGTTACATCTTTGTCGCTCTTGAACTCACTTCGAAATTTGTTACCTTCACTCCGTTACGCAAAGTTACTGCTAAATCTGTTTCGAATGCATTTGTAAAACATTTTTTATTCCATGTAGGGCATGTATTGAAAGTAATTTCCGACAATGGATCACAGTTTCGATCTGCTATATGGACACGTATGTTACGAACAAGAAACATTTCTCCGATTTATATATCCAAGTATCACGCTTCTTCGAACCCTTGTGAACGACTAATGAAAGAAATTGATAAACTATGTAGAATATACTGCTATAAAAACATATTGATTGGGACACACACATACTGTCATTCCAGGATGTAATTAACTCGATACCAAATGAATCTACTATGCTATCTCCGACTGTTATATTGAAAAATGTTGAACCACCTAACAAAATTAAAGAATTAGTATCCTTTCCTACATCTCGTCTACTACGACACCATGAAATAATTGACATTGCGCTGAACAACATCAAACGTGCCGCAGAGCGCCGGAGAAGACAGCAAAAACAGGTTTGTACACGCCGTGACTTTCACATAGGACAGAAGATATTGGTACATACACACTATTTATCCAACAGAGGAAAGAGTAGATGCAGTAAATTTGAGCTTCTATACGCAGGTCCATACAGAATTCGCAGCATTCCTCACCCCAATGTAGTACACGTCGAAACTCTGAGAACCAGAAAAAGTAAAGGCAATCACCATGTCTGCAATATTAAACCCTTTAATGAATGAATATACATTATGATTTATCACACTGTAATGCCATTTTCTGATTTTTATATGACCAATGATGCAATTATATTTATGTGACTACTTACTGATGATTATCATATTTTTTTCTTGGCAAGTGCCCGGCAAGGTAAGGTTAGCAGGTCGCTTTTCTTGTCGTTACACAGCAGACCGTACACACTTTTCCAGATAAACTTACATATTTTATGACCACTTAAGCAATTATAGTTATGTGACTACTCACTGATGATTATCATATTTTTTCTTGGTAAGTGCCCGGCAAGGTAAGGTTAGCAGGTCGCTTTTCTTGTCGTTACACATCAGACCATACACATTTTTCCAGATTAACATACATATTTTATGACAAATTATGCAATTCTATCTAGTGACATATTATTTTTATCAAATTCTTTCTCCATGAAAGTCTTCAACTCTCGCCTCTATCAACTAGACAACATGCAAGCTGAACACAAAGAAAGTCATTTCTTGTCGTTATATATCAGACTGTGCACATTTTTCATTTTTCGTGTATGTATGATTATTTTCCTGTTTTGTTTGTATGCACTACGAAATCTTTAAGATATAACAAACACCAGTTGACTTTAACATTTTTCCTTATTATATCCCAATATCTAGACTATTCTACATTTTTGGCTACTGCATTATGAGGCTGTGTGTACATTTTTGCACCTGAACACTCTCTATCTTTTTGACATAATACGTTTTCTGTCATGCTATGCTGTATGCTTAATTATATCACCAGAAACCAGTTTTTATTTAATGGGTATATGATTTAAATGCAAGATATTAATCGTTATTCATCATTTTCAGAAAGCAATAACGTGTAAAAGAAATAAATTAAACAAACCACAGTGGATTACTATGAAGTGGAAATTTCACCTTCGGAATGAAGGAAATAAAATGCAATACCTCGTCATGAAGAGTATATGGATCAGAATTAACAAGCATTAACAAGAATATACTATACACATCGTATGATAGCAGTCTTAACTAATTTTTTTCTTTCAGAAGACGAGGGAATTATGCAGGCTGTTAGACAGAACTACACATCTTAGTTTTAGTGATGAAATATGCTAGAAATAAGAAACTATACTATGAATAGTTGCATGAAGTAAATGGTAATGTGAATAATGAATAATGAAGTGTCTTTTTGCAGATGATAATGAATGACGATGAATAGTTATATGAAGAATATGCTAATATGAATAATGAGGTTTTTCTTTGCAGCTGATGATAGTGATGAATTTTATACGGCCACTTAACGCACCACTTTTAAGTTTTTCTTTGCAGATGAGAATAATGATGAAGTTTATACTGTTAGTTAAGAAGTGCTATGTAGTTATTTAAATATTTGTTGCAGTTCGTTTTGACAGTATGTCTTATATCGCATGGTATAATGACTGAATGTTTTGGAAAGGACAGCTAGAGTACATACATATTGAATACACGTTTCATTACCTGTTAATTCAAAGTTCACTACTTTTCAGCATAATATGCGTTTCTTCTTTCAGCTTAATAATCCATTTTGTATCTTTTCCATGTTAAATTCACAGTGAATTATTGAAAAGTCATAATTGAGCGACAATTTAATTGAGAGGTTAGTTACGTTGTTTTATTACCAGGTTACTGAATTTATTATTTTATTGGGACGTTACACTGAATGTGAAAGACATAATTATAATTTTTACTGTTGAGAGGTTTAGGAATTTTTCTGTTGTGAGGTTACGCTAAATGTGAATGAATTTTGAGCTTAGATTAAATCAGAAAGAATTTTGTGTGGAGGTTAAATGTGAATGAATTTCTGTAGGGAGGTTATAAATGGGAACGAATTTTGTGGGGAGGTTACACTGTGAAAGAATTTTGTTTTGAGGTTACACTAAACTAGAATCTTATTCACATTATTTATTTTTTTTTTCTTTTGTGGGGAGGTTACAACGTTAAACGTTTGTGTTGTTTATTTAGTCCTATGGAAGAGTCCGAAAAAGACAAATTTGTCTATAGTGACGTAAATCATATTGACAACAATTCAAGTTAGTCTTAACCAGACGTCCACATGTACGGAAAGTGTACCCCAGAAAGTTTACAGAAAATTATAAGAACCTGCTTTACTTTCATGTGTTGCATAATAGAGCAAACAGTAGTTCTTGAGACGTCTTTTGTTGCATTATGTCCCTTGCTGAAGAAATAGATGCACCATTAAATTTAGGAACGTTTACTTTATTATCAGCTTTTCTAAGTTCCATGGTTAGTAGGCCTGTACTAAATGTTTAAACGGTGAGTGTACCACAATCGGGTCCTGGAAAAAAAATACGCCTCTCGGTGTGCTAAATATGACAAGAATACTTAACAGTAATCACTCTCAAACATAGCTGTAGTCCAAAATACATTGCTGATAATATATGAAAATTTCTTATTTCAGAAACACCAAATCGAAAACAAACTTCTTTGCTAGTGGTTCAAAACAATTCACTTCACTGAAATTTCTACATTATCAATAAAATGTTTATCATTCATCGTCATTCCTTTACAAACACAAATATGGATTCAGTGTGTCCTCAATACAAAGAGTAGACAAGCTGAAGTACGCTGGAACGTGGTTCTGTGAAGATTGGAAATCAGACATGCAGATAAAATGAGGCGTAGAGAACGACTGCATTTCTTTCATAAAACTTACGAAAGTTGTCAGATCTGTGGATTAGTTTTAAACCTTAGAGTACGAGTTGTGAGATGCTACATCTAGTATGTACTGCTATACTGTTCTGAAAGGCGGACAGTGAATATGACATCTGCAAGGAATATCTCGGCTTTTCAGTCGTGGATTTACCGAAGAGTGCTTAAAATAACGTGAACAGCAAGACTAAAAAATACTGAAATAATGCGAAGAACAACAAACAGAGGGCAATGTTAACAAGTTTAAAGAAGACAACTGTATACATAGCACATATCTTAACGGAACTCCAAATACACTAACGGAAAAAAATTGTAGCACCAAGAAGGAGTTGTGCGACATAAATGAGAGAGTTAGTAGGCGTGTTTCTACATTCGATAGATGATGTATATTCAAATTTCACGCCAGTCGCAGAAGAGAGAGGCTGGTAGCACCTTTATGAGGATGCTAATCAGGCTTGCTTTAAATACACGCTACTGTAATGGTCGTGACTGTTAGTTACCTTTGAGACTGGACGTGGTGAGTTGACGTTAGTAAAGGCCCTGAGCAGCGTTGGTGGGGCAGGAACGGGCAGGCAGGGAGTGACAGTGGACTAGTGGGCATCACAGGCAGAGTCCTGGACATAGTGGATCAGTCGACCGTTAGCTCTGTTTGCGTCAAGGCTTTGTGTAACTGGTGAAGTCGGAGTTACGACATTGAGCTGAGTACGGCGTCCTACCAGTTTCTCAAGCTTTGGTATTTCATGCTGTGTGGGACTGGATATTTCCAGGATTATCAAATATCTGTCACATCGTTTGGTAATGGTAAGTGTTTCTCACTATACACCAACTTCTATTGCCTGTGATTGATGGCTTAATGAAATGTTTGTTTGAGCGTAATTATCAGAGCTGAGGCTCTGTTGTTTCGGATTACTTATGTTTCCGATCAATCGAATATTTGGCTGTATATGTAATTGTGCATATATTAGGGATTTCTCTGTACCATTGAGAGCTTCACCATAGTGTATTTGTGTTGGTTGTATACAGTATGAAAGACTAAAGTCAGTTGTTAATCTTAGATTTGCCCACTGATATGGCCTTGGCTTTCTTGTGCCGTAGTATTCTGGGAAAGTGTTTTGGCAAAAGCCGTGGCAAAAACGTGACAAGTTAAATTGAGGCCTTAAGTGTTTCTAAGAATTTAGCATTCAGTCTTTTAGTTTATATTTTGTTTGCTTTAACAGAAATTACCTGTATTTAATATATGTGTTAAAATTATGTTGTAGTTTCCATGCCTAAATATCGAGGAAAGAAGCATTGCTTGTAAGATCTAATTATTTAGTAATGCCTCATAGACGTAAGTTTGTCATTTTCCTTGCATAACTGTTTGGTTCACGTAAGCTGCCTTGCGATGTGCTTTGGCTAAATCACTGTCAAGTCTTATTATCTGGGCATTTATTAAATTTCTCTGTATTAAATTTTATTCAGCATATGGTTTACGAGACGTTACCTACGCCACTACTACGCATTTCTGATACTTTGTAAATTTGGTTAAAGATAATTTTTTGGAATTTGGTGATCTATTAAGAGGGATTGTGCTGAACAATTCTCGAGAAGTTGGCCATTAACATATGCTTAACTTGTTTGTTTGGCCTACTTTTGCTAACAACCCTACTTAGTCGTCTGAGTTTCGTGGCCGGTTTTCAGCGGCTGGTGGCTGCTGGGGCCTGTTGCTGTCACTTATCGTCTTGGTGTTTATTGGTTTGCTTCTAGGCAAGTCCATCATTGCCTTAGCACGCTGTTTCGAGCTATTTTCAGTTAATTAATGGCTTTATTACTTAGTAATCGGATATATGGAACCTTATTTATAGTTGTACATCTCCTTTGGAATGTGTTTGTATTGCACATGTTATTAATTTCGCGTATGTAAGTTTTTTTCTAAACGTGGTTAATCACAAGGTACAGTCTTGATTATAATGTTACATGAATATTTATTTAGCCATAATTACTGGTCTCAGACTAAATTGGGATTATACTTGCCTCACGTGTGGACAACCTTGATATTTTTTGCTGTTTTGGTATTTGATAAAATTTTCAGTAGATTTTATGCTCAATTTAGCAATGTGTTTGCCCTCTTGTGTGCTAATGTCCTGTTTGATTACAAAAATATTAATTAGTTTTCTGAAAATCTTTTGAAAGGCTTGAGTGGCCTTTCCTCAAACTGTCTTAAAGGTGTCTTTGATATTGCACTTTGAGCAGCTTCCGTTTTATGAGGAAAGAAGTATTAAGAAATTACTGTTTTATACTTATTCTGACACTGTGTTTGCAGCTTGCCGAGGTTAAAATAATTTTTTAAAACCGATTCATGCTGTAACCAACTAATTAGCCTTACCCTGTTGCTGATAATTACTTATGATTATTGTATTTGTTTATTTATGCTACTATGTGGTGGCTAAATAAATGTAATGATTCAAACGACAAATGATGCTGCTATTCTCAGTTCGCCCCCCACCCCCCGTGCGTTCCTACCCCATGCTGAGTTTAGGGATTTCAGGTACTTTTACTCAAAGATAATAATTACACTGACATCACCAATATTTATAATGGTCCTCTGGTCATTAAAAACGGCGGGACATGGTCCTTAATTCGGTGCTTGATCGCCACGGACAGCAGTCCATGCTCTGGAATGTGCTTCCGTGCTAGCCACAAAGTTACTTAGGAGTTCTTTTGGTGGATAGTGCCATTCCTTGATTAACACCGATGACAATTGTTGGATAGTCGTTGGTATGTGTGGATGTGCTGCAGTATGTCCCCCGACACGTCCCACACGTGCTCGATGGGACTTATGTCGGACATATAGGCAGGCCAGTCCATCGCCGAATATCTTCTCGTTCCAAAGAGTCCTCTACGTGCGCTGTTCGATGCGGTCGCGCTTTGCCATCCACAAAAATGTTCAGGGCCCAATGTACTCCCAAAAAGACGCAAAGGGGAAGAAGTACAGAGTCACAATAATGCTGACTGTTGAGTGTACTCTTTGAAATAAGTCGTACACACAAGAAACATTGTGCTTCCCCACACTACAACACCTCGACCACCAAAACGAACGTGCTGGACAATGTTCCTGGGTGCACTACGTTCTTCCACCCCTCGCCATATGAGGGTAAATTCAGAATCACTACGCAGAATGAATTTGTCCTTTCCCGACAAGTGTAAGTGACCCCATTCCTCGCTGGTCTAGTCTCTATGCTCTTGGCACTGTCGAAAACGCTGTCGCCGATGTGAGGGTGTCAAAATCATAACGTACAGGTCATCAGGCAAAGAGACCACACAGATGCAGTCACCTTGCCACAGTGGAGTGTGAGACTGCGTGTCTTGCAGTCCTGTTAATGTCTTTGCAGCTGCACCCGCTGTTTGACACGGGTCCATTCTTGCATCTTGCACAATGTTGCCATCATCTACTGGTGTACCTGACCGTAATAAAGTACTTCCTCTCTTTCAGTCAGTATGCCTTTGGTTCTGAACGCTCTCCAGACACGTGTAATAACGCTGTGGGCAATACCAAACTCCGAGCCTACACTCGTCAAATTTAGTCCTTCTTCTAGATTCCCGAAGGTTCTTCTCCGTGTGAAGTCATCCACATGTTGTCTTTGTTCCACGTCGTAATGAAGAACATGGCCTCACGTGCACTATAACTGCTCACTGATCGACACACACTGTCTTTTCACGTCCTTCCAACTGACTTGCGTTGGAAAGTCACCGCCATTTGGCCCTACAGTCACGCTAACCGCGCTCCATCTGACGTCAACTTTGGTTGGTTGGTTGGTTGATTTGGGGGAGGGGACCAAACAGCGGGATCGTCGGTCCCATAGGAGTAGGGAGGGATGAGAACGAAGTCGTCCATGCTTTTTCAAAGGAACCATCTCTCGCGTTTGCCTGAAGGGATTTAGGGAAATCACGGAAAACCTAAATCAGGAGAACCGGACGCGCGTTTGAATCGTCGTCCTCCCGAATGTGAGTCCAGTGTGCTAACCACTGCGCCAGCTTGCTCGGTGCGTCCAACTATCTGCGCACGACTGCGATACCTCGCGAAACATGTTCTCTCACTTTCATTCATATCCACAGAGTAGTTAGTATGTTAATTCAGCTCGCCCTTAAGTTTTGCATAGCAGAAGCTAGTCCATACACAAAACAATTGCATTACTTATTGCTTATGCACAGCAGTTTCCTTGAGGTATTCCGGTCGTGAGATTAACCGGTGTTTCGATTTCTTTGTCACAACAGCGTATTGTTCTTATAATACTGTATATTCTAGAGCAAATGTTCGTCTTGTGGTCCTCCGTCATCCCGCAGCTGTTTCTAGGCACACACGATCGCAGCCAAAACAATTCTCTCATTAACTACCACGTAGGCTACACACATGCACTCAGATTCACAGATGCATTTAATACGGCATGTTGGCTTCCGCATCGAATATTTAACACTCAAATATTTTTGCGGTTTCCTTTTGTCAGGCTTTTCTTTTCTGTTCCCCACCGTGAAGTCCAAAAATCACCTGCTCACTTCATACAGTCCGCTGTACGCTCTTTTCTTCATAACGTCTGTTAGAAAATTACATCCATTGACCGGTTTCCTAATTTTCGGCAGTCTAAGGTCGGAACTTCTTTGATTAACATAAATTAGCAAGTTTTACAATTTGCTTTCACACATTCATAAAACAGTTATCTCTCAAAAGAATTTTCTGAGAAAGAAGGAAAAAAGCATTTCTGCATCACTTCGCAGGAAAAGAAATACTTGCGTTAACAGGAGAAACACTTTCAAGCGCAAAATACTAAATTACGTGCATTTATGACTATTAAACATTTACACGCTTTTGTTTTCGATGTAAGGCCTTTCGAATGTAGTTTTCAGAATTCAATTGCTTCACTACAGTAGGACGCTTTCTTACTAAACTTGACTGTATCTCATTAGAATGAAAGGGGATTATTTTACTGTTTACGGCCATAATATTAATTTTCTCCTGCGCCCATTTTTCTTGCTACAGTATATTTCCCAAACACTATTCACTTCTAATTTGCGCACATAATGAGGGAATTACTTTTTGTAACTTCGTTTCTGCCTTTGCCCATCATTAGCAGCAAACTGGCACGTGAGAGACTTGTTTTTACCTGCGCTGAAAGCAACATTAAAACTCGTCCACTCAAGCTTGTGTTTGTCGTGAGTTTCTCGCCCAGTACAAAGTTCCAAGCAACTGGAAAAAAGTACTTGTGACTTCTGTATATGAGAAGGAGAAAAAAACGGGCACCGCAAAATTACAATGTTCTGAACATTAGTTTGCTGCACAATTCTTGTACATATCTTGAGTTCGAATACAGTAAATTTCCTTGTAGCTGAAAATCTTCTGTTCACAAATCAGTGCGCATTTAGAAAGAATAGCTCATGCGAAAGTTGGCCAACCCTTTACTCACATGGTATTCTATAAAAAACCGCGGGTGAAGGGTAACAGGCAGATTCCACATTCGTGGATTTTCGGAAAGCGCTTGACACGGTGCACCACTGTTGACTCATCGGAGATCCAGGGAAGTGTGGTAGGACCGCTGTTGTTTTCTGTATGCATGGGTGATTTGACGGACAGTACGAGCAGCAATGTGCAGCTGTTTGCCGATAACGCTGTGGTGTGCCGAAGGTGTCGGTGTCCAGTGACTCTAAGGGGATACAAGATTACAAGATGACGACGAAATTTCTAGTGATGTGTGGCAGCTTGCTGTTAAAAAAAGAAAAAGATAGGGCAGTTTAATGGAGGTGAGTAGGAGCGCTACTTGACACAATCAAAGACGTCGAAGCAGTTCAGATGTGTGCTAGATTTGTCACCAGTAGGTTTGATCAGAACGTAAGTATTACAGAGATGCTTCGTGGACTCAAATGGAAGTCCCTGGAGGGAAGACGATGAGCTTTTCACGAAACAGTATTGAGAAAATTTTTAGACCCGGCATTTGTCTCTTACCACAGTACGATTCTACTGCCGCCACCTTACATGTCTCATGAAGACCATGAAGATAAAAACAGGGACATAAGACTCGTACAGAGGCATATAGACAGTCATTTCCCCTCGCTTCATTTGCCAGTGAAATACGAAAGGAAATGACTAGTAAAAGTGGTTCACATGGCTCTAAGCACTATGGGACTTAACATCTGAGGTCATCAGTCCCCTAGATTAGAACTACTTAAACCTAGCTTACCTAAGGACATCACACATATCCATGCCCGAGGCATGATTCGATCCCACGACCGTAGGACTGAAGCGCCTCTATCCGCTCGGCCACAGCGGCCGGCGAAATGACTAGTACAAGGTACTCTCCGCCTGTATGACTAGTACAAGGTACTCTCCGCCTGTACCAAATGGTGGTTAAAGGAGCATGTATGTGAATATAGATGCAGTCGTCGTTACATTTATGAATAATTTCCATCAAGAATCTACTATCAAATAAACAAACTCTTGGGTGTAAGCGATTAATCAGCGACGATAAAGCATTTGCTTTAGCCTCGGAAAATTTTTCTCAGAGAGCAGGACTCTAAAGCAGTGATATATCGGAATACTGTTAAGTATACAGACAATGTAAAAATCTAAACTGACAATAAGAATTCTAAAGCATCGGCTGTACCATATTTCACGTTCTAAAAAGACTTGAATTTAAGGTCATCCTTTTATAATCAGAATTATTATAAAGGAATCTCTAAAAGCGAACAAGGTAAAAATAAAAATAATAAACTTTCATTGTTATGATTTTTATTTTTATTTTTATGTTGATCACTTTTAGAGATTCTTATGTAATAATTCTGATGTGAAGGCAAGACCTTCAAAATCCTTAAATTTAAGTGTTTTTACACAGTGAATAGGTGGTTGAGCCGACATTTTAACATTGCTTGTAACAAAAAATAGAAAGACATTACAACCTTTAATAGACAAGAGCAGTAGCTGTAATCACAGTAGGACCCATGTTGCGGAAAAAAAGGGTTGGGTTATTTGGGGAAGGAGACCAGACAGCGTGGTCATCGGTCTCATCGGATTAGGGAAAGAAGTCGGCCGTGCCCTTTCAGAGGATCCATCCCGGCATTTGCCTGGAGCGACTTAGGAAAATCACGGTAAACCTAAATAAGGATGGCCGGACGAGGGATTGAACCACCGTCCTCCCGAATGCGAGTCCAGTGTCTAACCACTGCCCCACCTCGCTCGGTGGAATAAAACTTACTGAAAATCTTTATTGATAATGGCCGGTGTACTTTATTCATTTATGCTGGAGAGTTTTACTAATGTATAGTTCAATAAAGTAGTGGCAGCACAGGTCGTACAGACGCTACAGAACAGACATAGTGAGTTACCAGCTGGCACATACGTAAACATACAGCACCGAGCGCCGTCTTGTGACAGTGGTATCAGCAATACTTCACTGTCGGCCACAGCTTGCACGAGGGCAGTCCTAACCAGACAGCTCACTCAGATGACTAAACCAGAAGTCTAAATCTCGATGTACGGCCCCACATCTAAAGATGCCCCAGAATGGGAGAACCTTGCATTCAGTTCGGTGTCTCCTTCATTCTGTTATGTCAGTCATATCTTTTGTTAGAAACAGCCATGACTTTATATGAGTCGGTCTTTGCACTTCCTTTTGATGCAATCTTAGAGTGACATATAATTTTAACAATATGTGTTTCATATATCAGTAAGTCTGGTTTGTGAGGTTATGAAAATTTACAGAATTTGCCTTTTAAATTCGTTTTCAGGGTGATCGTGCTGTTCTCTTCTCCCTCAGGTAAACTGAAGGCCGTTACAGATGTTAAACACCCTGTTATGAGGCAATATTCATGTCTATATACTTTTGTCCTTCAAACATACTAAGACCTCACATGTCTTCAATACAGAATTGCAATTGTGCCATTGACAGCTTTCAATTATTGCACAAGCCTGCTGGAGGACCGTTGCAGAGAAACAAATTATTGTTAACGGTGTATACAGTCCTCTCTTGTGTTCACCGTATGGTTCATTGCTTCCTTCCAAAAAAGTGCATAAGGTTAACAAAATTTTGATAAAAAAGTATGTGTTCTGCGAGATCAGTTTTATACTTATCAGATTCTTAAATATTTGATTTTACAAATTCCTGAACTAACAGCACACGTAGCCTGAAGGGTATGTTTTGGACAAAAACGATCCTGTTTTCCCGGAATGAGATGCTATAAAGTATTACCTTGTGATATCTGTGGTTAAAATGTAGTAACGTGAGCCTACGTAAGGGCACCACGTGTGCGAACAGTGGAGAATGTTGTACGGAGCTGAGAACAAGAAAATGTCTCCTTGTTGTACATTATTTTTCTTACTATTCAATTAAAAATCAACTTCAGTAACAGTTACCATTATTGATGATACTAGACAGAATAATATGAGCAGCAATTAAAAATGGTGCGTGGCTTTTTCTGTCAACGAGCCACGTAAACTGAAAATCTGATTTTATACCAGTCATTGCAGAAATACTGTTCCAAATTCTTCGCGACAGTTTTTCCAGATCCACTACCCTCGAAAGTTCTTCGATAAAATTCAAATATGGTGAATATATAGATCAGAGAACACATATTATCTCATCATCGTGCTTGCAGAATTAATGTGTAAGCGGTGAAATTTAGATCAAGGAAATAGAAATTTCGTACCTGAAATAGAAAATTAATTATTTCGTAGATCTTTCTAGTTACTTTTTACTTCAGCGTGTCTGCAGTGACAATCGTTATGTTGAAGGTCTTATCCTACTATTCCACGTTCTTATGTGTACTCATACCTGAGTGCACAATCACATGCAATGCTCATGTTTGTACTTAATAATGAAATCCAGTTTATCCAACCCTGTCTACTGTGAACAAGTCATCTTAATGAAAGTAATGACCGGACCATGCAGCCCATTCTTAATTACCCTAAATGGTTCAAATGGCTCTGAGCACAATGGCACTTAACTTCTGAGTTCATCAGTCCCTAGAACTTAGAACTACTTAAACCTAACTAACCTAAGGACATCAAACACATCCATGCCCGAGGCAGGATTCGAACCTGCGACCGTAGCGGTCGTGCGGTTCCAGACTGAAGCGCCTAGAAGAGCTCGGCCACTCCGGCCGGCAATTACCCTAACTCAAACATTGATGTATCAGAGTAAAAAGGAATGAATGCTGGATGTAGTATCTCCCTACTAGTAAGAATTATAGTTGTACAAGTCTAAAGGCGAAAGGTGAATTAACCTCATTTATGACCACTGGGGATATCTCTTCTATCTACCTCAAAAAAAAAAAAAAAAAAAAAAAAAAAAAAATGGAAGCAAGAACGGTAGGGGTCAGTGTCGGATGTTGTATCAAAGACAAGCGCGTTCGTAAATGTATATTACATAATTATTTTACTGGGAACCCCAATAAATAGGATATAAGAAATAAAATTCAAGCGTATGTGTTCAGTAGCTGATCGCTCACATTTGCCGAACACTGAAGTGTTCATGAATCTATTTCAACAGCTACATGAAATGAAGCTTCGCACATCCAGTCCCACAAAGACAAAAAAGCGCAATAGATGTACAAATACAAATTAAATTACCGATCGAGGTGGCGCAGTGGTTAGCACACTGGACTCGCATTCGGGAGGACGACTTTTCAATCCCGTCTCCGGCCATCCTGATTTAGGTTTTCCGTGACTTCCCTAAATCGTTTCAGGCAAATGCCGGGATGGTTCCTTTGAAAGGGCACGGCCGAGTTCCTTCCCAATCCTTCTCTAACCCGAGCTTGCGCTCCGTCTCTAATGACCTCGTTGTCGACGGGACGTTAAACACTAACCACCACCACCACTAATTAAATTGTTACCAAAGTAGGCAAAGCTCTTAGTAGTACTTGAAATATCACTGCTGATCACTGCAGACGAGATAACACGGGTACATTATAATCAAACGCAGTTCGTAACAACGCAATCACAGGATACCACGGTGAAATGCAAGAATCACTAAATTCCGATAATATTTAGGAGAACCAGTACAAACAGTACATAAATGGATTTCACTGTCTGAAAGAAAATCGCTTATTACCATCACAACGTGCAAAGCATAGGAAATTACGAATTAAATACTGGAAGAGAATATGACCGATGACCTTAACCCAAGGTACTTTGCGGCAATACATCGCTCCAACACAGTGAACGCACATTGGTCATAAGGCGGCGAGGTTTTGTAAACTGCAAATTGTGAAAATTATACGAAATCAAAGTAAATCAAATGAAATCATGTCAAGTGCATAATGAGATGAACTCTGTCCAATGAATTATTCATTTAACTCAAACTGAGTGACAAAATTACCAACGTGACAACCGCGTTTTGCTGACTGTACACGGCTGTCTCCAAGCACTTTCGTTGGCGGCTTACACTAGGAAATATCTGGGAAAAACATTTTCCATTCAAGCTTGCACCAGCGGCGAAATTCCACCAACGTCACGACATGTGACCCAAAGCTGAACATAGACTTCGTACGGAAATATTTGGGGTTAACAATGCACCTTTTGTTTTCAAGACTGCATCGAACTTCCCAAAGATAGGTCAACAGATTCTTAGACAAAAATATGTGCAACGTCAGTGGACTACTGCAAGGCAGTGAGACAGAGAAATGTCTATAAGTACAGTTATAATCTTTAGCTATAAGGTAATTGTACGTAAAAATTTTAAACTGCCTGACGGTGGAAGTTTGCGGAAGGTACAGCCACCTCTCTATACGACTGCGCAAACGATTGTAGAACCTGCTCCATGTTTCGCTCTTGGAAGAACACAGTTACAGTTTTACACTTTCCATTCAAAGACATGTGGTTGGAGATAGTGGAGAACTAGTCACGTCATAATTATTCAGTATGTGCTTGCATTTGTCAGAAATCGGCAATCTGTGCTCGTTTCACTAAGGAAACCGTAATATCTGTTGCAGGCACACCTATGGCAACAGCCCACCGTGTTCTCTGCGTCATTGGACTGTGGTCTTCTCATAAGAGAAAAATTATCCTTACCTTGTTGCCTCTAACAGGAACTTAAGCGTGTTTTTCGCTATTGTGTAGTACACTAGAAAGTTTTCCAACTTTATCTACATCTACAGCACTGCCCTGCAATTTACTATTCATTGCTTGGCAAAGGTTTCATCGAATCACCATCAAGCTATTTCTCTACCGTTCCACTCTCGAACTGCGCGTGGGAAGAGCGAACACTTATATCTTTCCGCCCGAGTTCTGGTTTCTCTTATTTTATTACAATGACCGTTTCTCATTATGTAAGTGCGAAAATATTTTCACAGTCAGAGGTGGAAGTTAATCATGTCATGAGAAGGTCGTGCCGCAATGGCAAGAGCCTTTGTTTTAATGACTGTCATCCCAAACAACGTGCCGTATCCGTGACACTCTCGCCGCTATTTCGCAAGAACACAAAACGATTTGCTCTTCTTTGGACTCTTTCGATGTCCTTCATCAATACTATTTTATTGTTACGTATATGTCTCACTGTTTTCTTCAACGATGTACGGCACAAAGCAGCAACATATGTGTGTAGTGGCAGCCTATGTGAGGAACAAAAAATATACAAATGTGTGTGAATTCCTAAGGGACCAAACTGCTGAGGTCATCGGTCCCTAGACTTACACACTACTTAAAGTAGCTTATGCTAAGAACAACCCACACAGCCACGCCCGGAGGAGGACTCGAACCTCCGGTGGGAGTAAAGGCAGGGGAAGGGGGGGGGGGATATTTTCAAACAACGAGGACTTTCGCACAAAAGTTCTCGAACTGCTCCATGACCAAGGAGTAGATTTATATCGTCGAGCCGATAGCACGTTAGGAGTAAAATTTCTGAGACGGTGCGGCAGAAAATTGCATTAGACGCCAGTGAGCGCGGCGCGTTGAGTTCTGGGTTAAGTCAACAAGCATGTGAAATTATTGCGAAACAGGCTAGCTTCGCTTGGTGTAACTTGCCAGCACAGTGGTAATACATGGTGGGGGCAAGGCATTGTCTGCCTTATCGGCGATTCAATCGTGTAGCCGTCTGCGTGACCAGGAGTGGTGGTACAACAAGTGCGCAGTTCGTTGGTTGGTTGGTTTGGGGAAGGAGACCAGACAGCGTGGTCATCGGTCTCATCGGATTAGGGAAGGATGGGGAAGGAAGTCGGCCGTGCCCTTTCAGAGGAACCATCCCGGCATTTGCCTGGAGTGATTTAGGGAAATCACAAGTGTGCTGTGATCTGGTATAAGTGACCATTTACTTCTGCAGCAGATTCATTCACAGTCCAGTACACCAAGACACAGAGGCTATGCCAGTCGAGGAGACGAAGTGGGGCCGCCAGCGACAGCCGCGGGTTCGTTTCCTTGCCGGAATACCTGCTTGCTGCGCTAAGCATAACCCCCACACTTGGCGCAACCGCGCAATAAGCCTGCTGGTCCACTCTAGCAGTAGCCAGACCGCTGCTAGGAGGGAGTGGGTCACACCTCGGGCACACCAGCCACTTACCGACACTGCAGTGCGAGTTCTCTTTCCGCTTGCTTTGGCTGTCTGCGAGCAGTCATTCGTTGATGCACGGCTACCTCTGTATGAGTCCACAAAGCGCCGATGACGTCAGTACTGTGGCTCACACAACGTAGCCGTACGCCCCGCGCTGAGTGCAGAAATCAGCAAACCTGGGCGCCAGCACGTATTGCAGCCAGCTGGACGAACGCTGGCCGCTGGCTGACCGATTATATGTCCGCTCCAAAGAGGCAGGGACGTAATCACCGCCTCACCACGCCGCAACACCAATGTATCGACTGGAAATAAAGAGTTAATTTTGACAGTCGCTTCTCCCTTGGCCTCATCGGCCTGTCATACAGTCCCACCCTTGGGCGCTCAGCTGTCCTATGCCATCCCAGGGTTCGAATATATAACGACTGATAGAACCTTATGAGGGTTGTTTATAGAGACTTTGTCACTATATTGAAAAATAGTGTCATGAAACTGTATCATTTGAGGTGTAGTGCAGCATTAACTAAAAGGTGCTTGGCATGCCATAGCACTCCGTCTTCAGGCAACGAGTGAACTACCGGGACCATCCGACCGCCTACCGGGATCATTCTCAGAGGAGGATGCGGAGAGGAGGGGCGTGGGGTCAGCACACCGCTCTCCCGGTCGTTATGATGGTATTCTTGACCGAACCCGCTACTATTCGGTTGAGTAGCTCCTCAGTTGGATCACGAGGCTGAGTGCACGCCGAAAAATGACAACAGCGCACGGCGGCTGGATGGTCACCGATCCAAGTGCCGGCCACGCCCAACAGCTCTTAACTTCGGTGGTCTCACGGGAACCGGTGTATCCACTGCGGTAAGGCCGTTGCCTTTGGCACGCTATAACAATGTGTAAATTACTTTTGAAGTCCCTTCATTCATCAACCACCCATTTAAATCGCAGTTGCAGTTAATCAACTGCACTGGATACAATGAACACATAGAAATCACAGCTGCAGTTAGTAAACTAAGGTGGCTTGGATGAAAATACCTGTTGTTATTAGTTATGCCAAGAACCAAAGTCGGCTCAACAATACGACATCATTCAAGAAATTCCGGAACATTCGTAATTTCGCTCCAATGATGTGTTGGAGCGAAATGTGGTTGGCATCCCTGCACACACCTGTGTTTAATGTGTAACTGCCAGAAGTTTCATTGTTTTTTAATGTTCAGCGTTGTACGGAGTAGAATGTTGTGTCGCATAGTTTGAAAATTTCGAGATGGCAGAGTTAGAGGAGCAACGCTTCTGCGTTAAACTTTGTTTGAAACTCAAGTAAACGTTTACAGAGACTCACCAAATGATGGAGGAAGCCTACTGTGATGAGTGCTTAAGCCATACTCGGTGTTACGAATGGTCTACACGTTTTAAAAATGGCCGGTCCGAAATTAAAGATGACCCTCGTTCAGGACCCTCTCCAACGTCCATTGACGACGCTCATGTTAGGAACATCAACGAAATTGTGCGTCCGAATCGAAGACTGACTGTCCGAGAGATTGCAGAAGAAAGTAATATTTCAGACGGATAATGTCATGAAATCCTGGAAATCCTGACACAGGATCTTAGAACGTAAAAAAAAAAAAAAGTTCAAATGTGTGTGAAATCTTATGGGACTTAACTGCTAAGGTGATCAGTCCCTAAGCTTACACACTACTTAATTACTAAATTATCCTAAGGACAAACAAACACACACCCATGCCCGAGGGAGGACTCGAATCTCCGCCGGAACCAGCTGCACAATCCATGACTGCAGCGCCTCAGACCGCACGGCTAAGCCCGCGACGCCCTTCGCCCCGCAATCTGTGAATAGCTTTTGGATCGCGCAGAGGAGAACGAGTTGTTGCTTAGATGGACCATTACTGGTGATGAGACGTGAGTCTACGATTATGAAGTTGATACCGAGGTTCAATCTTCACGTTGGGTCGAGAAAGGTTTTCCAAGACCGAAAAAAGCTCGTCAGATCAGGTCAGATATCAAAGCCATGCTGATAGTTTTCTTTGGCTTAGTTAGCATCAGTTCATCATGAATTCGCGCCACACTGACAATCTGTTAATAGGTGGTACTAACGGGACGTGTTGCGACGCCTGCGAAAAAATTTGAGACGGAAATGACCTGGCCGCCAGGAGTGGCCGCTTGGTTTGCGAAGCCATGTCACAGACTGCGCGGCCCCTCCCGCCGGAGGTTCGAGTCTTCCCTCGGGCATGGGTGTGTGTGTGTTGTTCTTAGCATAAGTTAGTTTAAGTAGTGTGTAAAACTAGGGACCGATGACCTCAGCAGTTTCTTCCCTTAGGAATTCACACACATTTGAACGTCTGAAATGGCCTGAGATGTGATGAGACAATTCATGGCTCTTGCATCACGATAACACACCCGCACATTCATCCCTATTGGTGCATGACTATTGCACAAATAACAAAATGACTGTACTGACTCATTCTCCTTACTCCCCAGACCTGGCCCCTGCGGACATTTTTTAATTCCAAAGTTGAAAACCCGGTTGAAAGAACGAAGATTTACAACGGTAGACGAGGTAAAAGCAATCCAGCAAGAATCGTACCAAGAAACGATGTATTAGTTGTGGAGGAGAGGATTCCGAAGGTGACCATGCACAGTCAGTGAAAGGTAATCGTAGAAAAATTTTGTAGACAAAGGCCCGGAATTTTTTGAACAGACCTCGATGACTAAAGAGGTGACCAAATACAGACTAGGGAAACAGAGGTCGATTACGGAAGTAAAGCTGGCAGGGCGCTTGTTACCGCTGAGACTCCTGCCGTGCTAACAAAAGAGGAGTCAGAGGACAGCTAGCGGGAAAGGTCATTGCAGCCGCAACGTTAACCTTATTCGAGGTGGTGGGAAACCGCGGTTATTTACTGCGCCGAGGTGAGGAGGCCGGCGCGCCGTCAATACCCGCCGAATTTACGAGCGGCCGAAGCCAGAGCCGTGGCCGTGGTCGGCAGCCGGCAGCCGGCGACGCCGGTCGATGGACAGAGCGCGCCCGCGCGCCGCACCTGCGGTCTCCGCCAGGCGGGGCCGCCCCACGGCGCTTCTGGGGGCTGTCCCGTCGGCGCCCTCGCCTACGGTGGACACACTCGCTTCTCGCTAACAGCCTCTTAACTTGCAAAAGGGCCAGTATCGAAGGCGTGACGTGACAGGTGCAGAGACAGAGGGGGCACAAAAACTGACACAAAAAAACAGTCTTGTGGTCGCAACTGCACTGCAGTCTAGCCTTCCCTATAGCAACAACGGAAGCCTACATTCCAGGCGGTTCCAGACCACTAGCACTTCAAGCGATATTCAATAGCAGTTGCCAGTGAGCCACTGTGCTACAGATATTCCAAGATACTGATGCCAGTCTCTGGGCAACGCCTTCGCTGGTGTTTAACTATGCAGCAGCAGGGTCAAGCGACGAGGCTTTAAAGCACTGTACGCGGACTGGCTCATGGTCCTGTCACCTCCAGCGAATGGAAGAGCTAGTGGGACAGCAGGGAGCTGTTCGCATTTGGAGCTGATGCGCGGGGTTGACAGTGCTATCTTGCAAAAAACTTCGGTGCCTGGTTTTATTGTAGATCTCTGTTGATTCACTGTGGATGCTGCTCAGTCTAAATCGCCAAACAGCTGTGCAATCTGAGATTTTTTTTTTTGAACTGTGAATACGCCACCTCAGGACCACGTTCCAATTTCAGTTCTTTGTTCCTTTCTTTTCTTCCACTATGCCTTCATCTGTTCACTATGTTTTTTTTTTCTTTCTGTCTTCCGATAAGTCATGCAACGTTCGTCGTTTAGGATGTTCGCAGTAGCTCTCGTGGTCGTCCTGGTAACGGTAGGTCGTGCCAGCTGCATTCAGGTGGCCTTACGCCTGTCTCATGTATCTACAAACCTTACTGGAGTATTAATCTATCTGTGACTGAAAACCGTGTCAGAGTCATTACAGAAGTTCCTTATATTAACCTCCACATACAGATCCTGCCTTTGAATCCTTCCATTTTTAATACCTTTTTCGAATGGCTTCTTTGTTGGTTATACCTTCTGTTTTTATATTCTTTCTTTCTAAATTCTTTTTTACTTCGTTGATCCAGCTTGCTATGGACTTCTTACCCCACAAATATTTGAAAACCCTATTAGTTAATCTACTGTCCTGCATTCGAAAGAAATATATAAAAAAAATGAGTTTAATTTTTCTCATTACGTTTGAAATATTTTATATATTTTGGTATATTTCAGCACTACTTCGTAATTTGCAACCTTCTGCTCTGTTTTCTGCTCCTAATATTTTCCTTATAATTCGCGTTTCTAGTACTTCTAAATTTTTAAATTATAGTTTAACTCCAAGAATTTGCTTGAATATAGGCATTCTGGCTTAGCTACTGTGTTGCAATGCCTTCTTTTTGCAATTGTGGATAGGCACTTTTTATTGTACAGTTCTTTGGTGGTACCGTATGCTCTCACCATTTTATGCAACCTTTCCTCTACTGCAGATTTTTCCAAAACATTTCCTTGGATTATCGCCCCTAGATACTTTGTCTATTTGGCCAATATCAGTATTCAGGAATTTTGGAGCATCCTTAACGTTTTGTACAAATTTTGTTTATTCTGCAGAAATTCTTAAGCCGGTTCTCCTGGATATTTGTTACAGGAGGTTTATTTGTGTTCTAAAAGATGCCACATTTTCGGAAAGTATATCAAAATGATCTGCAGGTGCAAGACATTTCGATCTTTTTTCTTTCTCTTCCTAACTGTATAGGCGAGATGTTGAGTTTAATAAGTTTTTCATTCCTAATTCTTACGATTTTCTCTAACACACGATTAAAAATTGTGGATAGGCCGTTACCTTCTCGCACACCTGTTTTTATTTTGAAAGGATGTGCAATTTTTCCCCTAAAATTTACAGACTGTATCTGTAAGTGCTTCACAGGTTAGGTTTGCCAGTTTGGACTTCACGCCAAGTTCTCGAATTACTTTATTTGTAGTCTCTCTGTCAAAAGAATCAAACTCCTTTCTGAAACCCACAAAATTAACTACAATATCCTTTGAATTAAGTGATCTGTGTTATTTTATTTTATTTGAACAACCAGTTTCGACCCCAAATGCACCTCAAGTATATACACTCAAACGTATCGTTATTTGCATACTGGAGTCACCTGTTTCTAGATGTCGTGAATTCGTATTTCAAGTGCTTCCTTTGGAGACTTGACGACAACTGTTGCGCGCTGGTATGAAAGCGTTGAGCTTTCTGGGATAGATAGTTCTCTATCGAGATTAAGAGCTGTGCATGCCGTAATGAAGATCAACAGGATCCACAAGCACGGTTGTATTATGTGGTGATTTGGCTGGTTTTCGCCTTAATGCTTGTGAATTTCCATCATAACAAAAAAGGGAGAACGCAAAGAAATAAATGGTGAGCTTACAGTTTGATATACAAACACTCGCCAGATGATGGCAACTGATTAATCTTATTTACTGATCGGACAGTGTTTGAGAGCACTGTGTGGTCAGATGATTCGCCAATTACCCAGTATTTTGTTGTGGCTTAGTGCCATTAAGTTTTATGTACACATATTGAAGGTGATTGTTGCAATATTTTTAAAATTGCAAACGAGCAGGAAACTTTATTTTTGCTAAATGTATTTTTAAAACAAATATTTTTGTGGCTCTGTTCCTGGTTAAGATTAGTGATCTGTATTACTTAGAGAGAGAGATTTTGGTTAAACTGCTATTTCAGTCATATTCCTTTAAAATCATACTGTGGGGAAGTTATTTTAATGTTACAATCTTGAATTTGTGCCAAATATTGATAAAACCAATGTTTGTAAAAGTCATATTTAAGAGCAGTATTTTATTCAGTGGGATCCCTCATTCCAGATTTGTTTCGGCACTGTTACTTCGCATTCAGATAATTTTAAGACATGTGTTATAACTGTGTTTGGCATCAAGAAAGTAAGGGAAGAGGAGAGTGAAATTTTGTAAGACCAAGCAAAATGACATTGCTCAAACATATGGAAGTATCAACATGAGGCAGCAGCTAAGCATAGTCATTTCGATGCGATTAGTCAATCTCGAGAAGGGCGACATCAACACTTCTGTGTGTGAGTGCATATGAGCTCAGGAGAAAAAGTTCAGACAAGTGTAGACCAACATGTCTCCGTTACTGTTGATATGTTGTGTAAGAAGTGCCAAGGAGGGAGCAGCAACACCTATCAGATGGCTGACGAGGTAGTTACGACACTGAAACACATTGTTTAAGCTGATGTAGGAGGACGGAAGGTCACTGACCACTCGTAAAGATGAGAACTCATTCAGCCATGATGAATGACGTCCAAAAGCAGAGACTATCCCCGACGCCATAAATACTCCGCCTTGCAAGGCTAGAGGCAGTCGATCAGTAGGATCAATGACATTCATGTTGTTCGCATTCAGTTCCCTGAATGTTGTTGTTGTTGTGGTCTTCAGTCCTGAGACTGGTTTGATGCAGCTCTCCTGAAAATTGCATTGTAATATCTTGCGTATGAGTTGGTTCAAAATGGCTCTGAGCACTATGGGACTCAACTGCTGAGGTCATTAGTCCCCTAGAACTTAGAACTAGTTAAACCTAACTAACCTAAGGACATCACACACATCCATGCCCGAGGCAGGATTCGAACCTGCGACCGTAGCGCGTATGAGTTGTTCCAGTACTGATCATAGTACTGCTGATTCATGAGATGACCACTCATCCGTGGCCACAGATGATAGCAGCCAGCCTGCAGCCTCCAGTACCGGCCGCCAATGACGAAGTAGTCCAGTGGGCTACCAATACTGTTCCAGCCTGGGGGCCCAACTGCTCTAAACTCTGGCACTACTTTTGTAAGATGGCCTACCAAACCGACTGGCTAGGATCATATCAGTATGACCTTAAGGCATCTGACATCGCGGCCCATCTGATGGGACAACATGGGCAGTGACCCGGGAGCGACAGATACTACTCCCAGAATAACTTGCTTACGCGCACATTCCGTGATCGTCGCCAATTCCGAACAGAGTTTCTGATAGGGCTTTCCTCTACACCCCAGAGGCAGCAATGCGCTCACTAGACGTCACAGGTCCGAGTACAGGGCTGATGTGGTGAGACACAGCAGCCTACGCTAGCCACTGTTGAGCAGATTCCTGCTTGCTAAGCCACCAGCTGCCGCCGAAGATACGACGACGAAATATACTGCACTAAATGAAGTAATATTTAAACCTGTTTTTTTTTCAGTTTGATGACGCCACATTGGCTTTCGTCCTTGCGGTTTCCAGCAATCAGTCTGTCTGAGGAGGAAGACTGGACCCGATGATTATTTTTGAGGCTGTTGTCAAATATACACAAAGGAATTGTATCTAATTTAATGTGTTACTACGCATGTCTTAAGATAGCGCCCGAAAACCTCAAACCACACACACACACACACACACACACCATGTCTTAAGAAATACTGTTGTTCTCACTGTTAGCCTTCATCATTGTTTCAAATTTTTAAGGTGGTCATATTTATTATTTGATAAAATAAAATTATATAAAAAAGGTATTTGTTATTTCTCACTATGTGCGATTGGTATCTTCCACTAGCGTACTGGGAGTTGTATAGCGTGGTAATTTTAAGATAGCACAGCCAAGATAACGGAAACTACGTTGCACGTGAGCTGTCACATGGAACAATTAGTGTGCAATTTCATATCGCTGCACAAACCAGACTATAAGCTGCGTTCCATAGCTCAACAGACTGTTACAGTTCCATCGAGCTCGGTAGTTCCGTCGTCGAGGCGCATTGATGTGCTCGCCGAAGGAACGTAGTCGCAATGCCAATCTAACAGGATATGAACACTCCCTTACACCTTTTAAGCTTTTACGGGAGGGGGGGGGGGGGGGGAGAACTGTTTCTAGCTCTAAAATATCCCTCTCCACGTGGCCCCAACACAAAGACAAACCGTGTGGGCTTCGCGCAGAAATTGACCGCAAACGGATTTTCCTAACGGCAACCGTCATATTTGGAATCTTAATAAAAGATGTTCGTGATCATCATAAAATGAATAAAATCTTCTCGATTTTCAAGCCGCGTCACTTCGAATAAAATTCTAGAACTTTCGATAGCTAGCTTCGCCATCGTCGTCAGGAGTAAAGCTACTAACACTAAGTACTTTTACTCCTGACGGCCGTGGAGGAGCTAACGTCCGAAAGCTCGAGAATTTTATTCGAACTGATGCGGTTTCAAAACCGAGAAGATTTTATTCAGAAATGCCGCCGTGAAAGTCTCCGAGAACACATCATCACAAAATCTTTCTCAACGATAGACTAGAAGTTCGTAGAAAATTGATTGACATTTACATAAAACAATGGTGTAAGTACAAAACTATAGAAGTAAGCAGATTTTGTGTCGATCAGCACCACTTTGAAGTTTGTGCATGTGAACTTCAGCTAGATAATGTAGCGTTGATATTAGCAACAGTGTACGAGTCCCTATTAGGAGATTCAGAGCTATTCAGTAAAAAGATTGACTATCTACTATACTGTCTGTCAGACATAAAGAAGAAGTTATTAATCTGTTGTGATTTCAATGTAAGCTTTCTAAGCCCTTCTGATAGTAAAAGTGAACTAGAAGTGCTATTAATGACATATAACTTAGAATCAGTGATCAACTTCCCTGAACGTATAGCTCAAGACAGTAGCACTCTAATAGATAGTGTATTTTTACAGCACGAGGATGTAAAAGTAACACATATTTTCCTTGTGATAAATGGATTATCAGACCATGATGCACAATTGGTTAACTTACAAAACCTAAGGGTGTACTGTGCAGAAACCATTAAGTAAAAGTGTAAGGTTCAAATGGTTCAAATGGCTCTGAGCACTATGGGACTTAACATCTGAGGTCATCAGTCCCCTAGAACTCAGAACTACTTAAACCTAACTAACCTAAGGACATCACACACATCCATGTCCAAGGCAGGATTCGAACCTGCGACCGTAGCGGTCGCACGGTTCCAGACTGAAGCGCCTAGAACCGCTCTGCCACAGCGGCCGGCAAAAGTGTAAGGCTGCTCAACCCAGTATCCATAGAGCACTTCAGAGAAAGTTTAAGAAATGTTAATTTGGGAGATGTATGTAATGAGCGAAATGGTAACAACAAATGCAACACATTTCTTGATAAATTTATATCTCTTTTTGAACATTGTTGCCCCAAAAAATTACTAAATATAATACCAAACAGTTTTCAAAGATACCTTGGATTACTACACCTATTAAAGTGTCTTCAGAAAGAAAGAGAAAACTGTATGAGACAACAAGAATTAGTAAAGACCTAGAAATAATCTTACACTGTAAAAATTATTCTAACACGCTGAGAAAAGTTCTCAGAAAATTTAAAAAATATGTATATTAAAGGTGAAAATTAACAATTCAGGCTATAAAATCAGGTCAATATGGGATGTTGTTAGAAGAGAAACAGGAAAAGTAACCACTGGGGTAGCTAGTATTCCATTAAAGAGGATGAGTCCGTCTTAACCAACAGTACACAAGTAGCCAATGTATTTAACAGCCATTTCTTAAGTGTAAGTGAAAAAATTGGCGAAAATAGTTCAAAAGAAAAACCCAAGCAGTACATGGAAGAGTCAGTTTTGAGAAATCCTTGCCAGATTATTTTTCATCTAACAACCTCTTGTGAAATAAGGAAAATCATTATATCTTTGAAAAATAAATGTTCTGTTGGAGTAGATGACATCTCTAGCAAGATATTAAAACAATGTGGAGCAGTTACAACCGATGTTCTGAGTCACATCTGTAATGCATCACTAACTCAAGGTATTTTCCCAGACAGGTGAAAATATACCACTGTCAAGCCTCTCTATAAAAAAGGGGACTCCACAGACGTCAGATATTACCAGCCAGAATCCTTGCTTACAGCATTCTCAAAAGTTGTTGAGAAAGTAAAGTACTCAAGAGTGGTTAGTCATCTAAAAAGTAATTGGACATTCAGTAAATCACAGTTTGGATTTCAAAAATGCTGTTCTACTGAAACAGCAATATACAACTTCACTGTGCACCTAATAAATAGTAAAATGTCACCAATAGGAATTTTCTGTGATTTATCCAAAGCATTTGATTGTGTGAAACATGACATTATGTTACAGAAATTATAATTCTATGGTATAAATTGAACTGTATATGAGTGGTTTTAGTCATAGTCACAGAAAAGGAAGCAAAAAGTTTTTATATTGTTTAAGTGATCTAAGGAAGTTTTCCACTCCATCTAACTGACTGGGGTGAAATAACATTAGGTGTTCCACAGGGTTCGATCGTGGGTCCTCTTCTGTTCTTGATATATGTGAATGACCTCCCTTCTTATCTGAAACAAATAGCTAAACTGACACTGTTTGCTGATGATACAAGCATGATTATTAATCCAATAAAAGAAACTCAAATAGAAAATGATACAAATAATGTCTTTGCAAATGCTGTTGATTGATTTTCTGCAAATAGGCTTGCTCTGAACTTGAAAAAACACATTACATCCAATTTTCCACTGCAAGCAGTACAGTTCCTTCAATAAATATAACGGATTAACAGAAGTCAGTAGCCAGGGTAGAGCGTACTAAGTTTTTGGGTGTACATATAAATAAGTATCTTAATCGGAAAATTCGTATTTTTGATCTCCTAAATCGACTAGTCAGCAACTTTTACAATCAGAATATTTGCTAATTTTGAGGATATAGAAATTAGCAAGTTAACATACTTTGCATGTTTTCAGTCTCTGATATCATACAGATTAATATTTTGGGGTAACTCAACGCTTAGGAAAATAGTATTCACTGCTCAAAAGAAAGTGGTTAGAATAATGTGTGGCGCTCATAGTCGCACATATTGTAGGCATCTATTTAAAAGTTTAGGAATTCTTACAACATCCTCACTGTACATTTTGAAATTTGTATTCAACAACATGGGCCAGTTTAAGAACAACATTGACATTCATGATTGTAAAACCAGATGAAAGAAAGACTACACTATCTTCTAGTTAACCTATCTTTGGCACAGAAAGGGGTAAAATATGCTGCTGTAAAACATTTTTATAAATTACCAGATAAAATAAAAGTCTGACATACAGCAGTAATAGTTTCAAAAGCAAATTGAAATTATATCTCCCTGACAACTCCTTCTATACCATATATGAATTCTTGAATACAAATAAATACGTCTGTATGTATAATATAAGCACTTTGTGCCATTTAAGGAAATGTGGTACGTAATAAACATTTTAAGCTGCAAAAATAAACATTATTCATGTGTGCATTTCTTATGCACTTGACACGTTCCACATCTTAAAAGATACCGTTAGATTGATGAAAGGAACACGTAACTAACAAACTGACTAACTAACTATATTTTATACCTAGGGCGACTGAAACTGGCACAAGCTAAAGCACCGAAAATCTTGATGTCCTTTGCTAATCACGTTGCTAAACGTTTAACTTTGTTGCTAATTTTTGTGTAAAGTACCACTCACCAATCGGTTTCGATGTGCTCCAGTTTTATTAACCCCGCTTAACAATATTAAAATTGGTAGGCATGTGTAGAAAAGTAATTATTGGAAGTCAGTTGAACGGCAGCGGCGATGACTGTGGAGGGGTGAAGGGAGGGGTTGAAGAATGTATGTTTATGCCTGCAAACGCATCCATGGTGTCCAATGCGGATGTAAAAAGAATGTGAAAACAGTGCGAGTAATGCATACTTGAACATAAGTGCAATGGGCATTATGATGATATAGAGAGAAAGAAAGGTGTGATGTAATTCAAAATGCGCAACTGAGACTGAATAATAAATGTGATTCGTTTTAAATATCAATATAGTTGCTGACCGTTCCGCGACGAATATGATGACTATAGTATAAGAAGACAGAGATTTAGGAACCAGGTTTTAAATTGTAAGACATTTCCAGGGGCAGATGTGGACTCTGACCACAATCTATTGGTTATGACCTGTAGATTAAAACTGAAGAAACTGCAAAAAGCTGGGAATTTAAGGAGATGGGACCTGGATAAACTAAAAGAAACAGAGGTTGTACAGAGATTCAGGGAGAGCATAAGGGAGCAATTGACAGGAATGGGGGAAATAAATACAGTAGAAGAAGAATGGGTAGCTTTGAGGGATGAAGTAGTGAAGGCAGCAGAGGATCAAGTAGGTAAAAAGACGAGGGCTAGTAGAAATCCTTGGGTAACAGAAGAAATATTGAATTTAATTGATGAAAGGAGAAAATATAAAAATGCAGTAAGTGAAACAGGCAAAAAGGAATACAAACGTCTCAAAAATGAGATCGACAGGAAGTGCAAAATGGCTAAGCAGGGATGGCTAGAGGACAAATGTAAGGATGTAGAGGCCTATCTCACTAGGGGTAAGATAGATACCGCCTACAGGAAAATTAAAGAGACCTTTGGAGATAAGAGAACGACTTGTATGAATATCAAGAGCTCAGATGGAAACCCAGTGCTAAGCAAAGAAGGGAAAGCAGAAAGGTGGAAGGAGTATATAGAGGGTCTATACAAGGGCGATGTACTTGAGGACAATATTATGGAAATGGAAGAGGATGTAGATGAAGATGAAATGGGAGATACGATACTGCGTGAAGAGTTTGACAGAGCACTGAAAGACCTGAGTCGAAACAAGGCCCCCGGAGTAGACAATATTCCATTGGAACTACTGACGGCCGTGGGAGAGCCAGTCCTGACAAAACTCTACCATCTGGTGAGCAAGATGTATGAAACAGGCGAAATACCCTCGGACTTCAAGAAGAATATAATAATTCCAATCCCAAAGAAAGCAGGTGTTGACAGATGTGAAAATTACCGAACTATCAGCTTAATAAGTCACAGCTGCAAAATACTAACACGAATTCTTTACAGACGAATGGAAAAACTAGTAGAAGCCAACCTCGGGGAAGATCAGTTTGGATTCCGTAGAAACACTGGAACACGTGAGGCAATACTGACCTTACGACTTATCTTAGAAGAAAGATTAAGGAAAGGCAAACCTACGTTTCTAGCATTTGTAGACTTAGAGAAAGCTTTTGACAATGTTGACTGGAATACTCTCTTTCAAATTCTAAAGGTGGCAGGGGTAAAATACAGGGAGCGAAAGGCTATTTACAATTTGTACAGAAACCAGATGGCAGTTATAAGAGTCGAGGGACATGAAAGGGAAGCAGTGGTTGGGAAGGGAGTAAGACAGGGTTGTAGCCTCTCCCCGATGTTGTTCAATCTGTATATTGAGCAAGCAGTAAAGGAAACAAAAGAAAAATTCGGAGTAGGTATTAAAGTCCATGGAGAAGAAATAAAAACTTTTGAGGTTCGCCGATGACATTGTAATTCTGTCAGAGACAGCAAAGGACTTGGAAGAGCAGTTGAATGGAATGGACAGTGTCTTGAAAGGAGGATATAAGATGAACATCAACAAAAGCAAAACAAGGATAATGGAATGTAGTCTAATTAAGTCGGGTGATGCTGAGGGAATTAGATTAGGAAATGAGGCACTTAAAGTAGTAAAGGAGTTTTGCTATTTGGGGAGCAAAATAACTGATGATGGTCGAAGTAGAGAGGATATAAAATGTAGACTGGCAATGGCAAGGAAAGCGTTTCTGAAGAAGAGAAATTTGTTAACATCCAGTATTGATTTAAGTGTCAGGAAGTCATTTCTGAAAGTATTCGTATGGAGTGTAGCCATGTATGGAAGTGAAACATGGACGATAAACAGTTTAGACAAGAAGAGAATAGAAGCTTTCGAAATGTGGTGCTACAGAAGGATGCTGAAGATTAGATGGGTAGATCATGTAACTAATGAGGAAGTATTGAATAGGATTGGGGAGAAGAGAAGTTTGTGGCACAACTTGACCAGAAGAAGGGATCGGTTGGTAGGGCATGTTCTGAGGCATCAAGGGATCACCAATTTAGTATTGGAGGGCAGCGTGGAGGGTAAAAATCGTAGAGGGAGACCACGAGATGAATACACTAAGCAGATTCAGAAGGATGTAGGTTGCAGTAGGTACTGGGAGATGAAAAAGCTTGCACAGGATAGAGTAGCATGGAGAGCTGCATCAAACCAGTCTCAGGACTGAAGACCACAACAACAACAACAACAGTATAAGAATAGATGCTAGCGAAGCCTTTACGTTGCACTGTTGTATTTGATCGCGAATGGTCCCTGTGCAATGTCATCAAAACGTTCCAAGTTTCAGTCGTGGCCAGAACAGTGTTTTGTATGGTTGTGAGTGCGCTATGTCGCAGCGTAGTGACTTCGACCATGGGCAAGTTGTTGGTGCTCGTATGAGGGTGCTTCCGTGAGGTAGGAGAAGCGTTCGGTGTTTCAAGAGGCACGGGATAAAGGGAAAGCGTGAAAACTTCATCCGCTAAGTCACAACGCGGATGGAAGTGTGTGTCGAGTGACCGTGATGGACGCCCATTGAAGAAGATGTGACGAAAAACAAGAGGATTAAATCTGCAGAAGTCGCTGCAGAACTGAATATTGCGCTGGGGAGCCCTGTCAGCAACAAAACAATACGAAGGGAGCACTATAAGCTCGTAATTGCAAAACGGGCTGGAATTCCAAAACCACTCATCAGTGTTGCAAATGCCCGTAACTGGAAAACATGTTGCCGAGGCCTTAAAACATTAACTATGAGAGGGTAACTGGTAACATCGACGTTGACCGCCCTTACACACCAAAAACAACAAGAACATGGACTATGAGCAATGGAACAATATAATTTGGTCGGATGGGTCCTGTTTTACTCTGTTTGCAACCTCTGGCAGAGCTAGCGTCGAAAGAGAGAAACATGACGGGAGTTCGGGGATTTCGGGGATGATTTGCTCAACCACATCGTGGAGCTCCATCGGCCCCATTGTTACTCTACACACTGCCGAGGATTATGTGATCATTTCGGGTGATCAGGTCCATTCCATCATACAACGTTTGTTCCCCAGTGGTGACGCTGTATTACAAGACGACAGCGCCCCTTTACACGCAGCTCGCATCGTCCAGTAGTGGTTTTGGGCCACGAAGATCAACTGTCCCATCTGATCTGCCCACGGCAGTCACGAGATCTCAATATTATTGAGACTTTGTGGTCCCTTTGGAGAGAGTTGTGTGTGATCACTGCCCACCTTCGTTACCTGAACATGATGATCCCCCTGAAAATCATGCGGTATCTATACTTAGCCATTCCGAGACTACTGGAAGCTTTTTTGATGGTCAACGATTTCCTACACTACGCTTGGCATGGAAAATGCGTTGTTTCTGTGGTATGTCTATATATTTGTCCACTTTCTGTCTATGAAGTACGCAAGCCACGTTCCGCTGTATGGTGGAAGGTAGTAGTCTTGATACCTCCGACTCTGTTCTGTGGCAACTGGGCAGCTTGTGCTATTTATGTGTTATGGTGCAAATTTATGCAATAAGTTCCCATTTAACATAAAACTAAGATATTAGAATTCCTCACCAGTTCAAAAGAACATGGAAACATGCATCGTGAGCAACACATCTTACCAGATAACTGAGTCCTCGGAATGAAGGGTTGAAAAGTTGTGAGTAGTAAGTAGTAGTTGCGAGTAACAAGTACTAAGTAGTTAGTGCTCATTGTAAGGCAGTATTACAAATATTAATTAACGGCAAAAGCGGTTCATTATTAAATATGTATATAGTTATTATCTTCGAAAACAACACTGAATCAAGTAAATATTAAATTACCAATAAGATAAAAACGGAAGCAAAGTAGTGTGTAGCTAAGGAGCCATCGGCTTTCTCCGAAAAAGCAGTTTTCTTTATATTTTACTAAATCAAAAATCGCTGGTTTAAACATGTATAGCATTAAGCAGTATAATAATGGGATTTTCCTTACACAGCGAATGAATATCTGTATGTATGAATGAAAGGCTGTTGTTGGGTCGGGACCGGGCTGGGTGTCGTCTCATCAATAAGAAGAATTTTTGAGTTTGTATTAACGATGCTCCAGAAAATTATGTATTATAAAATAATGGCACCTGATTTAAAAGCTAACTCGTAAGGTTACGTTCAACGTCGTCGTAATTGTTAAATTAATAATCCAAGTTTCTAGTTTGTAAACAAGCTGAAAGAATTGCTTGGCATTAGAATATGCCTGAAATAGCAATCCATCAATCCATTCACGTCTTCGCACTAGACATTTAAAACAAATCAGAAACCTAGTCCACAGATTGCTTGTTTAAAATAGCATTTTAATACAAAATTCTTAGTTATTGCAAGTTTATGCCATAATAGTAATACTTAATTTTTCGAACTGCGGTTTATAAATTATTCTCTCGGACATTGCCTTCACTCCAGAAATTAAAATACAGCTCTACCCTGTGGAAATAAATTACAGCAGTATTTTTGCTCACCGCGGAAATCCGCTTCCACTTCTAACAATTGCAGAATAACTTGTCGGCAGTATAATGCACATCAGCCTTCTGAAATTCTTACAAATGATTAAGGTAGCCAGACATTCACCTAGAGCCAACTCTAAATCTGTATATATTTTAAGACTTTCATCCCTACTTGTTTATATTCGCACATTACTCTACAGTAACACGGATCTTCATGCATATGAATTAATGCTCACAACAAACAAAAAGTTATTTCTTTAAATTTGTTTAACTATAAACATTAGTGCATCACTCAAACGACCTTCCTGTCCCCAGGAATTTTCCATTTTTCGGCTGCAGTTTCTGTGGTATCACCGCCAGATACCACACTTGCTAGGTGGTAGCCTTTAAATCGGCCGCAGTCTGTTAGTACAGGGCTATTACAAATGATTGAAGCGATTTCATAAATTCACTGTAGCTCCATTCATTGACATATGGTCACGACACACTACAGATACGTAGAAAAACTCATAAAGTTTTGTTCGGTTGAAGCCGCACTTCAGGTTTCCGCCGCCAGAGCGCTCGAGAGCGCAGTGAGACAAAATGGCGACAGGAGCCGAGAAAGCGTATGTCGTGCTTGAAATGCACTCACATCAGTCAATCATAACAGTGCAACGACACTTCAGGATGAAGTTCAACAAAGATCCACCAACTGCTAACTCCATTTGGCGATGGTATGCGCAGTTTAAAGCTTCTGGATGCCTCTGTAAGGGGAAATCAACGGGTCGGCCTGCAGTGAGCGAAGAAACGGTTGAACGCGTGCGGGCAAGTTTCACGCGTAGCCCGCGGAAGTCAACGAATAAAGCAAGCAGGGAGATAAACGTACCACAGCCGACGGTTTGGAAAATCTTACGGAAAAGGCTAAAGCAGAAGCCTTACCGTTTACAATTGCTACAAGCTCTGACACCCGATGACACAGTCAAACGCTTTCAATTTTCGGCGCGGTTGCAACAGCTCATGGAAGAGGATGCGTTCAGTGCGAAACTTGTTTTCAGTGATGAAGCAACATTTTTTCTTAATGGTGAAGTGAACAGACATATTGTGCGAATCTGGGCGGTAGAGAATCCTCACACATTCGTGCAGCAAATTCGCAATTCACCAAAAGTTAACGTGTTTTGTGCAATCTCACGGTTTAAAGTTTACGGCCCTTTTTTCTTCTGCGAAAAAAAAACGTTACAGGACACGTGTATCTGGACATGCTGGAAAATTGGCTCATACCACAACTGGAGACCGACAGCGCCGACTTCATCTTTCAACAGGATGGTGCTCCACCGCACTTCCATCATGATGTTCGGCATTTCGGATCGGTCGTGGTGGAGATCATGATCAGCAATTCATGTCATGGCCTACACCCTCTCCCGACTTAATCCCATGCGATTTCTTTCTGTGGGGTTATGTGAAAGATTCAGTGTTTAAACCTCCTCTACCAAGAAACGTGCCAGAACTGCGAGCTCGCATCAACGATGCTTTCGAACTCATTGATGGGGACATGCTGCGCCGAGTGTGGGAGGAATTTGATTATCGGCTTGATGTCTGCCGAATCACTAAAGGGGCACATATCGGACATTTGTGAATGCCTAAAAAAACTTTTTGAGTTTTTGTATGTGTGTGCAAAGCAATGTGAAAATATCTCAAATAATAAAGTTATTGTAGAGCTGTAAAATCGATTCAATCATTTGTATTAACCCTGTATACGTCGGACCCGCGTGTCGCCACTATCAGTGATTGCAGACCGAGCGCCGCCACACGGCAGGTCTAGAGAGACTTCCTAGCACTCGCCCCAGTTGTACAACCGACTTGGCTAGCGATGGTTCACTGACAAAATACGCTCTCATTTGCCGAGACGATAGTTAGCATAGCCTTCAGCTACGTCATTTGCTACGACCTAGCAAGGCGCCATTACCAGTTACTATTGATACTGAGTCAAGTAAAGTCAAGAGCGACACTCATCATTAATGGATTAAAGTTAAGTATTCCACCAGCTACGTCCGTTTTTCTAAAGTCTAATTTCCTTGTCCTGTTCCAGACCTCACGCCAGCCTGCGTGAGCTAAAACGCGTGCCTTTCGGCTTCCTCTAATAATACGGTGTTGGCTCTCCTGCCAACCCACAACAGTTTCCTCCTTAATTAGTACGGTTTTTCTTTTGTTGTTGTTTTTAGACGATCATCCATACACATTACAGTAATGGACGCGTGTATTACGTACGCACATGGTACTTGGTATACATGTCCCTTGGTATGCCTATCATATTTCAGGAAATGTCACATCACAAACAGTTACATACCTGAGAAACTGCCTCATAATGTATCCACTGAATGTACCAACACAAAAACATCACTGTACTACTTCAGGAGATGTGACGTTATAAACACAGATACGTGAAAAAATGCCGCAACATGCAGGAGGTTTTAATAGATTTATTCTTTACTGGTGGTGGTGGTGGTGGTGGTGTGTTGGGGCTTATGGGCGCTCAACATCAAGGTCATCAGCGCCCTGACACACATTAAAAGGAACGAATGTGGACAGACCTAAGAAAACTAAAGCACACACTCAAAGAAAGCAGGAAAAGAAGGAAAATGCTACATAAGAAAGTAAAACCTAAGGAAAGGGGAAACATAGCAACAAGAATGTCACAGGAAATTGTTATTGGCTGGCCACTTAATAAAATATGGGCGAGCTTGTCACACAGTGAGCAAATTAAAATCCTCTCCCTAAAATCTTTGTAAAAACATTTGACAGGGCACAGAACTTTAAAACTTTAACCACATTTGTCCGAGTGTTGCCTAAAAGAGGTGGCAGGTCCGCTGGCAAGTTAGCCGCGACCCGCTGGTCAGAAAATAAAACGCAATCCAATAAAACGTCGCGCACTGTGACCTGGACTCCGCAAGCTCCACACATTGGAGGGTCCTCTCGCCGGAGCAGGAAGCCATGCGTCACAGGTCTGTGGCCTATTCGAAGCCGAGTGAGGAGAACCTCGTCCCGTCGATGGGTCTGAAAGGAAGTACACCACACACGCATTGTGGGCTTGACGATACGGAGCTTATTGTCAGAAACGGAAATGCCTGCCGCTTGGCAGCGCTTTTAAGAGTTTTCAAGTGCGAAGCGCCAACGGCTGTAGGCGAAAATAATGGCTGTCTATAGAGCTACGAAACGGCGCTGACATAAAGACGTTTACAAAATCGAGTTGTACACGTGCGAAGTAGCTGTACTTATACAAGTGTTTATTATGCATATTTCTTTATACGGCTGTTTCATAATTTAGAATGTGTTTTGCACGAACAAATGGAAATGATTTTTTTCGATATTTTGCTACAAATACAGTTCATTTTTTCGTTTACATTTCTTACAGGAATTGGGTGAAATGAATACCCGGGCTATGATGAATTTGTCAGCCAGTAATTAACAAAACAGCAGCAAACGGTTCATCGTTCGACATGTGGGCTCCTAGAAATCGCGTTTGCAAAGTAAAATACTGTATTAATGTTGATGGTGTGACAGGTGGCTATTGTATATTGACTAATAATACAATATTGTTAATAAATATTGAACGTGCGAAGACCCCTTCTGTACTGGCGGTCGGAAGGGATGTCTCACATATTTCCGACAAAGTCTGTTGTCCTCGTATCCCTGTGTAATCGTTTATGCGGCATTCGTTTCATCAGCTACTCTTGGACTGGACGATACCTTTTGTAATACTCTACCACTAAAAACCTCCATGGATCAGGCACAAACATTTCTGTTGGCATCACCACCTTCTGCGAGGTTACTAGATAAGAAACTACATCTCTCGCAGTTGATTCATAGAAATCAGTAGACATAAACTCTTTGACTGGGCTGAAATATTTCGGGTAAACGTGATGGGCACCGGTTCTTCATCGGCTTTGAGTGTCACTTTTCTCAGTTATTGTGATATGTCACATGCTTTTATGCAGTTGCAAGATCGTACTTTTACCATGTATGAAACGGTCATACAAAATTTTGGAATGTGGACTCTCATGAAAGCGTTCAAAATGTCGCTTCAGTTTATTTATTAGATTAGACTAGATTAGATTAATACTAGTTCCATGGATCATGAATACGATATTTCGTAATGATGTGGAACGAGTCAAATTTTCCAATACATGACATAATTAGGTTAATTTAACAACATACTTAAGTTAATATAACAACTTTATTTTTTTTAATTTTTTATTTTTTAAATATTTTTTTCTTTTTTTCCTTAATTTATATCTAAAAATTCCTCTATGGAGTAGAAGGAGTTGTCATTCAGAAATTCTTTTAATTTCTTCTTAAATACTTGTTGGTTATCTGTCAGACTTTTGATACTATTTGGTAAGTGACCAAAGACTTTAGTGCCAGTATAATTCACCCTTTCTGTGCCAAAGTTAGATTTAATCTTGAATAGTGAAGATCATCCTTTCTCCTAGTATTGTAGTTATGCACACTGCTATTACTTTTGAATTGGGTTTGGTTGTTAATAACAAATTTCATAAGAGAATATATATACTGAGAAGCTACTGTGAATATCCCTAGATCCTTAAATAAATGTCTGCAGGATGATCTTGGGTGGACTCCAGCTATTATTCTGATTATACGCTTATGATGCCATATGAAAGCAATGAGTGAAAATAGGCTTAGTAAGCTAATTTACTAAGATGTTTATCACCAAAATTTGCAATGACCCTTATTGCATAAGTAGCTGAACTCAAACGTTTCAGCAGATCATCAATGTGTTTCTTCCAATTTAATCTCTCATCAATGGACACACCTAAAAATTTGGAATATTCTACCTTAGCTATATGCTTCTGATTAAGGTCTCAACTTTATTTTTTTAATTTTTTTATTTTTTTAATATTTTTTTCTTTTTTTCCTTAATTTATATCTAAAAATTCCTCTATGGAGTAGAAGGAGTTGTCATTCAGAAATTCTTTTAATTTCTTCTTAAATACTTGTTGGTTATCTGTCAGACTTTTGATACTATTTGGTAAGTGACCAAAGACTTTAGTGCCAGTATAATTCACCCTTTCTGTGCCAAAGTTAGATTTAATCTTGAATAGTGAAGATCATCCTTTCTCCTAGTATTGTAGTTATGCACACTGCTATTACTTTTGAATTGGGTTTGGTTGTTAATAACAAATTTCATAAGAGAATATATATACTGAGAAGCTACTGTGAATATCCCTAGATCCTTAAATAAATGTCTGCAGGATGATCTTGGGTGGACTCCAGCTATTATTCTGATTATACGCTTATGATGCCATATGAAAGCAATGAGTGAAAATAGGCTTAGTAAGCTAATTTACTAAGATGTTTATCACCAAAATTTGCAATGACCCTTATTGCATAAGTAGCTGAACTCAAACGTTTCAGCAGATCATCAATGTGTTTCTTCCAATTTAATCTCTCATCAATGGACACACCTAAAAATTTGGAATATTCTACCTTAGCTATATGCTTCTGATTAAGGTCTCAACTTTATTTTTTTAATTTTTTTATTTTTTTAATATTTTTTTCTTTTTTTCCTTAATTTATATCTAAAAATTCCTCTATGGAGTAGAAGGAGTTGTCATTCAGAAATTCTTTTAATTTCTTCTTAAATACTTGTTGGTTATCTGTCAGACTTTTGATACTATTTGGTAAGTGACCAAAGACTTTAGTGCCAGTATAATTCACCCTTTCTGTGCCAAAGTTAGATTTAATCTTGAATAGTGAAGATCATCCTTTCTCCTAGTATTGTAGTTATGCACACTGCTATTACTTTTGAATTGGGTTTGGTTGTTAATAACAAATTTCATAAGAGAATATATATACTGAGAAGCTACTGTGAATATCCCTAGATCCTTAAATAAATGTCTGCAGGATGATCTTGGGTGGACTCCAGCTATTATTCTGATTATACGCTTATGATGCCATATGAAAGCAATGAGTGAAAATAGGCTTAGTAAGCTAATTTACTAAGATGTTTATCACCAAAATTTGCAATGACCCTTATTGCATAAGTAGCTGAACTCAAACGTTTCAGCAGATCATCAATGTGTTTCTTCCAATTTAATCTCTCATCAATGGACACACCTAAAAATTTGGAATATTCTACCTTAGCTATATGCTTCTGATTAAGGTCTATATTTATTAATGGCGTCGTACCATTCACTGTATGGAACTGTATGTACTGTGTCTTATCAAAATTCAGTGAGAGTCCGTTTACAAGGAACCACTTAGTAATTTTCTGAAAGACAGTATTGACAATTTCATCAGTTAATTCTTGTTTGTCAGGCGTGATTACTATACTTGTATCATCAGCAAAGAGAACTAACTTTGCCTCTTCATGAATATAGAATGGCAAGTCATTAATATATAATAAGAACAACAAAGGACCCAAGACTGACCCTTGTGGAACCCCATTCTTGATAGTTCCCCAGTTTGAGGAATGTGCTGATCTTTGCATGTTACGAGAACTACTTATTTCAACTTTCTGCACTCTTCCAGTTAGGTACGAATTAAACCATTTGTGCACTGTCCCACTCATGCCACAATACTTGAGCTTGTCTAGCAGAATTTCATGATTTACACAATCAAAAGCCTTTGAGAGATCACAAAAAATCCCAATGGGTGGTGTTCGGTTATTCAGATCATTCAAAATTTGACTGGTGAAAGCATATATGGCATTTTCTGTTGAAAAACCTTTCTGGAAACCAAACTGACATTTTGTTAGTACTTCATTTTTACAGATATGTGAAGCTACTCTTGAATACATTACTTTCTCAAAAATTTTGGATAAAGCTGTTAGAAGGGAGATTGGACGGTAATTGTTGACATCAGATCTATCCCCCTTTTTATGCAAAGGTATAACAATAGCATATTTCAGTCTATCAGGGAAAATGCCCTGTTCCAGAGAGCTATTACACAGGTGGCTGAGAATCTTACTTATCTGCAGTTGCAAGATCGTGCTGTGACCATGCATGAAATGGCCATACAAAATGTTGGAATGTGGACTCTTATGAAAGCGTTCAAAACGTCGCTTCAGTTGCTCTGCGCTTACTACGAACAACTGCGCGGAGTGTGCTGTCACTTACCCCACAACCTGCGCTGTCACTTACCCCATACCCTGCCCTACACTATAACTTACCCCATACCCCGCTCTATTTACGAATCGTTAAAAGTGATTTTCTAGTCCTCTGCACCTGCACTCCACGAACTATTCTGCGGCTTGTGGTGAAGGATATCTACCATATTTTATCACTTACTCCATACCCTCCTCTATTCACGAATCATTTGTGGGCGGAACGACCGTTGACAAGTTTCAGTGTGAGCAATAATTCCTCTGATTTCCTTGTGGACATCTGCGAGGTGAGTGTGGGAGGAAGAACTACGTTGCCGGAATCTTCATGGAACCTACGCTGTCAAAATTTCAATAAAGGAACTTCTACTTAATGTGCAACACGGCTATTGTAGCGCCTGCCACTGCAGTTTGTTGAGCACTTTCGTTGTGCACTTAAGAAATGATCCCGTAACGAAAGGTGCCATTCTTCATTAGATCTTCTCTCTCTCTCTCTCTCTCCTGTTAATCCAACTGGCATGTGTTGAAAACTGATCAATGCTCAAGAATGTCTCAAGCCTAGGCTGCCATTAACAGCAAAATGCATACGACTGCGTTTATAGTGAGCTGTGACCGGGAAGCATGGACTGTTGATGAATGGCATAGCACTATGCTTGGTGATGAATCGCGTTTTTACACTACCCCCTGAAGATTATCGTCCACGAGTACGGAAGCAAACTGGAGAGTGGTCCCGTTCTGTCGGAAGACGTAGCGGTGTTACTCCCAGCTTTATGATGTGGGAAGCCATCGTGTACGAGTTCAGGTCACGGTTGGAAGTGTTTGAGGGAACTCTGACGGCACAAAAGTACGTCGCGGCTCTCAGCTTTATGAGATGGGAAGCCATCGCAGATTAGTTCAGGTCAGTGTTGGTGGTGTTTGCATCATCGTGTGTTGCCTCTCATGCACAATGCCGTAGTGCTAATTTTCGACAGAACATTGCTCGTCCACTCGTGGCGCGTCTGTCTATGGACTGCCTGTGTAATGTCCAGGTATTTTCGTGGCCAGCAAGATCCCCAGATTTGTCCCCAGTAGAGTATGTGTGGCGCCCTCCTGGACGTCAACTCCGGCACTTGCCGGTATCCAGGATATCAAGGACCAGTTACACCAGTGGTGGACCAGCTTGCCTCAGGAGAGGATACATAGGCATTATGCCACAATGCCAACATAGTTAACGAATTCATTCATGCCAGAGATGGCGCAACATCATACACTACTGGCCATTAAAATTGCTACACCAAGAAGAAATGCAGATGATAAACGGGTATTCATTGGACAAGCGTCAAGGGTAACCGCAGCCATGGTCTCCTAGCTGATAGTCTATGCTGCTGCAAACGTCGTCGAACTGTTCGTGCAGGTGGTTGTTGTCTTGCAAACGTCCCCATCTGTTGACCCTGGGATCGAGACGTGGCTGCACGATCCGTTACAGCCATGCGGATAAGATGCCTGTCATCTCGAGGCCGTTGGGATCCAGCACGGCGTTCCGTATTACCCTCCCGAACCCACTGATTCCATATGCTCCTAACAGTCATTGGATCTCGACCAACGCGAGTGGGAACGTCGCGATACGATAAACCGCAATCGCGATAGGCTACAATCCGACCTTTATCAAAGTCGGAAACGTCACTTCTCCTTACACGAGGCATCACCACAACGTTTCACCAGGCAACGCCGGTCAACTGCTGTTTGTGTATGAGAAATCGGTTGGAAACTTTCCTCGTGTCCGCACGTTGTAGGTGTCGCCACCGGCGCCAACCTTGTGTGAACGATCTGAAAAGCTACTCATTTGCATATCACAGCATCTTCTTCCTGTCGGTTAAATTTCGCGTCTGTAGCACGTCATCTTCGTGGTGTAGCAATTTTAATGGCCAGTAGTGTATTAATAAGTGCAGTCATACTGTCATATTGTTCGGATATTTGACTCGATTATTGTAATCACTGGAACAACATCATTCACACTATCAACCCGTGAAGTTTCATTTTGTTTTGTCTTGGTCTTCTGGGTGCTCCACTATGTTTTCCGAACGGAGTAGGTTTATCATATGTTCTTGCGCTCCGCTGATCACTTCTGCGCATAACAATTTTTTACCCCTTTTAGCAAGTACGTGTATGTTCCGCAAAGGTGCTCAATACTTCATGTCACTCACTCACCACTCACTCACTTAGCAAAGGTAATTATAATATAGACGACCCTTTCAAATGATAAAAAAAAAAAACATTACGGCAGTAATTTAAGCGCTAGCATATTTTTACTTCACGCAAAGGTTCTTTTATTTATTCAAATATAATGTAATAATGTGGTCTCATACATCACGGGCGATCTTCGTATGGTAGAATATTTTACCATATACGATTCTTGGGTTCTGACAGAGTTTTGAAGCTCGCCCCAATAAAAAAATGGTTCAAATGGCTCTGAGCACTATGGGGCTTAACATCTGTGGTCATCAGTCCGCTAGAACTTAGAACTACTTAAACCTAACTAACCTAAGGACATCACACACATCAATGTCCGAGGCAGGATTCGAACCTGCGACCGTAGCAGTCGCGCGGTGCAGGACTGAGTGCCTAGAACCGCGAGATCACCGCGGCCGGCATCGCCCCAATATCCCGCGCAATTCTCGTCATCTCGCATCAAAACGCTTCGCTTCTCTTGTTTTCTACTTTTTTCGCGTTACCTTTTAAAAATTCTGTCATTTCGAGGTATAGTTTCAGTAATTTGTCTCAAGTTACACCTATGTTTATTCCTCGTAGATGTTTTTTTGGCAAGAGATACTCTCTTCTTATGTTCTCTACGCTACATCAATTATGTGATATTTTGTTTCCAAGGTTGCAGAATTCCTTCAGTTTGTCTATCATGTGCTCCATAATTTTGATTTAATTTTAACCCTTTTATCAATTCTCCTATTCCTTAACACTTTTTCCTTTCTTTGGTTTGTTTCCAATTAGTTTCTGTGTTCAGTAGACTCTTAGTTATTTTCAAAACTTTCTGTAATTCTTCATCACTTTCAATGAAGGTAGCAATGTCAACGCGAATCTGATCACTGATATCTCTTCACCACGTATTTTAATCTCATTTCTGAAGTTTTATTTATTTCCTCAATATGCACGTTGAAGGGTACACAACAGATGTTGCATTCTCATCTTACGCCCTCCTTAACCGGAGCGCTTCTCTTTTTGTCTTCCATTCTTATGGTTCTTTTGGTTACTGTACATTACCCGTTATTTCATAAAGCACAGAAACACTTTACTGAGAATTTGAAACGTCTTGCACCATTTTACGTGCCCGAACGCTTCTTCTAGGCCGACAAATCCTATGACAATGTCTTTATTTTCGTAAGGTCATTCTCCCAAGATATTTACTACACGCCGAATCAGTGTTTTAAGATAATCCAGGAAAGTGCTGGTAGTATAAACGTTGTTGATTTTGAACAATCCATGATCACACATTACAAACCTTCTTCTCCTGTTACTCTGACAAATAATGGAGGGAAGTGGATAGCGACAACATAAAACATCATTGAGTACATTATCAACTGTGTGACTGTAAGCAATACTGCAAGTGCTCTGCTTTGGACGATCGTTGCAAGCAGACATTATTATCCAGTTGAGCAGAATGAGTTACCAGCATCCAAAGAAAAGTACCATATTTGCTCATTTCGTGTTTACACCTGTGTGTGCTGTTATCACTGCATGGCGAGAGCAGCGAATTTTATGTTGATGGGCGTACGAGAGCAACGTTTACGGCCAGCAGCACGTTGTGTAATCGTAAACGCATCAGGGACCGAGATTCGTAGTGTCGGAATCACCAGTTCATGGTCCGAAACCATTTAAACTGTTCTTCTGATTTCCAGCGTTACTGTGTTTTCTGTCGTAAAACTATACGGTGATGAAAAAGAGGGAAATAAACCTGAGCTGCTCTGTCGATTCTGGAATTACCTGACTGTTGCAGAATGCAGTGCTACTAGTAACTGCAGATACTACGTGGTTACTGCAGTCGTATACCTGGACTGCATACGGGCAAATATTGCAGACGTAAAGTGACTGATTTCAAGTAATTTGTAGTAAGAACTTCAGTTTCGGTTATGTCCTTCTCATTGTCCTGCCACTGCGAAATTGGAAATTTGTGGTAAGTTCCTATGGAACCAAACTGCTGAGGTCATCAGTCCCTAGGCGTACACACTATTTAATCTAACTTAAACTAACTTACGCTAAGGACAACACACACACCCATGCCCGAGGGAGGACTCGAACCTAGACGGTGGGAGCCGCGCGAACCGTGGCAAGGGGACCCTAGACTGCGCGGCTACCCCGTGCGGCCCTTGCCACTACGAAAACAATAAATATTCGTGGCAGCAGTACACATCGACATTTCAGAGAAATAACTCTGCTCCCTGTGAGAAATTCGTAAAGTCAGTTGTGTATGCAGAGCGCCGCTAAAAATCTCGATGAATGAGCCGTTACGTAAGTGGGAGCATGAGTTGAAAACGCATGCATGCTCTACATACCATCGAATACGCAGTGTTGATACAGATGTGTCTTTTTGTGAGTGTGGATAACTCTGAAATAATGGTATTAATTAACATTATGTTTTGTTAACAATTGCGATAAACGGATACGAATGTGTCTGTGTTTGTGATATTGAAGCGAGTGCGCTCAGCAGAAGTGGTAAGGACAAAGTGTGTTTATAGCTGTTTAGAATTCTTTCAGCTGATGACGCACTACGTTCAGGTCGACAGTCTACAAGTATAGCACTAAACAACACGGAAGGATTACTACATACGATCTACAAATTTGTAGGAAATCAGCCGTAGCCATATTGGTTGGTCGATTGATTTGGGGAGGGGACCAAATAGCCAGGACATCGGTCCCATAGGATTGCGGAAGGATGGCAAGGGAGCCGGCCGTGCCTGTTCAAAGGAACCAACGTCGCATTTGCCTTAAGCGATTTAGGGTAATCACGGAAAACCTAAATCAGGATGGCCGAACGCTTGTTTGAACCGTCGTCCTCCCGAACGCTAGTCCAGTGTGCTACCCCACTGCGCCGTCTTATTCACCGTAGCCATCTTTGTCTGCTGCTAGTATGTAGGCTGCAAATCGTCCAATCATCTTCACAGCCAGTCGGACACGCTCCGAAGATGGCAGCGCGGTTCATGAATATACGTGAAAACTTGAAGATTCAGAAACGGTACAGAAGTCTGCTTATTGTCAACAACTCTGTCTGACAGTGATAACAAAGTACTTAGAGGTTAATAATGTTATTAAGGAAGCCTTTACTCGTAAAAATTTAGGTACATAAAATATCCGTTCACTGTTATTCTTGTTCATATTTTGACTCATCTTCGATCCTTACTACCGTGTCACATCCTATTTATGTGTTGCTGTCTTGTTCGGTTTGAGCAAACGAAGCGAAGTAATCGTTTGGCTACCCCGTCTCTACCGGACCGCTTGAATCTGCGCGTTCGGCGGTGTAATTATCTAACTTGAATGTACATTATCTCGAAAATGGAGCAGCGTATCGAATTTCTTCCGCAACAATTATGTCTCAGCACAATATACCCTGCAAGATGACTATATCCGACCGTGATTAAAAATCTCATGAAAATGCCTTCTCCGAGTTGGTATTTCCCGCAACAGACCAGAAATGTGTTTCACTATCCACTTCAACAATAAATGAACTCAATGTCAGCACCACAGTAAATATGTGCTACACAGCTATATGGCCGATATTATTATTATTGGCACTGGCAGACGCAAATCATTGGCGTCCAAAACTCTGCTAGTTTATGTCATTTCAGAAAAAAGTAGTCAAGTAAACGATTTGCAAATTGTAAGTACAATGAGATGTTTTAACTTGGCTGATTTTAGATAAGGATGCAGGGTACAGGTGGAACAAGTGCCCATGTGGCGCTAGGAAGAGGACTGTTCCAGAAGAAGCGTGTTTTGTAACAAGTTTTGTAGCTATGGATAGTTAGCTTTCTCTTCGGAGAAGGAGTTGTACGTAGCACTCTCAATGCACGGAGAAATGCTTCATGATTCTATAAGAATGTACCATATGTCACACGCAATTCGTACACAAAGAAGAGTTCTAATACTACGTTTCAATGGTTTGTACCTCGTCGTGAGTGGTTGACGTTCCCCACGAGGTACTTCACTGCGTTTGATTAAAACAGTCAGGTCTGACTGCAAGACAATCCTTTTAACTCTACCCATAGCCTCTGTTAGTGGACAACACATACTCTGAAAAGTAAATAAGGACGCTACTCGAAGGAATTAAACGAATGGGACGGATGTGCGCACAAGCAAGTGATTACAATTCCACAAAATTTGGATGACCTATTCAAGACACACGTCTTCGCTGGTCATCAGGGCTCATTTCGAAGAGGGACTCATCACCGAAATCATCTGAACTCCAGTCAATCAGATTTCAGGCCGAAGATGTGTCTGGATAATCCCCGAACATCGGTAGGATACCAACCTCACTGCCGGCCGAGCTATTGCCCACAACCAGGAGTGTAGGCATGGGTAACATTTCTTTCTATGTCTAGGTCCATTTGTTTGCCATTCTCGGCACTCTTACAGCACAGCGGTGCGTCGAAGATATTCCACGCCGCGTTTTTATTTTTTTTCATTTTAAGGAAAGCTATCCTGAACTTACGTTTCGGCAACGTCAAACCTGAGTGCACACCGCGAGAGTTTCTACTTCTTGTCTTCGTGCTTGCCAAAGCCTACCTTGGCCAGCAAAATTGCCGTATCTCTCCTCAAATGAGAACGTTTGGAGCACTACGGATATGATTCTCTAGCCATCTCTAAATTTTGACGATCTAACTAGATAGTTGGACAAAATCTGGCATGATATCGTTCAGGACGACATCCAACAACTCTGTCACTGAATGCCAAGACTAATAACTGCTTTCTTAATGTTCAGAGGTGGATCAATGCGTTATTCACTTGCGGTATTTGTGAAGCTCTTTCTCTTAAATAAATCGTCCAATTTTTCTGAAATTCTTCTTGTCTGTCTGTGTGCGACACGCCTTTGTTACCACAGAGACGAGGCCGTAAGAGAATTTTTATTTGAGTTTCTTGTGACTTGTAGTGGTCAAAAAAAAAAAAAAACCAGTTTTCATGATAATTCGGCGGGTCACCGTATAAACTCTTTTTCACCCATCTGTCCCAGTAGACTGGGAGTGGAGCAAAGAGAATCCTCATTGGGTGTCCTTGGGAGGGAATTTCCAGCTACAACTTTCATCTGATAACCAACGAAAACCTCCCAAAACCTTGGTTTATCGAGTGACAACCGAAGTGCAAAAGCTATGTTTTTCTGTGGAACTTGCAGATGTCATGCTGTATGCTGACGAAACAGCAACAAAATCACAGAAAATATCCTGCAAATAACGGCAAGAGAAGTAAAACCCATGCTGTGACTATTGATGATGGCGATATTGTCGCTGAAAGTAGTTTGGAAAAGAGAATAAAATGAATAAAAACGAAAGTGTTTTGGATCAAGATGGACCCACAATCTCATATTGTTGGGTTTATGCAACCACGAACCAATGGAAGAGTTTCAAGATATAATGACTGTTTCTGTATCAAATACAGTGTACGCTGTAAAGTTTAGGCGGCCACTACTGTTATAAATATTCATAAGCCCTAATCAGTTTTTGTCTTCCCAACAATAACACCTAACTGGATCAAGATCACACTGGGACTAAAGATACCAATGCTATTGTTTTTTAATGTTAAGAGACGGCTCACGTAAAAACTGTGCTTCGGCTGATGATATTCGTACATGAATTTTTGTATGTCCACCCTTCTGACTGAAGATTTGAGAGACTTCGGCCTTTCACTTATGTAATGAAGGAACACCTGCAGCATTTCTTTTTGATGTTATTTATTATATGGCTACCAGTTTCGGTGATTCAGGCCGGTATGCATAAGTAGTAATGCAGGATCGTCAGCTTACCAACCATGCAAATTAAAAGATAGATTGAAAACAGAATAAGAATCAAGGACAATGTGCGAGTGAATATGCAGTAATCATTTGATAAAACCAACAGATACATCCATTGTCATAGAATTATATATAGTATCCCATAATGAACTTCCATTCTATACGTTGTACAAATGTACTATTTACTAATGGAGTCAGTAGTTAAATATTCCACGATTAAAATAAGTAAACTGGATGATACACCAAATTGAACAATCCAGAAATAACCAACTAATCTACAAAAATAAGTGCAGAAATGATAGATGTGTGAAAGGAACTACAACGTCTGAAACAAGTAAACGAAAGAGATAGGCATCTATGTGTAAGTAAGTAGTCTTTGCACCTCTTTGAAATCTGATCAATGGCGGACTGAACATTTATACACCTTCGTTCTGACAGTACTTCGTACCAGATAACTGCATCATCTGCGAAAAGTCTGAGGTTACTGTTAACAATGCCTGCAAATTCAATTATATAGAGCATGAACAGCAAGGGACCCAACTCACTTCCAAGGGGTAAACCCAAAGTTACTTCTATATCTTCGATGACTCTCCAGCCGAGATAACAATGCTGAGTCCTCCCTTCCAAGAAATTTTCAGTCCATTTGCTATTACCGCCTCATACCAGGCACGATCGTAGTTTTGAGAATAAACATAGATGTGGTACTCAGTTAACGCTTTACGGAAATCAAGAAATACGATATTTACCTGAATGACTTGATCCATGCTTTTAGTGATGTCACGTGGGAAAAGTGCGAACATATCTGAGCTCATAATGCGTATGTATGTTCTAAGATTCAACAATACATCTACGTCAAAGATATGGGACCGTAGTTTGGTGGATCATTTCTGCTAGTATTCATGCAGACTGGTGGTGCTGTCTTACAGACACTGGGCACTTTTCTTTTGCTAGAGGAATTTGCAACAGGTTATAGTCTTATGTGACGGAAGTCGTGGGATACCTCATAATCTCGTGTCGGGTCTCCTTTGTCCGGCGTAGTCCAGCAAATCGACATGGCATGCAATCAGCAGTCCCCTGCAGAAACATTGAGCCATTCTGCCTGTATATCCGTCTGTAATTGTGAATGTGTTGTCGGTGCACAATTTTGTGTACAAACTCACCTCTCGATTATGTCCCATTAATGTTCGATGGGATTCATATCGGCCGATCGGGGTGGCCAAATCATTCTTTCGAACTGTCCAGAAAGTTCTTCAAACTAGTCGCGAACAGTAGTGGTACGATGATATGGCGCATAGTCATTCATAAAAATGCCGTGGTTGTTTGAGAACATAACCATTTCCAGTCAGTGATCAGGTCAGTTGCACTAGATGACCCAATCCGTTGCATGTAAACACAGCCCACACCATTATGGAGCCACCACCAGCTTGCAAAGTGCCTTGTTGACAGTTTGGGCCCATGGCTGCGTCACACTCGAACCCTACCATCAGCTCTTACCAACGGTAATTGGGGCTCATATGACCAGGCCACGGTTTTCCAGTCGTGTAGGACCAGTTGTTATGGTCGCAAGCCCAGCAGAGATGCTGCAGGAGATGTCGTGCTATTAGCAAAGGCAGTCACGTCGGTCGTCTGTTGCCACAGCCCATTGACACCAAATATCGCCGCAAATGATGTGCTCTTGGAAGAATGATAACTTCTCCATTAATGGAGGAACTCTATTCTGAAGAGGTAACTTTGATCATGTTGCCACTAATTTTCTACTGAAAAGTCAAACTTCTATTTGTAGAGCTTATCTCATACGCCCCACACTGATTTCTGTGGTTATTGCACGCAATGTTGCTTCTCTGTTAGGATTGGCAACTCTACGAAAATGCCGGTGCTCTCGGTCGTTAAGAGAAGGCCTTCGGCCAATGGATTGTTCATGGTGAGAATTAAGCCATAAATCTGGTATTCTTGGCAAACTCTTGACATTGTGGATCTCGAAATATTGAACCCCCTAACGACTTCCGAAATGGCATGTCCCATTGATCTAGCTCCAACAAGCATTGCGTGTTCGAAACCTGTTCATTCCCATCGAGCAGTTACAATCACGTCGGAAACCTTATCAGGAGAATCACCTGAGTACAAATGACAGCAACGTCAAAACACTATCCTTTTATAACTTGTGAACGCGATACTACTGCCATCTGTATATGAACCTACCACTATCCTGTGACATTTGTGACCTTTTTGTAGTTAACAGAGGGGCTATGTAACCTGAAAGGGATTCCATCAGGCCCTGGTGCTTTGTTCAGTTTTAACTATTGCAGCTATTTCTCAGTGCGACTGACATTAACATATATTTCACTCATCTTTTCAGTGGTACGGAAATTAAGTTTGTGCAATGCTCCCGGGTTTTCCTTTGTTATGGCTTACTTGAAAATAGAATTAAATGTTTCTGCTTTCGGGAAAAACTTTTTTAAAACATGACTTATAAAGTGAATTGATAATGACGTGGACAGGTCGCTCTGTGTCTGGTATTTGGCTTTGTTAGTGGAATCGGGTGCGTCGTAAACTTGGTCCAATAGGTGTACTATAGCAAGCGTCCCTCTTAAAAAGACGTGGAGCAGAGGAACATTTATCCTTGTTCCTGCGCCGGTACTTAACCGAGCAGCCTAAATTTGAGCACCCCTCGGCACGGGGCTCGCAGGTCCTCGCCTCCCCCTCGGTTGATGGCCGCCGCACTAGCAGGGCTCTGTCAGTGGCAGCACCCCGCCGTCTGGCCGCTCCTCCCCAGTCGATACGGCGGGGGCGTCGGAGGCGGTGGGGACGGGGGGCATTTCTCTCGGCAGGCAGATTTACGGCCGGCGCCTCGCACCATCTGAGCCCGGCGCCGGAATTGCCGAAGACGCCCCCCCCCGCTCTTCGCCCACGCACTTCGCCAATTAGCGCCCGGTCCTGGCCCACATCTCGGACGCCTACGGGCGACTTCTCGGCAAAGCAGTGCTTCGTGGAACTACTCACGTGAGTCCTTCGCGGCTCTGCTCTTGTACTGTGTCTGCACACTCAGTATATTCACTGTAAGAAATATTAGTCAATCTTTTAATAGAGGGAAGAAAGGAAGATTGATTTTAACGTCACGACAACATCGAGGCGATTAGGGACGGAGCACGAGCTCTGATTGTGTCGAGGATGGGGAAGGAAATCGGCCGTGTCCTTTCAAAGGAACCATCCCGACATCTGCCGGCAGTGATTAGGGAAATGATGGAAAACCTAAATGTGGATGGCCGGACGTGGGTTTGAACCGTCGTACTCCTGAAACCTTTAAAAGAGAACACTGGTTGCTTTACAGTGCTGCAGGTCATGTCGAAATAGTCATGTGATCTTCCACCGCTCGCGTGAGACAAGTGTTGTGTATATACCAGCTGGTTTGGAATTAGCGCAGTCAGACTGTTCAAAATGTTCAAATATGTGTGAAATCTTATGGGACTTAACTGCTAAGGTCATCAGTCCCATAGATTACACACTACTTAACCTAAATTATCCTAAGGACAAACACACACACCCATGCCCGAAAGAGGACTCGAACCTCCGCAGTCAGACTGGTTTAGGTGGAGACGGAAGTAAATGGCAGAAAGGAACTCTCGTGTTTGGACGCTCCTATGACCACGCTGCGGTATCGACTGCCTCTTTGTCTACCGCACCTCGTGGGCGTCGCGCCGCCCACACCTACGCGCGAGACAGGAAGGCACTTTTGATCCTGCCGCCAGCGCACCGCGGGCGTACTCGCTCTTCTTTCGGCCACTGACTCCGATGGAGGGCAGTGTCGTTGAAGCGCTGCATTCGCCTATTGAGTTCGCCACCGTCTCGTCACGTGAATACACCAGCCAAAAGAGTTCAGTGCGGCCGGCATAAATATCGCCGCATTTCCAGTAGTTAGTAAGTAGTGTATTTCGTCTGATACCGTTCGTTACTATCTCTACCGTACTACTGACTTCTCGCCAAAGACTCCGCTTTGGTACTGGTTTTACTCTTTTGTCTCTGTTTGGATTTTGGTTCCTACTTGATCTGTTGACAGCGTTGTGTCGAAAGTTCTTTGCAATTCGCTACACCGTAAATTGCTATTGCCATGTTCCTGTTTGTATCGGTTCCGCCATTCGGTCTATCTTGTTGCTCGACTCCGGCATGGGTTTGAGTCCCGTCCGCAGTCGGTCTTCCCGCCTTGCGTCGTCATCGTTCCTCGCCTGTTTTTCTGATGCGTGCACCGGTTTCCAGCGACTCGCGGATATAGCACATAGGAGGACTTAACAGTTGCGCATATCTCACTTATTAAGTGTGCATATTGTAAATAAACTTATTAATGTGTTACCTTTTTGTAGATGTCTAGTTGCGTTTCTTGCCCCCTCATCTACCAACACGGCACACACAATGAATGAAGTTGCCCGTTCGTAAGTGTGTAAGTGAACGATGTCCAATGCATTTACAAGGAACGGTATACTACTCGCAGCCGTGAGTATCACGCCTTGTCAATAACAGTAGATTTCAAACCTGACGAGAACTGCTGTTGTCAGTTAAAGCTGCTCCGTCTCGTCCAGTATGCAATTTACCTTGCTAGATCTCGAACGCCATGCGGTTAGCTGAAAACTGCTTGTCACAGATTATTCAGTCCGTACTGGATTGATCTCCCTCTTGGAGCACAAATTTGTAAGTTGCAGGTATTTTTAAAAAAATTAACTCGGTCTATGTTGTGGAAAGGATTGTACCCCGTCTCTACTCGCAAGGGATCCAAAATACGGAGGAAGGTGGCGAGGGTTTCAATAATGAAAAAGTTTAAAATCTAACAAAGATTATTTATGAACATATGGCCGACATATAAGAGTCGAGGGGTATGAAAGGGAAGCAGTGGTTGGGAAGGGAGTGAGACAGGATTGTAGCCTCTCCCAGATGTTATTCAATCTGTATATTGAGCAAGCAATAAAGGAAATTCGGAGTAGGTATTAAAATCCATGGAGAAGACATGAAAACATTGAGGTTCGCCGATGACATTGTAATTCTGTCAGAGACAGCAAAGGACTTGGAGGAGCAGTTGAACGGAATGGACTGTGTCTTGAAAGGAGGGTATAAGATGAACATCACCAAAAGCAAAGCCGGCCGCGGTGGTCTAGCGGTTCTAGGCGCTCAGTCCGGAACCGCGCGACTGCTACGGTCGCAGGTTCGAATCCTGCCTCGGGCATGGATGTGTGTGATGTCCTTAGGTTAGTTAGGTTTAAGTAGTTCTAGGTTCTAGGGGACTGATGACCACAGATGTTTAGTCCCATAGTGCTCAGAGCCATTTGAACCATTTGACCAAAAGCAAAACGAGGATAATGGAATGTAGTCGAATTAAGTCTGGTCATGCTGAGGGAATTAGATTGGGAAATGAGACACTTAAAGTAGTAAAGGAGTTTTGCTATTTGGGGAGCAAAATAACTGATGATGGTCGAAGTAGAGAGGATATAAAATGTAGACTGGCAATGGCAAGGAAAGCGTTTCTGAAGAAGAAAAATTTGTTAACATCGAGTATAGATTTAAATGTCAGGAAGTCTTTTCTGAAAGTATTTGTATGGAGTGTAGCCACGTATGGAAGTGAAACGTGGACGATAAATAGTTTAGACAAGAAGAGGATAGAAGCTTTCGAAATGTGGTGCTACAGAAGAATGCTGAAGATTAGATGGGTAAATCACATAACTAATGAGGAGGTATTGAATAGAATTGGGGAGAAGAGGAGCTTGTGGTACAACTTGACTAGAAGAAGGGATCGGTTGGCTGGACATGTTCTGAGACATCGAGGGATCACCAATTTAGTATTTGAGGGCGGCGTGGAGGGTAAAAATCGTAGAGGGAGACCAAGTGATGAATACGCTAATCAGATTCAGAAGGATGTAGGCTGCAGTAGGTACTGGGAGATGAAGAGGTTTGCACAGGATAGAGTAGCATGTAGAGCCGCATCAAACCAGTCTCAGGACTGGAGACCACAACAACAACATGTCCGACGGCAGCCATCACCTAGGACATAAAGACTACTTACAGTGGTTGGATTCCAGCCAAACCTGCCGATAGCGCTGTTGTATTTGACTATAGTCGGCACCAGAGGAATGTCCTCAGTATGTTGCAGTTGTCAGCTGCGGTCAGATTAGCCTTATGTCTACTTTTCAGTTCATTATGTCGGAGCTAAGTTGTTGCTCGTGTGGTGGATGCTTCCGTAACCAAGAGAGCCGAAGTGTTTGATATTTCAAGAGGCGTCGTATCGGATACTTAACATCGTTTGCAGAGAAAGCGGGAAAACATCATCCGCTAAGTCACAACGCGGACGAAATTGTGTTGAGCGACAGTCACAGAAGGTCAATGAAGATTATCATGAAAAACAAGAGGACGATAGGTGCAAAATTCACTGCATAACTAAAAGTCGGACACGTGAACACTATCAGCATCAAATAACATCAATGGAGCTCCAGAAGTAGGATATTGCGGAGAGAGCTGGAATTACAAAATCATTCGTCGGTGATGCCAAGCAGAGGCCATAAAACGTATAGTATGAGCAATGGAAGGAACTCATTTGGCCGAATGAGACTTGTTGCACACTGTTTCTAACTTCTGGCCGAATTTACGTCCCAAGAATGAAACCGGGATGTGATGATTTGCGCAGCCTTAGCACTATGGGGCTTAACTTCTGAGGTCATCAGTCCCTTAGAACTACTTAAACCTAACTAACCTAAGGAGATCACACACATCCATGCCCGAGGCAGGATTCGAACCTGCGACCGTAGCCGTTGCGCGGTTTCAGACTGTAGCGCCTAGAAAAAGCCCTGATACTACCAAGGATTATGCGACCATTTTGGCTGATCAGATCCATCACATAATTCAGTCTTTGTTCCCCAGTGGTGGTGCTGTGTTACGATACGGCAGGGCCCCTGTTCACACAGCTCGAATGGTCCGGAACCGGTTTTGAGAGTTCGAGGATGAATTGTCGCATCTACCTCAGTTACCACAGCGTATCTCATTATTACTAAGCCTTTGATGTTACTTTGGAGAGGAAGATAGGAAGAGTGATATAAAATTCCCTTGGAAAACATACAAGATCTATATTTATCCAATCCGAGACGACTGGAATCTGTTTAGATTGCCAACGGTTTTCCTAGACCATACTACGCATAGTAACGTGTTGTGTCGTTGGTGTTTTCATTTCTTTCTTCATTCCCCTTACCCAGCAATCTATTTATAGAGATAACCATAGGGAATACAGGAACCATCACGCACAATTATTAAAACACTTAACCTACAGGCGGATTGTTAATCTGCTGGAGAGAGATGAATTCATGAGAGAATCTTAACATGCTGGAGGGAGAGCTGAACCCATCAGATAGCGATTGAGGTTACAAAGAACCTTCATGTGATGAATGCGTACCACATGGCGAAGGGTGTTGACACAGGACAGCAGACGATTACCAACTGAAAACAGCGACGCCAAGACAAAGGAATCACTACTACCTGCTGCTGGCACTAGTGAACAGCAAAACTGTAATGTGACTCAAGGCGGCAAGTCCTCTATGCAGTTGTCTTGCTGCGGCCGTCGGTCTGAAATGGGGCTGGGGCGACTGTGTCCTGAGGTGTTATGAGTTCTGAACGGCTCCACTCCAGTGAGTTTTCAACCAAGAAAATCCGAATCCGAAAGAGTGCCAGCTGCTGGGGGAGTGTGTGGCCGAGTACTGACTGGTGGGATTTAGAGACTGGACAACACATCCTTTACGCCAGATACTTCACATCCTGCTTCGACTGCTACCGTAAAAACACGTATGAATTTGTATCAGTGCACCTCCTTGAGGAAGAGCACGAGTCGCTTAAATTTTTATCGGATTTTAAAGGTTACCGCCATGTTGAACTAATAATTAAATTCTCTCAAAACGATCGTGCCCGAAATCAGATTAAAGAATGCGGTCCATCAGTGTCACAGGAATCTGTCTATTACGGTCTGTTCTAAACGAATTTTAATCAGGCATTAATTTGCATTAAATGCTTAGCAAACTTCTAAACAAAATTGATAGCTCGGTTACATTTTCTCCAGTGATAAGAATCAGCACTAATATATCAAAAATTATCTGTGGTGACCTCCCTAAAACTCATCTGTATCTCCCCTGGTGCGCGACGAGCCTAGCTGTGGTCGAGAGGGCGTAAGAAGTTCCCTGACAGCTCGTAGCACTGTTGCCTGCTCTCAACTGCGAAGCGCTAACGGCTGCAGACAATAACAGTGTCCGCCTACAGAGATGTGGCAACACGGAGGTGTTGCCATAGAGACGTTCACAAAATCGCGTTACGTTATTGGTTGAGGTACGGCAGGGAAGCTCAGCTATAAGAATATTGTCTTAAAAGTTTCTTAGCGAACATTACAAAGGGACCTGCTTTCAGTGGACATTTGGGGTTGGTGTCTGGTAACAGGCTACGGGTCAGAGCGGCACACATGCCTGCACCGTCCCAGGTGCCAAACAACACAGAAACTGTACGGTCACTGACTGGGGGCGAGGTGTAGTGTATGCTGACGAGTGGCGATTTTGCCATTTCCAAATGATGCAAGATGTCGAATGTACCAACGACTGCATCAAGCTTTTAAGCTGCTATATACAGAGCAGCTTCTGTGAAATTTTGGAGATGGTCTACGTATCGTGATCTTGGAGGACTCATTCTGATTGCCAATAACTTGAAAGAGGTTCTGTTTTTTTAATATTCTTGACGAAAAAGCTATTCCCATTCTTCTACATTTTCATGACTCAGCGTAGAACAGAGAATCAGTGATCATACATAACTCATTTACAGCATCACTGCATACAGCTGTCAACAGGATACAACGAAAGGTAGGATTAGCTTTTTGTTTAGCAAGAGCGACAAGAAACAGATTTCATATTACCTGACAGGACAATGAAAATTATGCAGAGAATTGGACTGCAGGAAGCTGCTTGATATTTTGTTTTAATGTAAAAGCTTATTTCGGCTTTATTGCCTTCTTCAGTACATCTGCAAACACTCGCACTTATTTATAATTCACATAACATGTTATTTATAAATGTTTTTACGTTTGGTGTTGTCTCCACCTCCTGGCGTATGTCAACTTCGAGTAACCCATTATTACTGCCTGTATATGGTGTATGTGACATTTTGAAGTTGTTACTTAATTTGCTGTTGCGCGTACAGTAAATTACAGTACCTTTTTTACTACCTGACACTCTTAGAAATACCAGTCTCACAACTAGTGTTTTAATCGAAGATATTTATGTTTTGTGGGTCGTGTATCTATGGAATTCTTATTGACGTGGTTGTAATCTCTGGTGTTTTGATTATCCGTTACCCATGTGAGAGATTTCAATAATTTTTTAGAAACCTGCGTGTGCTTGTGATCGGTTTGTTTATTTAGTACGATAATATCGTTGGGATGATCCTTCGTGCTTATGTATATTTCAAATTCTTCCCAAATATTCATCATTGCACCTTTTTGGGTTTTGTGTAGGATTTTTAATGCGTTTTCAGTGTTCAGCTTCGTATCTTTCATCTTTGAGGTGTGTGAAGATGGTGGATTGGTTGTTATTTGTTTCTCTCGTATGTTCTCTGAATCGAACGATATAATTTCTTCCTGTCTGTCGTATATAAAATTTTTGCAGTTAATTTTGAAGATTCCTGGCTTTAAGTAGATTTGTGCTAATATTATTTGTCGTTGTGAAGGCTAATTTCACGTTTGTATTTTTACTTGGGAGTTTATTTTATCAGATAGTTTTCGCATGTCGTTTGTTGGTATGGAGATGGCCTTCTTTTTTAATGTAGTTCCTCTCATATGCTTTTTTTATGATTTTGGGGGCTTTTTAGGGTGTGTATTTTAGTTGTGTAGCTGTAGAACCACATTAGGGTCATAATTGTTCTTGCACACGATGGATTTTACAGTAGATATTCCTCTACAGATACAGTTGCAGATTTAGGATTCTGTTACTCATGGAATGAAATAATGCATATGTATGAGATTTTGGATGTGAAGATTTATGGTTCATCGCCTCCTGATATTTGTCATTCCCTTTCGTCTGCCTGAATATATTGTCTGTACTTTTGCTGTTAGAAATAATAAGAATTGTATTTAGATAGATTTAAGTTTTAAGAGTTAAGCAGTCAATAGAACTGCTGTCGCTAATGATATGTGCGGAGATTTTTCTATGTAGAAGTTTTAATTGCATTGGAAAGCGATTGTTTTGGAGACGTGTCAATTTGTACGCCATCTGCGTGCCATTTTGTACAGATTTGTGCTTTATAAAAAAAAGTTGAACCTTACAATCTAAATTTCTTGTTATGGAGTCTGACAATGTTTTCAGTATAATGCAAAACATGTTGCATTCTACTTCATATTATCATGGTCCGCCGTCACCAAACTTATATACTCCCCAACAACGAATATGAACCTGACAAATATGAAATCGTGTAACGGAAAAAATTACTTGGCCTGCATTAGGAAAATCTATTAAAATTGAACTTTTTGCATCTTTCGTTGTTATGCTCCTACTGTGGTCACTGTGATGCATCGCAATTCCGGACAGTTAGCTTCGGGAAGAAGGCAACACTAGAAATTCAGGTCAGTTACCTTCTTCTTTTTTTTTATTTTATGGAATACATTACAAGACACCTTGTGATCATAATCGCTTTGAAACAGAGGCTGAGACAGAAAAGGTCGAAACACTAAACTTCTAATCCTAAAAATTTTTCGCAGAGCGAGATTCCACTGCAGTCCCTTGTTTAAACCAGAAGTTAAGAGATATCGAAAAAAGTGACCAAGAGATAAAAACTGAACTGTAATCGCTCAGAGGAAAGGCCACTGGGCCGAAGGGAAATCAGTTCGATTCTACTTAGAGTATTCGGAAAGTGCCCTTCTAGTAGCAGTGTACCGTGGGTATTTGGAAGAGCAAAGCGTTGCTAATAATCAGAAAACATACGGATCATTCCCGTTTTCAGATATGGCATTCGAAACAGTTCCGAACTGCCGCATAATGAATAAAACACGAGCGTACGGAATACCAGACCAACTATGAGATTGACTAAAGAATTTATAACAACAACATAATCGTCAAAATATGCACGGGTGTGCTGCCGGTCTATAGTGTCCAACGGGCACAATATTTCGGCGATCATACATGTCGCCATCATCAGGTGAACTGACGGACTGAGCTCCTGTGAACGTGCCGGCACGGAGATCCGTACGCTATGGCTGCTCAGAGGGAACTGGGTTCGGTCTCGGCGGCGGCCGATTTAAATACCCTCCGCCCGCGGCGCGCTCCCCCTGCCGTCCGCGCCCCGCGCCACGGTCGCGCGGTGGAACAGATTGCGACGTCGTCTGAGATGACGTCGGTGTGATGGCTCTGTCCGCCGTGGTCGTCAGAACTATACGTTTGCTCGATTTACTCTTGATTAACCCTATCGCTGGTTCCCAAGCCTTGCTAAGATTATAGCCATAGTCACGGTTTATGAGGTCGTCATTGGTGCGAATTTCGATGGCTCTCTAACAACGCTGTCCCAGTATCTCGACGTCTGTATCAGAATCCTCGTGCGATCATACTCCATGGCGTGATTTTCCGACAAACAATGTTCAGCGACCGCCGACTTGCTCTGATACATCAGTCGAGTGTGCCTCTGGTGTTCACGACATCGATCCTCGACGGTACGCATCGTCTGACCAATATACGACTTGCCACATTGACACGGAATCTGGTACACGCCGGCCTTCCTCAAACCGAGGTCATCTTTGGCGCTCCCCACCAGTGCACGAGTTTTATTTGGAGGACAAAACACAGTTCCGACCCGGTGTTTCTTCAGAATGCGGGCGATTTTCCCCGAGAGTGCGCCTGTGTATGGAATAAATGCAGTGCCTACCTCCTCCCTCGTGACTTCATCCATCTCAACAGGTTGTGCTGCAGTGGTTGGGCGGAGAGCACGTTGAATCTGCCACTCTGAGTACCCATTTTTTCCGAAATACAGTTCTCAGATGTTCCAATTCCTGGGGTAGACTCTCTGCGTCAGAGATAGTGCGCGCCCTATGTACTAGAGTTTTAAGTACCCCATTCCTCTGTGAAGCGTGGTGGCAGCTGTCTGCGTGCAAATACAGATCAGTGTGCGTTGTCTTCCGATACACCCCAAGACCTAGGGTGCCGTCAGCCCTTCTCTTGACCAAGACGTCAAGGAAAGGTAATTTACCCTCCGTTTCAGTCTCCATAGCGAATTTGATGTTGGGGTGTATGGAGTTTAGATGTGTAAGGAAGTCAAGGAGTTTATACATACCATGTGGCCAGATGACGAACGTGTCGTCCACGTAACGGAAAAACAAGTAGGTTTCCATACGGATGACGACAAGGCTTCCTCCTCGAAGTTCTCCATGTACAAATTCGTTACCACCGGTGAGAGTGGGCTACCCATGGCGACTCCGTCCGTTTGTTCGTAGTATTCTCCATTAAAAAGAAAATACGTGGAAGTCAAGACATGCCTAAAAAGTTCAGTGGTCTTCTCGTCAAACTTCTGACTAATCAATTCTAATGACTCTCGCAGGGGTACCCTCGTAAACAAGGAAACGACGCTAAAACTCACCATGATATCTGACTCAACGCAGTAAAGCCTAGACCCGAAACGCTCGGCTATTACTATAAAATCTGTAGTTAGAAAACTGGATAGTTGATTCTATGACTAACTGCAGCGGTACACAATTTCTTTCTGTTTCTGTGTCGGGTACTATACAGGATAGTGTTTTATTGACTCAAAGGTCTGTGATCACTGCCATTACTAATGCCTTCATTAAATGAAGATGTGTGGTTCCAGAGATCTTCTCAAGTCTCGATCACTTATGATGTATCCAGAATGAAATTTTCAGTCTGCAGCGGAGTGTGCGCTGGTATGTACAGGATCGAGACTCGAAATCGGGACCTTTGTCTTTCGCGGACAAGTGCTCTACCGACTGAGCCACCCAATCACTTTTCGCGACCCGACCTCATAGCTTCAGTTCTGACAGTACCTCGTCTTCTACCTTTCAAGCTGCACAGAAGCTCTTCTGTGTACCGTGGTTATCTAGAGGAGCAAAGCGTTGCTAATAATCAGAAAAAATACGGATCATTCCAGTGTTCAAAAATGGCATTCGACACAGTTCTGCCGTACCGCCTAATGAATAAAATACGAGCTCTTCTGTGAAACTTGCAGAATTACGTAGGATACGAAGCACTGGCAGAAATGAAGCTGTGAGAACGGTCGTGAGTTGTGCTCACTCAGTAGAGCACGTGCCCACGGAAGGTAAAGGTCCCGAATTTGAATATCGGTCCGGCACACAGTTTTAATCTGCCAGGACGTTTCATTTATGATATATATTTGCAGAGTGAAGCGACGAATGAAAATTTTTACCATGGCAGGAATTCGAATTTTAATTGGTTCAAATGGCTCTGAGCACTATGGGACTCAACTGCTGTGGTCATAAGTCCCCTAGAACTTAGAACTACTTAAACCTAACTAACCTAAGGACAGCACACAACACCCAGCCATCACGAGGCAGAGAAAATCCCTGACCCCGCCGGGAATCGAACCCGGGAACCCGGGCGTGGGAAGCGAGAACGCTACCGCACGACCACGAGATGCGGGCCGAATTTTAATTCCTCACGTCAGTGAGCATATATACATCATACATGTGTGAGACTTGAAAAGGTCTCTGGAACCATACAGTTTCATTTAAGAGGATTGTTTTTTTGTATCGTTATTCTACATCCTAGTTTCAAAACTTCCTCTGACTTTGAGGTTTCTTTTGGGCTTTCGTTTTCCTTAATGCCATAAGTAAGAAACAAGACTCGAAAGCGACTGGAGAAGGTAAGTTGGTGGTTGTAACATTATGTGATTGCCTTATCATTTTAAATCATTCACTAATCGAGCAGTCGCTCGGCAACAGCTACAGTTAGCAAATAATGCTGCGAGAGTGTAAAAGGTGAACGACCTGTGACGTAACTTGTTTATTGTCGAAGCACCGTCAGAGACGCAGTGAATTATTGACTTTGAAAAACCGCGGCGCGAGAAACGGACAGAGGAAGAACACTTTTACACATTCTTTTTGATGTACGAGATATTCTGGATGAACAGTTACTCATTTTCTCTTGTCTCTTGTAACTTGTGTCGGACGCGCATGTCTTGCCGCCGTATTACTATCGTTAAAAATAATATTATTTTAGTCTTAAGTAAAAGTGCAATACTACATAGCAGTAGATTTATTGTGCGCCGTGTATGTGAAAACGTCAAAGGAATTATTTTCATTACGAGAAGAGAAGTGCCATTCAAAATGGCATCCATGTTAAATCCATCATTGCAGCGTAAGTTCATCTATTAATTGCCATAAATTCAGAGTTAAATGGAACTGGTGTATGGACTATTTACACTCCTGGAAATCGAAAAAAGAACACATTGACACCGGTGTGTCAGACCCACCATACTTGCTCCGGACACTGCGAGAGGGCTGCACAAGCAATGATCACACGCACGGCACAGCGGACACACCAGGAACCGCGGTGTTGGCCGTCGAATGGCGCTAGCTGCGCAGCATTTGTGCACCGCCGCCGTCAGTGTCAGCCAGTTTGCCGTGGCATACGGAGCTCCATCGCAGTCTTTAACACTGGTAGCATGCCGCGACAGCGTGGACGTGAACCGTATGTGCAGTTGACGGACTTTGAGCGAGAGCGTATAGTGGGCATGCGGGAGGCCGGGTGGACGTACCGCCGAATTGCTCAACACGTGGGGCGTGAGGTCTCCACAGTACATCGATGTTGTCGCCAGTGGTCGGCGGAAGGTGCACGTGCCCGTCGACCTGGGACCGGACCGCAGCGACGCACGGATGCACGCCAAGACCGTAGGATCCTACGAAGTGTCGTAGGGGACCGCACCGCCACTTCCCAGCAAATTAGGGACACTGTTGCTCCTGGGGTATCGGCGAGGACCATTCGCAACCGTCTCCATGAAGCTGGGCTACGGTCCCGCACACCGTTAGGCCGTCTTCTGCTCACGCCCCAACATCGTGCAGCCCGCCTCCAGTGGTGTCGCGACAGGCGTGAATGGAGGGACGAATGGAGACGTGTCGTCTTCAGCGATGAGAATCGCTTCTGCCTTGGTGCCAATGATGGTCGTATGCGTGTTTGGCGCCGTGCAGGTGAGCGCCACAATCAGGACTGCATACGACCGAGGCACACAGGGCCAACACCCGGCATCATGGTGTGGGGAGCGATCTCCTACACTGGCCGTACACCACTGGTGATCGTCGAGGGGACACTGAATAGTGCACGGTACATCCAAACCGTCATCGAACCCATCGTTCTACCATTCCTACACCGGCAAGGGAACTTGCTGTTCCAACAGGACAATGCACGTCCGCATGTATCCCGTGCCACCCAACGTGCTCTAGAAGGTGTAAGTCAACTACCCTGGCCAGCAAGATCTCCGGATCTGTCCCCCATTGAGCATGTTTGGGACTGGATGAAGCGTCGTCTCACGCGGTCTGCACGTCCAGCACGAACGCTGGTCCAACTGAGGCGCCAGGTGGAAATGGCATGGCAAGCCGTTCCACAGGACTACATCCAGCATCTCTACGATCGTCTCCATGGGAGAATAGCAGCCTGCATTGCTGCGAAAGGTGGATATACACTGTACTAGTGCCGACATTGTGCATGCTCTGTTGCCTGTGTCTATGTGCCTGTGGTTCTGTCAGTGTGATCATGTGATGTATCTGACCCCAGGAATGTGTCAATAAAGTTTCCCCTTCCTGGGACAATGAATTCACGGTGTTCTTATTTCAATTTCCAGGAGTGTATTTAATATAGAATCTATGTCTCACTCCTTCATGAAGTTATTTAATTTTTTTTATGTTTCTGCCAAATAGAGAGTTCACAGTCACGAATTCTTTCGTGTAAATCGGACGGAAGTTGCATGAGGCGAAATATTTTCTCCTCGCCATATTCTACTGGTAAATGCATGATAAACTACGGTCCCTTAGGAAATTCATGTTGAGCTATCCAAAAATAATTGTATTTTCAATAGGCATTTACTGTCCTCTGCAGTGCAACTTCCGACTGATAAGACGATCCAACAAGAAACAGCCGCACACGGTCGGCGTTCGCAAATATATTTCCACCGCTGATTATAGCTATATGTTACAGCATAAAAGTAAACATATTGTTATAATTAGCGATTACGAACGGGGACATTTACAACTGTATGTTTATGTATACACATTACGTAATCATATCGTTATGGTCTGTGGTGGAAATGAGCTGGCAGTTTTCAGCATCTGGAGCCGGACGCTGTGGTCAAGCGGTTCTACGCACTTCAGTCCGGAAGCGCGCTACCGCTACAGTCGCAGGTTCGAATCCTGCCTCGGGCATGGATGTGTGTGATGTCTTTAGGTTAGTTAGGTTTAAGTAGTTGTAAGTTCTAGGGGACTGATGACGTCAGATGTTAAGTCCCATAGTGCTCAGAGCCATTTGAACCATTTTAGCACCTGGAGGAATCCGGGAGACTGGTGTGGTAAGGTGAGGTGTGGTAAGGTGTGGTGAGATGTGGTGTGGTGTGGTGAGGTGTGGTGTGGTGTGTTGCGGTGAGGTGAAGTGAGGTGTGTCAGGGCGGGCGGAAGGCGCCGGCATCGACCGGCCCGGCGGCGCCGCTCCTCGGAAACCCAAGCCCGCGCCTCAGAGGGGCCGCAGCCCTGAATTACTGTCCGCGCCGCGCCGCGCCTCCACACGACGCCGACGCCGGCGGCGACACCTGCGGCCCCAGCCTCGCCTCCCTTTACCGCCGCTTAATCGCTGTGTGAGCAGCTGCAACCCACAGGCAAGGCCGCAAAGGCAGGTTCGCTCTCCGACGGAGAGCGGCATTCTGTAGCGCTGTTGCAGTGTGTGAAGCTGGGAGGAGAAAGTGTGAAAACACTAACTCAAATTCACGGAAGTGGCAAACAAACTGTTACAGGCACGCCTATTCAAATACAGAGATATGAAAACAGACAGAATATGGCGCTGCGATCGGCAACGCCTGTATAAGACAACAAGAGTGTGGCGCAGTTGTTACATCGGTTACTGCTGCTACAATGGAGATATCAAGATTTAAGTGAGTTTTAACGTGGTGTTACAGTAAGCGCAAGAGCGGTGGGGCACAGTATCTCCGAGGTAGCGATGGAGTGGGAATTTTCCTGTACGACAATTTCACGAGCGTATCGTGAATATCAGGAATCCGGTAAAACATCAAATCTACGACATCGCTGCTGCTCTACACGCTGAAGCTCTACAGTGACTTTACGCAAACTAGTAGACTCCACAAGTCCATTCAACACATGGAAGCAGACACAGCCGGCCGCGGTGGCCATGCGGTTCTAGGCGCTTCAGTCCGGAACCGCGAGCCTGCTACGGTCGCAGGTTCGAACCCTGCCTCGGACATGGATGTGTGTGATGTCCTTAGGTTGGTTAGGTTTAAGTAGTTCTAAGTTCTAGGGGACTGATGACCTCAGATGTTAAGTCCCATAGTTCTCAGAGCCATTTGAACCATTTTTGAAGCAGACACAAAAGAATCAACTGGAAAATTACCAAAAATACTTTCGCAAGCCAAAACTTTTAGTCATGAAGGGGGAATAAGGATTGAAGCAGCTGGCATCTCACTTTTCTGTCAGGGTTGTTCTAAAAAGCAAGACTTCGCCTTTTGTGTGCTCCAACAGGAGCATTTCTTCGTAGGTTCCCATCCTTCTTCTGCTACAACACCGTGTTATATAAAACGAATTCTATAGATCAGTACTATCACATTTATATACTTCGACGTATTTATATATACTGAAGCGCCAAAAAAACTGATATAGGCCTGTGTATTCAAATACAGAGGTATGTAAACAGGCAGAATACGGCTCTGCGGTCGGCAACGCCTATATAAGACAAGTGTCTGGCGCAGTTGTTAGACGGTCACTTCTGCTACAACGGCAAGTTATCAAGATTTAAATGAGTTTGAACGTAGTGTTATAGTTAGCGCACGAGCGATATGACGCAGTATCTCCGAGGTAGCGATGAAGTGGGGATTTTACCGTACGAGCATTTCACGAGTGTACCGTAAATATCAGGAATGAAATGGTTGAAATGGCTCTGAGCACTATGGGACTCAACTTCTAAGGTCATCAGTCCCCTAGAAATTAGAACTGCTTAAACCTAACTAACCTAAGGACATCACACACAGCCATGCCCGAGACAGGATTCGAACCTGCGGCAGCAGCAGAAGCGTGGTTCCGGACTGTAGCGCCTACAACCGCACGGCCACTCCGGCCGGCATATCAGAAATCCGGTGAAACATCAAATCTCCGACACCGCTGCAGCCGGAAGAAGATCCTGCAACAACGGGACCAACGACGACTGAATAGAAACGTTCAACGTGGCGGAAGTGCAACTCTTCCACAGATTGCTGCATATTTAAGTGCTGGGCCATCGACAAGTGTCACTGTGCGAACTATTCAACAAAAAATCATCGATATGGGCTTCCAGGGCCAAAGGTCCACTCTTGTACCCGCGATGCGTGCACAACACAAAGCTTTACGCCTCGCCTGGGCCCGTCAACACCAGCATTGGACTTTCGATGACTGGGAACATGTTGCCTGGTAGTACGAGTCTCGTTTCAAATTGTATCGAGCAGATGGACGTGGACGGCATGAGTCCATGGACGCTGCATGTCAGAAGGGTTCTGTTCAAGCTGGTGGAGGCTCTGTAATGGTGTGGGGTAAGTGCAGTTGCAGTCACATGGGACCCCCCATACGTCTAGATACGACACTGACAAGCAGGAGACACGCACATAAGCATCCTCTCTGATCACCTGCATCCAGTCATGTCCATTGCACATTCCGACGGGGTTGGGCAATTCCAGCAGGACAATGCGACACCCCACACGTCCAGAATTGCTACAGAGTGGCTCCAGAAACACGCTTATGACTTTAAACACTTCCTCTGGCCACCAAACTCCGCAGACATGAACATTATTCATCATATCTGGGATGCCTTGCAACGTGCTGTTCAGAAGAGATCTTCACCCCCCTCGTACTCTTACGGACTTATGAACAGTCCTTCAGGATTCGTAGTTTCAGTTCCTTCCAGCACTACTTCAGACATTAGATGAGTCCATGCCACATTGTGTTTCGGCACTTCGTGTGTGCTCGCCGGGGCCTTACATGATATTAAGCAGGTGTGCCAGTTTATTTGGCTCTTCAGTGTACATGAAACGCGTAAGAGGTCCCATTTAGGACTATGCAAAACCAAGAAGCCAGAAGAGAGATCGAAGTACGTTTCACATTGTAGCTTCCGTTGTGATCGCAAAGTGGGGAAAAATAGATTCCATTTTGTTTCCTTCCTTTTTATCCCTGTGCAAACAAAATGCAGTATTGGTTTAACTTTAACTGAAATAGATTCCGAATGCACAGGAGATCATTTGGAGCACGTCACATCTTCTTAATACAGTACCCGATAAAAAAGGCGAAGCACCTAGAAGATATGATGAGATGTCACTGTGACTGCTTACAGGTACTCACTGTGTGTGAATGATACACTTACAATGCCCTGTGATAGGTAGAATGGCCATCGTGATTTCTCTAAATCGCTCTAGGCAAATTCCAGAACGGTTCCATTGAAAGGTCACGGGCGAATGCCTTTTCCATCCTTGACACAATCCCAACTTTTGCTCCGTCTCTAATGACCTTGACTTCGACGGGACGTTAACCCAATCTTCTTTCCTTCCTTCCTTCCTTCCTTCTTAGAATGGCCACCAGAATGCATTAGAGTTGACAACGTTTAGTATTGCTATCGGGATCTTAATGTAATAAGAGGCGTGAACAGGATCCAATGTTGAGTTACTACTGTGAAGGACAAGGAGATGCCATATAATAGTGTGAGACAGTGTTACCAGAATTTTACCGTTTGATCGATTCGTGGAATATCCAGATCTGTTGGGCATTCATGTGTGACAGTGACCCGATGTTGGACTGCATGGGAACTTGAGGGCGGCCATCCTCGTCGTCAAGATTTCAACCTACCAGAATAGAGGATCGCCGTATCGTGCACCAGACATCATAAATTTCCACTTGTTGCCTCTAACCGTCCCTTAGAAAAAGAGCTCTAAGTAGACGGACAACAAAGTGATTCCACAAGGCAGGGGCTGTACATACGTGAGAGTACCACGGGCCGCAAACTCCTCACTGTGACTGCGGCTGTTGTGCGAGAAAAAGTAAATGACTCCCGCAACACTCTCAACAGTCTGTGTCAGTCCGCATCACAGTTCGGAGACTTGCAGCAGAAGAACTAGGAAAATTCAACGTAACTCAGCCTCTTCGGTATGAGGATTTCCTGCCCTTTCTAAAAAGAAAAAAAAAACTGATTTAATATTTCAACTATAAAATGAAGGGGTGGCATGTGATGTTCATCCAGACCAAAGACCAAATATGAGAAGTACAAAGAACAAAATGAAGAAAAAAAGCGATAAAGCGCATGTCAATAAACGGGGAGTACTCGAGATTGAATCTCGGTCGGTTCACGGATTTTTTCAGTCTTGGATTTAACCTAGCCTTCGTCTCCCATCGATGAGGTAGTGACGAGAAATAAATCGTGTTTCGGATTACTCTTTAAACAGTAGCTGGCATTTCCCCAGTTGGATAACTGGAGTAGGTTAGAGACATGCATGTCGCCAAAGTGGCATCCAATAGGACATGCACAGGTCATTGACCAATACGAAATAATAGTAATAATTATCATCTATGCAGGACTGTCAGAAACAGTTTGAAAAGCTGGTAAGGTTGTTGCCGGATAGGTTGTGCTGAGGAATAATTGATAAGAAAAAAATCGATACGTTATTCCGGTTCCGAGTTAATTAGAACTGAAGTTAGCCAATCACGCCATTGTGCGCGCGAATTCAAGCAGCCAACCAGATACAATGAGTGTCAGCTGTTCTCGTATCGTAGGTGATAGCGCATGAAACTGCTCAGCCTTTGGCTCGGGTTCGTTACTTACTACCTTCCCATGTCCTATTTTTGTACTGCTCTCTTCTTCGGTTTGAGGAAACCAATCGAAGAACACGTTTATCGACACCGTCAGTGTCTGGCCGCAAGAATTTGTAAACGAAACGGCCTGACTGGCTAACTTCAATGCTAATTAACTCGAAAACGTCTTTCTTAGTAATTATTTATCAGCACAACCTGCCCTGGAATACCCTTAACAGCTCTTAAGACCGTTTCTTATCACTTTGTATACATAATTAAATTTGTACAGAAGCCTCAGAGCGTGAGTTCTTCTCACACTTGTCCGGTATTTTTCAGTAGGATGATGCTCGTCCATATATATGACGTCTCTCTCTAAATTGTTTGCATGATGTTGAAGTTCTCTCGCGACCAACAAGATCCACAACTACAATTACGATGGAACACGTGTGGGACCAGCTTGGACGTCACCTTTATCCCAGTGCCAGTATAAAGCGTATGAAAGACCGGTTACAACAACTGTGGCCTAGTTTGCCTCATAGGAGCATGCGGTTTTGTGACACTCTTCCCAACCCAACCAGTGCATGAATCCACGCCAGCGAGGATGCAACGTCATGCTGGGCTCATACTCATACGACCGCTACGGTGGCAGGATCGAATCCTGCCTCGGGCATGGATGTGTGTGATGACCTTAGGTTAGTTAGGATTAAGTAGATCTAAGTTCTAGGGGACTGATGACCTCAGAAGTTAAGTCCCATAGTGATCATAGCCATTTGAACCATTCATACTCACATGTGGGCCAAGTCCTTTATAAATTTTATTCGATTTTGTAATCACCGGAGTAACATCACATACCTTCTCAACCCGTGAAGTTTCATTTCATTTCGTCCTATCCTTCTGATGGGCGCTCCACATTTTTGATAGCTGGTGTAGGACGGTTACCTAGAAAGTAATATAAGGGAATATTCACAAACGCTTGTACAAAGTCTGTGGAGCATCTGTTGTCGTCGGAAGTACAGTTAGTCGCTGGGCACGGAAGGTGTCATCAGAAGACGGTTCGCAGGTACTCCACGATATGCAGCGGAGACCATCCACAGCTGTCCCAACTGATCCAGCTCTTTCGCATTTCCATTATTTGGGCCATTAATGGTTGCCATTCGTGAAGCACAGGCTCCGCCACCACGACAAGAACTGCTATCGCCAGGGCATACACCACCTAGTTTCGCGATGGATAAAGGCCAGCCGGCCGCTGCTACGGTCGCAGGCTCGAATCCTGCCTCGGGCATGAATGTGTGTGTTGTCCTTAGGTTAGTTAGGTTTAAGTAGTTGTAAGTCTTGGGGGACTGATGACCTCAGATGTTAAGTCTCATAGTGCTTAGACCCATTTGAACCATTTTCGAGGAAGGCCATAGAACGGGACGGAGATTACATGGAAAAATAGGATGTGTAGATAAAACACCATTCTTTCGTGTATGTAATTCTCACTATGTTCAATACAGAATTGTTGAAGAAAAAATGTGGTGCGTTACCTTCATGGGAACCCTGTATTCAAACCTAAAAAAAATACCGTTATAAAAGAGGATGCACATTTAAAATTGCTAATGGAAGACGTAGACTCTGTTAAAGAAATTGCATACAAGACGCTCGTAGGATCAATGCTACAGTTCTGTTGCAGCATTTGGTATCCTCGTCAAGTATGTGTGACAGATATCAACGACAGAAGCCAAGAGACGTGTTTCTAGGATCCTAACAGGTCGGTATGGCCAATGGGAAAGTGTTACAGAGGTGCTTGGGGAACTGAAATTGGCAGTTTTGGAAGAAAGGCGGCAGCGATCTCGAGGAACGTTTAACAATGCCGATGTTTGAGGATCACTGTGCCGCTAAGCTTGTGCCATACCGCCCAATCCTCATAGGGATCATGAGAATAAGATAAGAGAGATAACAGACAGACATATAGACAGTTATTTAGTTATTTTCTCTCACTCACTAAGCGAATGAAATAATGCCAATAGTAGCAATTTTCTGCCTTCAGTACCCTTCACCACGCACTGCACACTGGATTGCGGCGCTGAAATATACATAAAAAACAAATCTGAATGTATAAAATGGATTGATGGGTTTGCTATAACACATGTAACATTGATACAGGGCAAGCTTATCCTGAGCAGTGCTAGATAACGTACTCCGATCCGTACTGCCTTTTTTTGCTTCTAACCATGAGCTTACTTTAAAGCGAATGCTGTTATTTTTGCAGAATTGCAAGTCTAGGGTTACGTAGTACGAGCATGATTGCACCATGTAAAACGAGTTCTTAGATCACTTGATACCTCCTATGTCCAGTTCATATTAGAAACAAACGGACAATTGCGAATAGGACTCGGTCTCTGAGGGGTCTTGTACAAACTTAATTATGTTTATAGACAGTTCATCTATAAGTTTTGATGAATTAGTTTTCAACTGTCACTGTATGTGACATGAATGATCTATCTTTTGATTGCACTGACCTAGAACCTAAAATTTTTTATACCGCCAAGGGACCGTAGATCTTAGTACTTGACATAAATTTCCACTTGTTGCCTCTAACCGTCCCTTAGAAAAAGAGCTCTAAAGAGACGGACAACAAAGTGATCCCACAAGGTAGGGGCTGTACATATTTGAGAGTACCACGGGCCGGAAACTCCTCACTGTGACTGCATAAGTACCGCAATATAAAAAGACGATGCCTAATTATTTCACAACATTTCTTTCACAAAAATTTGCCTTCTCCTGTCGGGGAGGAAATGAAAAATGGGTTTAAAAAATTACAAGAACTCTTCACCGGGGACAACCTCAAGCAATTATATGTATATAAATGAAACTTGATTTCAAATTTCAGATAAAGTACTTGTAAGTTTTATATCCTAATCTGACTTCAACTCTCGAATATCTGAAGGCACTGAAATTGTTCCCCGAAAATATTTAGCTTAAACACATTCCCTCCCTTCCCAGTGCTCTTCGCAATGAGGCTCTTCGGCTATCTCTATCTTAGAGACATATGAATAGTTGATGTAAAATAGAATGTAAAATAGAATGTTGATGTAAATAGAATGTATAGTTGATGTAAAATAAATAATTGTATAAGATATGTTCCAAATAAAGCGGTGTCCATATAACATACTTCATTTTTCTACGCGTGATGAGTGTGTCCTGAATGTTTGTCTACTTTTTATGTCTTATGTAATTGGACTTCATATTAAAACTGTTATGTAGGGGAGAAGAAGGTTCGTAAAAATTTGTATTAGCAAACAAGTATCGATGCAAAATTAATGGATTGTGAAACTGTGGAACAGCATTTCGGATGTTTGCCTGTACATAGACACTTGTTGCAGCCGACTGCGCATGCCGTTAAAGGAAGATATAGCTTTTGTTAAACACTCGCTCTGTTTACGGGATCTGCCACCTGTTGCGGTGAGATTCTCCCGTACTGTCCTGCTTTCATTTTGTTCACACTGGCCACCGCTGTCACGACAGTGCTGTCGTAATGAATATTCAGCACGAGGCAACTTTCATCTGGCTCGAAAATTTGAACGTTTCTTAATTAACTGTAACTCGCAGTGAATGGCTTTACAAGTTTGCTGTTTCCTTCGTTTTACCTAAACTTCGAGCTTCTCGGAGAAAAGTGTGACGCAACAACAGCTAGCACTTAAAAGTTTTGTGTGCATGAAGACATTCACCTGCTTTACGGCATGTAAAATCAGAATCCAAAGAGAGAAAGAATTGATCGACAAATCTAACATGCAACTGGTCATTCCAGGAAGGAAAGATTCAGTAGACAGAGATATACAACCAGAAATTCTAAGAATTTTATTGGTGTGCATCTACTGGATGAATTAATATGCACACCGCGGAATAAGAACCTAATTTTGGGAACGCAATCATTTACTTATACATAACACTGTGACCTTCTCTATGGCTTCCTTCTTTGTTGTAACTTCTCTGAGTTTGTCCTGAAACGTCGGTGCGTTAGCTATCGCTGTATAGCTTTAACCCTGCATCGTCATATAAGACAATACAGATTTCCAATATACATAAATTGTCTATCGGATCGTGTGTCAACATGTTCCAAAAAGCTGTCCGCGAAATAGTATTTCTTCAGGGCGCCATATGTCAGGTCTAACAACCACTTGTGTAGCTAGCGAAAGAACGGATGTATTGTAGCTATCCTTCTTTACAGGGTCAAAATTTAAACATTACCTACTTTCTCCGACCCAGAAAATTTGAGCAAATCGGTTGGGTCTTTTTCATCAGGTATGGACAAAGGTGGCCTATAAAAACCACTTCTTCACGGGTGGTTCCAGAGAAAATTCGGAAAACCACGATGCTTGTGTAAGAAGACTACCACTTGTGGAAGTAGCTATTTCTGTAACTTTTAAACATAGCAGATCATCGAAATTTGTACCGTGTGTTCGTAAGATGATGTTCTCCGGTAAGTTTTAAACTCTTTTTGTTATCATTATCGCTTGCTGAGATCGAGAGGTTCAAAGTTACTGTACTTGCGCACTTAAAATTTGCACATAATATCCGGTCTGAGGAGTAATTGTAGTTTTAACTGACATAGTGAACACATTCAAGGGTTTGTAGAGTCATAGCAAGGGTTTTGACGTCACCAACCTGTGGTTTTAGTCAAAGTTGTTTCACCAATAAAACCTTATTCCGCGCTGTCTCTGTGTAATAAGCAATTCACGCCTATCCTAATATACCCGGTGTAGTGCTGCAGTGACAAAAATGGGCTAAAAAAGGTCTTTAAATGCCTGAAAAAACCTTAAATGACTGTCGAAAATTATGTAAAACTATAGAGACTGCTAATTCAGTAATATATACGTAATAACATTTTTATCCTTTTAAGATACAAATTATAAGCTGAGTGGTTTTCGATGAATTACGATCGATAAACGAAGTATACAGATAAAATGCAAAGCAAACGATTTTACTTTAACGTTACTTTATGCATACTTATTTTTTTATATGTGTCAAACAGCATTGAAGAGCTACCTGCCTAATATCATGCAGGGCCCCCGTGAGCACGCAGAAATGCTGCAACACGGAGTGGTCATGACTAATGCTGAACTAGTGCTTGAGAGAATTGACAATATGAATTCTGCAGGGCTGTCCATAAATCCGTAAGAGTACGAGAAGATAAAGATTTCTGAACAGCACGTTGCAAGGCATCCCAGATACGCTCAATAATGTTCATGTCTCGGCGTTTGGTGACCAGCGGAAGAGTGTTCCTGGAGCCACTTTGTAGCAATTCTGGACGGGTGGGGTGTGGCATTGTCCTGCACACGCCCCACACCGTTACAGAACCTCCACCAGCTTGAACAATGCCCTTCTGACAATCAGGGTCCATGGATTCATGATGTTGTCTCCATACCCATACCCGTTTATCCACTCAATACAATTTGAAGCGAGACTCTTCCGACCGGGCAACATGTTTCAAGTCATCAACAGTCCAGTGTTGGAGTTGACGAACCCAGGCGAGACGTAAAGCGTTGCGTCTGCAGTCATCAAGGGTACACGAGTGGGCCTTTGGCTTGTTGAATGGTTTGCACGCTGACACTTGTTGATGGCCCAGCATTGAAATCTGCAGCAGTTTGCGGAAAGGTTGCACTCCTGTCACGTTGAACGATTCTTTTCAGTCGTCGTTGGTCCCGTTGTAGCAGGATCTTCTTCCGGCTGCAGCGATGTCGGAGATTTGATGTTTTACCGGATTCCTGATATTTACGGTACACACGTGAAATGCTCGTACGGCAAAATCCCCACTTCATCGCTACTTCGGATATACTGCGTCACATCGCTCGTGTGCCAACTATAACATCACGTTCAAACTCACTTAAATCTTGATAATCTGCCTTTGTAGCAGAAGTGACCGTCTAACAACTGCGCCAGACACTTGTCTTATATAGGGCTTGCCGCCCGGCCTCTGAGCCGTGTTCTGCCTGTTTACATATCTCTGTATTTGAATACTCAGGCCTATATCAGTTTTTTTGGCGCTTCAGTATATATAAATACGTCGAAGTATATAAATCGGACAGTAATGATCTACAGAATTCGTTTTATATAAGCAGCACACCCTGTTGTAGCAGAAGAAAGAAGGAACCTACGAAGAAATGCTCCTGTTGGAGCACAAAAGGGCGAATATCTTGATTTTTTTAAAAAAAAACCTGACAGGAAAGTGAGATGCCAGCTGCTTCAATCCTTCATGACTAAAAATTTTGGCTTGCGAAAGTATTTTTGGTAATTTGTCAGTGTGTTTGCTCCATGTGTTGAATGGACTTGTGGAGTCTGCTAGTTTCCGTAAAGTCACTGTAGAGTTTCAGTTTTTCTATGGATAAATGATTGGTGTCTACATTTGCATCTGCGATCTGTATTTTTATGCTACGTCTAGATTTTCGCTTTGCGTTTGTGTGTGTGTGTGTGTGTGTGTGTGTGTGTGTGTGTGTGTGTGTCCACGTGTAAGATGGGGTCAGGCAAAGTTTCACGGTAACTATCCCATCCGGATACATTGTTTTCCGTAGCGTGTGCGAATTCCGCACGTAATCTTTTAAGTGAATTTTCTAAATTAAGGGTTGTTTTGAGTTCTTTTGTCTGTGGTATAAAGAGAATGTGGAAATAAAGAATGGCTTGCATTTGCTTGCGCTTCTCCGTAATTCCCCCACCGTTTTTGGTATTAAAGTGACTCATATTCTAAATTAATTGAATTCTAGACGTCTTTACGCTATTTATTTTATGTATTTCGTTGAGTTTCCTTTGTACATTCGGTACACGTGGACCAAGAGACATCGTGATGCGAACAGCATTCAGATACTGAGGCGTTGACACACAACCTTTTTTAAATACCTTCTGCTACTATGAAAGACAGACCATGCGAGATTAAAACTGATTGCAATGTGTCTTCTGGTAATAGTATCCTCTTATGTGGCTAATCACTTTGGCAGGACGCAGATTCTTGCTCAGGTCACTGACGGTAACAATCTATTAATTCCATGTGCAGGCACATCCGGCACCCGTAGCATGGACGGCGGAGTTATTTGTGTAATGTAAAACGCAAGAATCAGCCGAACGACCAGTGGAACTATTTGTTCCATTCTATCCTGCGGTTCACCTATGACTGAAATCTGTCTTATGTGTAAGCTGAATTGTCTTCACTGCATTGTCCTGATTTCAGTTAAATTCCAGAGTATATCTAACATTTGGTAAATAGTAAACCTTTCCCCTGTTTTTATTGATTGATGTTTGAAACAGCTTACACATGTTACCCATGTAAGAGGTCCGTTAAAGGAAAAAAGGTCGCAGATTCGAATCCTGCCTCGGGCATGGATGTTTGTGTTGTTCTTAGGTTAGTTAGGTTTAACTAGTTCTAAGTTCTAGGGGACTAATGACCTCAGCAGTTGAGTCCCATAGTGCTCAGAGCCATTTTTTAAAGGAAAATATCCGTTGCGCAGATATAAGTGTCCTGACGTTCTTTAACAACAGGGAGTGCTGTGGCTACCGACAGTCAACCGGTGCCAGGCACAAACTGCACTAGACGAGTTCAAAAACGTGGCATGTTGTAAATGTCAACTGAGATACATTCTAAAAGTCCGAAGTAAACAATGATAAAAAAAACGGGAACCCTTCAGACCAACGTTTACAGACAAGTACCGTTTCTGAGAGAAAATATATATCTTGGAAGATTAATATTATTTCACAAAGAAAATAGTACTAATGTAATATTTTTTGAAAAAGAAAATAGTGCTAACGGAAACTTTGCGTCGGAAAAGTACATAAATATAATGTGCCGATGGCAGAATTGTCGTTACCAGACTTTTTGTAAACGAGAGAGGAGCAGAGACATTTGTTCAGCAACAGCCTCGGAGCTACTGGAAATGCCGTTTCGGGCGACAGGTCTCACCTCTCTGACACAGTCACAGTGATCCGCTGGAAACGATAACGGAGTAAGGCTTGTGTGACAGAAGGCGTACTGCAGTGCGGCAGACAGAGACTGCACTGGACTTATTTTCTGAAGGGAAGACCTGCAGTCCTCATCTGACCGTCTCTGTATGTATTCCCGATCTCATTTGAGACAAATGTTGAGTGTCACGACCCCTTCCCTCTCTCAGTGCTCCGCGGCAGAGCTAGTCCCCTGACACAGCGAAGACTAGCTCCAGCAATACAGAGTATGTGAACTTAGTGTACTTAATCACAGCTACGTTTAAATACTTACACAAAGGGTTGTCACAAACGTTTAAATATTGTCTCGAAATAATCGGTTCCCAGGATCAGACTTGATGATCGTGTCAGTCCTTCTCCACATGTTCACTCTACGACGAGACAAATTTTTCCCTGGTGGAGAGGAGGAGGAGATTAGTGTTTAACGTCCCGTCGACAACGAGGTCATTAGAGACGGAGCGCAAGCTCGGATGAGGGAAGGATGGGGAAGGAAATCGGTTGTGCCCTGTCAGAGGAACCATCCCGGCATTTGCCTGAAGTGATTTAGGGAAATCACGGAAAACCTAAATCAGGATGGCCTGAGACGGGATTGAACTGTCGTCCTCTCGAATGCGAGTCCAGTGTGCTAACCACTGCGCCACCTCGCTTAGTCCTGGCGGAGACCTTGATTGTAGAAGTCTGCCTTTTCGCCGTTTAGAAAACGTTCCGTCTAGAACATCATCTTGTCTTTATTTTGGAAATACCTACCATGCAATGATTTCTTCATTCGAGGAAAGTGGAAGAATTCACTGTATTTCATACCAGCAGAATAAGGGAAGGAAGGGAGGAGGAACTTTTATAAGCCAATGAAACAACATGTGTGGCCGCATTCCTACGCAGAATGAGCTTGGTCATTGTCGCGGAGTTGGAAAGTTTTGCGCGGCGTTCCGTCCTGTCAGACTTCCGTAGCTTCGTTAGTTGATTTCGTTAGTATGCTCCTGTGAGGTTTCCTCCTTGTGAGCATAATCCTAAGCTCCGCACCAAGGAATTCCCAATCATACATTACTGACAGACTTTAACCAGATTACGTTCCCTCAATATAATCGCCCCACATCTCTATCACGTTCCCCCACAGAGATGGGAAGCGTCGTACACCGTCAGCGTGTCCATCTCTCTCGATCTGTCGGTGTCTCGTAAGGACCACCCTATGGCACGGATAATGTCATCTCTTGTGTTTTAGCACGTTCAATGCAGAATTTCTTTCATTTTTGGGAACAGATCGTAATCTCATGGACTCCTGACAGCTGAATATGGTGAATGTTTCATCTCCTACCCCAATCTACGCACGACCTCCTGCACGGGTTTCGCCTTGTGGCATCGTGCACTGTCATGAAGGATGAAGGGATGCAGTGCTAGAAGGTGCCGTTGCTTTCTTCTCAAAGCGGGACGACCGTAATGTCGCAAGAAGTTGCCGTTGTAGTCTGCAGCGACGATCTTCCTCTGCGGTAAAAATTCATTCAGGAATAACCCATGGATACACCACAATAACCATGACTTTTGTACCAGTTGGTTCACGGCGTACGTTCTATGAGCAGGGAGAACAGGGCGTTTGCGTTCATTGGATTGTCACTACATTCATGTTTCGTACGACCGAGCCCAGGTTTCGTCCATAGTGACGATCCTTCCAAGAAAGTCTTCGTCCTACTTGTGGCAGTGATTCAGTAATTTCTCTGCAAGCCCATAACGATGGCACTGTCACTCATTTGTCATTGCGTGAGCTACCCTACGCGCTGCAATGTTGTAGACTCCACACATCGTCCTACATATGGGACGCTGTTTTGTGGCACGCGCCTACTAATGCGGCTAACTCACGAGCAGCCCACCGCAGCACTCAGCAGGGAGGCAAGGGGCTCAGTCGTGAGGGAGGCGCGGGGGAGCGTTTATCGAACCGGGCTGTTCTTGAATGACATACGTGCCATCCCGAAACAATTTCAACCATCTCACCACTGTAAGATGTCACAATGCTGCATCACCACACATCTCACACAGTCCCCGAAACATTGTTGAGCGCTCTGACCATGTGCCACCTCAGTCTTCATCTATACATGTTGTTCGTGTTTCTTAAACGGCTTGTAGTGTGCTTGAACTGGCCTCCCACACTTTCAAACAGTTTACACTGCAACTGATTCAAACACAGCCGTTGCTGCTCACTTCACAACTTCAATTGACCTTCTGCCATCAGTTACATACAGTGCACATTCTTCATATTACGACACTGTTGCCACTACCTTTATCCAACCCTCGTACGCACCATCACCTTGCACAATCACGGCCGGATTTTCTCCGTGATTAATCCACATGTTTCTACTGACTGATCTACCTGAGTCTCATCGGCGGCGAACTGTGGCGGAACTAATATTATACTTTAATTATGGCCACAGTACAAGTATGTCTGACCATACAGTGCATCAAACACTCCTAACAATGGATCTCCCCAGCCGACGACGCATGCATGTCCAAATGTTAACACCACTACATTGGTAACTACGGCTGAAATGGGTACGTCACCATCGGCACTAGACAGTGTCGCAGTGGTAAAGCGTTGCACTGAATCCCGATACCTTCTTCAGCATGCCGATAGGTCGGCACGAATATTCCAGGGGAACAGCTCCTTGACACATGTACCTCGCAACGGAGACAAGCTGGCGGTGGCTCCATTGTGCTCTGGGGAACAGTGAGGGTCGTGCGACGCACCATGATGGCCAGGGAGTATTAACGTGATTGGAGACCACTTGCATCCCTTCTTGTCAAACATGCTTCCGATGGCAGTGGCATTTTTGGACAAGACAATGCGCTATGTCACAAGGCCAGGAGTGTGATGAAGTGGTCCAAACATCACAGTGGCCAGTTAGAATTGATGAAATGACCCCCCATCTCACCAGATCTGAAGCCGATTAAACTCATGTGGGATGTGATTAAATGTGGTGTCAGAGCTCATGGTCTTCTTCTCCGGAATTTATGGGGTATTAGGTGACGTGTGTGCAGATGTGGTTGCAACTCCCTCCAGCTATCTACCAAGGCCTCATTGCTTCCATGTGACGATGCTTTGCCCTGCTATCCGTGGCAAAAGTGGACATACCGGCTATTATGTAGGTGGTCGTAATGTTCTGGCTGATCATGGCACGTCTGTCGCGAATTTATGGGCGCCTGAGCTAACGACATACTTACGCCGCACGAGGCAACAGCGCCAGGAGTTAGAGCATCTAACATACAGGTTTCCATATTTTATCGTAATGTAAATACACGGCGTGACCTAACAAGCTTCATGCGGTTATTTGGCGTATTAATAATTTTATTTTGTAATGTCGCTCATCGATAGCAGAGGAAGCTTTCTAATGTGCCATTCGCACTTGTAGGACCGATTGAATTGGAGGTGTGTGACACAATGCTGTCCGAAGACGAGCACAACCGACTGCCAAACGCAAAAGTGGAAAGGTTACTTATGAACACAGTGGTAAAGAAAATGAATTTTCCTTCGTCGTCAGGTGAGGGTCATCATGTTATTGTTGATACTGGCCCTCAAGCATCTCGCTGCTGAGGAACTAGTTCTTGACGCTTCACGCGCTCGCCTTCCAGGATTAAAAATGTTGAAGGCAACGGCTATTCGTAGCAGAAGCGTTCAGACCTGCTCTCACTCCATTTCAAAACGTATCTATTGATGATATTCATCTGCTGGTCAAAGGATTGCTAGCTTACAAAGAGCAGATTCCTTCAAAAGAATAAAACGCTTGTTCAAGTGTGAGTCTGTAGCTGTACTTGTTCTGAATTTCTAAGTTTACACGGGCGGAAAGATTTATATAGCAAGGAGTGATTGTTATTCAGGAGGGAAAAAAAACAATATACTTACAAAATTTTTTGGAAACTTAGATCGACAGGAAGTGCAAAATGGCTAAGCAGGGATGGCTAGAGGACAAATGTTAGGATGTAGAGACGTATATCACTATGGGTAAGATAGATACTGCCTACATGAAAATTAAAGAGACCTTTGGAAAAAAGAGAACCACTTGCATGAGTATCAAGAGCTCAAATGGAAACCCGGACCTAAGCAAAAACGGGAAAGCAGAAAGGTGGAAGGAGTATATAGAGGGCCTATACAAGGGCGATGTTCTTGAGGACAATATTATGGAAATGGAAGAGGATGTAGATGAAGATGAAATGGGAGATATGATATTGCGTGAAGAGTTTGACAGAGCACTGAAAGACCTAAGTCGAAACAAGGCCCCGGGAGTAGACAACATTCCATTAGAATTATTGAGAGTCAGTCCTGACAAAACTCTACCATCTGGTGAGCAAGATGTATGAGACAGGCGAAATACCCTTAGACTTCAAGAAGAATATAATAATTCCAATCCCAAAGAAACCAGGTGTTGACAGATGCGAAAATTACCGAACTATCAGTTTAATAAGCCACGGCTGCAAAATACTAACACGAATTCTTTACAGACGAATGGAAAAGCCGGTAGAAGCCGACCTCGGGGAAGATCACTTTGGATTCCGTAGAAATATTGGAACACGTGAGGCAATACTGACCCTAGGACTTACCTTAGAAAATAGATCAAGGAAAGGCAAACCTACGTTTCTAGCATTTGTAGACTTAGAGAATTCTTTTGACAATGTTAACTGGAATACTCTCTTTCAAATTCTGAAGGTGGCAGGGTTCAAATACAGGGAGCGAAGGGCTATTTACAATTTGTACAGAAACCAGTTGGCAGTTATAAGAGTCGAGGAACATGAAAGGGAAGCAGTGGTTGGGAAGGGAGTGAGACAGGGTTGTAGCCTATCCCCGATGTTATTCAATATGTATATTGGGCAAGCAGTAAAGGAAACAAAAGAAAATTTCGGAGTAGGTATTAAAATCCATAGAGAAAAAATAAAAACTTTGAGGTTTGCTGATGACATTGTAATTCTGTTCGAGACAGCAAAGGACTTGGAAGAGCAGCTGTACGGAATTGACAGTGTCTTGAAAGGAGGATATAAGATGAACATCAACAAAAGCAAAACGAGGATAATGGAATGTAGTCGAATTAAGTCAGGTGATGCTGAGAAGTTGAGATTAGGAAATGAGACGCTTGAAGTAGTAAAGGAGTTTTGCTATTTGGGGAGCAAAATAACTGATGATGGTCGAAGTAGAGAGGATATAAAATGTAGACTGGCAATGGCAAGGAAAGCGTTTCTGAAGAAGAGAAATTTGTTAACATCGAGTATAGATTTAAGTGTCAGGAAGTCGTTTCTGAAAGTATTTGTATGGAGTGTAGCCATGTATGGAAGTGAAACATGTACGATAAATAGTTTGGACAAGAAGAGAATAGAATCTTTCGATATGTGGTGCTACAGAAGAATGCAGAAGATTAGATGGGTAGATCACATAACTAATGAGGAGGTATTGAATAGAATTGGGGAGAAGAGGAGTCTGTGACACAACTTGACTAGAAGATGGGATCGGTTGGTAGGGCATGTTCTGAGGCATCAAGGGATCACCAAAATAGTATTGGAGGGCAAGCGTGGAGGGTAAAAATCGTAGAGGGAGGCCAAGAAATGGATACACTAAGCAGATTCAGAAGGATGTAGGTTGCAGTAAGTACTGGAAAATGAAGAATCTTGCACAGGATAGAGAAGCATGGAGAGCTGCATCAAACCAGTCTCAGTACCGAACACCACAACAACAACATTTGGAAACGGGATGCACACTGACGCACAACTGATGTAGAATGTGAGTTGAGATTTGTGCCAACATGTGCATGATATAGTAAATAATGCAGTAGGTACAAAACACTAACACAAGTTGCAGAGAGGAGAACCGAAATTAACTCGACAAACAAATTGTTGTCATTGAAGTGGTGCGATAGAAGAAATGCATGTAGGTTGTGCACATGTCATTCAGCTAAAACGACATCAATAGGAAAAACAAACTGTCAATGCAAACTCGAAAAACTAAAGCCAAAACTTCTAATGTGCCACAACGAATCAGTGGGAACAACGGGCAAGTGTAGAATGATACTAAGTGCAACTGGATTATTCAAAAACCCAAAAATGGCTAAAAAATCTTTTTTTACGTACTTGACTTATGAATAATATATTACCATGTTATTTGCTAAGATCACACATAGAAAGAACCTATACTTTCCTTCTCCTTATTATTCATGGAATTGTACGGCAACATCACGAACAAACAACTGAACCAGAGATCATGGCTACTAGGAACGCATCTTTTAACCATTAGCGGATCGAAGATAAAGCTACGCTGTGAGAAGATGCGTTGTTTTCAGCAAGAAAAGAAGGAGAAGGAATCGTGGCACCTTTATAAACAATGCGATGTGAGAACTGAGATATTTTGTTCAATGTTTCTAACTGTGGCGCACCCGAACGAACTTGTGAAATGTACTATTTTTTAATTTTGAAGTTTTGTTGATGTTAATAAAGAAATAAACAGGCAGAGCAACGAAGACGCCTTGGCTCTGTAGGCACACATTTAGTGCTTCAGTTACGTCCAGCTTTGACATGATCCTCACAGTAACACACGCAACAAGATCACAAAAGTATAGTCCAACAGTAAGGGATACTTTCTTTCTAAATCCAACTATCTGTAATGAAACGAATGTGATCTCTGTAATAAATGATTTATTTGACCATCATGGTCAAATGGCAGCAATAAAGCTTTCCCAGCAATCATGCTTTTATCGAAGAAAAGAGTAGTAAAACTTCACAGAACTACAAATGATGACTCAGTTAAAAATGTAGAGAAAATTTACAGGATGAAAAATTGGAAGTTTACCAAGGACACACAGCAGCTGAAAACTTTAATTGTTTCCTAAAAACAGTCTTACAACATTTTGAATCAACTTTTCCTACACAACTGGTCAGGGTTATTTGCAGTGTAAGCTGAGAAATGTTGATTAATAAGTGACATCAAAACGCACAAGAAAGAGACAGCTTTATTTAATGCACGGGACAAGATGTAATCAAGACACAAAAATGCACTGGAACTATTGTTGCTACATTTTGCAGAGTGTCATAAAAATGCAAAGGCTATGTACTCTACAGAGGAAATTCAGTAATCCAAGAGCAAGGCAAGCACAGTTTGAGCATTACGAAACATGAAAAGAACAAACTCGCAAAGCTAGTAGTGTTGTATTCCCAGACGACATAGCATCGAGACAGATAATATGGAATTCCATTAATTAGGTTCTAAATTGGATGAATTCTTCCTGAGCTCAAAACACACGGGCAATAAATGGTCCACCTAAAGCTGATCCAATACAATTCCTTATACAGGCAATGCCTACTCCACCACTAGATATCAGTTTTGCAATCCCATATGTTAGAGATACCACAAAAATCATAGGTCACTAATATACAAGATCGTTTCTGGCTACGATGGCGTCTCAACTAATGTGCTAAAATATTATGCCGACTTGGTAGCACGCACCTTGAGTTCCCTTTGTAGTGAGTCGATTAATCAAAGTGCACTTCCTGAAAGGCTATGCAATTCTAACCTCCTGTGTTCTCAAAATAATAATATAATGTAATACTGAACCATCTATCACGGAATAGCGTCTAACAATAACTAAGTTTCAATTCCATAAAGGCTTATCTATTGAGAAAGTAAAATGTGGTCTCCACTCAGTTCCACTTGAAGCAAACATTAAAAATTACGGTATTTGGCATTTTCTGTGCTCTTGCCAAGGCCTTTCACTATGTAGTTCATAAAATTCTGCAGTGGGAACTAAAGGGGTACAGTCTTAAAGGTCTTCCCCTTTCATGGATGTATTTTAACTACAGAAAAAACATTTTAACAACATACGATAAGAATAAGATTAAATACGGAATGTGAAAGCATTAACAATGATGTACCGCAGGATGCGGTGTTTGTTCCGCTACTACTGTTCGTCTACATAAGTAATTTACCTGGGACATTGGAGGACTCTTGAAAAGCTCTAATGTTTAGAGAGTCCACAAGCACATTGATGACGAGCCTAACCACGTCCATATCCAGAGAGAGCCAAGAGAATAATGAAAAAGGCTTACAGCTAGTTAAAAGTCAACCGTTTAACAATTAATCATCCAATTCTCATATAAAAAATAAAAATGAACAATGTGTACACACTTGATGAAGCTCCATGCGTGCAGTTCCTGGGCATCCACACGGACAATAAATTGCGATGGCGCTAGCGGGTGGATAGGTTAACAATAAAGCTCTGAATTGAGTGCTTTGAACTCAGAAATATTTCTCATTGAGTTGACCTGTACACAGGATTGCTAGTATAATTTCTATAGCTTTATTCAGTTTTGTTTTATGGCAGAACCATCTGGATTCATTGAACCCTCTCTCAGGCACTTAATTGTGAATAGGATAGTAATCACGTAGATGTAGGCATTGCAGCTAAGGTGAATAAACTGTTAATTATACAGAAGTATGTAAAGCTGATAACCGAACATCTTGCTTAGACGTCTTCTTGGACCTGGGGATTCCTACAGTTCCATGCTAATACATGAAATCACTGGTGCTGTTTGTGGTTAATTATGAGACTGATTTTAGGGCGAAAACAGAAATTCATAAATACTGGAAGAATTAATTTTCGTATGGACTAAAAACGCCTCTCTAGAATTCAAAATGTAGTCCTGTACTCTGATGCAAGAGTCTGAAACATGTTGTCAGTGAACAGCAGGCAGGAAACTGAAAAGTAGAAAATATTCCAAAAGAAAGCAACAGAAGGCCTCATTAGCCACTCCTTCTACAATTTACCGGAATCCCTGGTTCAAGACAGTAAATTTTGCGTGTCTCGAATAGTTGTATTATAAAGATCGCAACCTTCCTGGCAACATAAAGTAATCTAAAAGTAACGACCGTAATTTGCATTTTGCGTATAATAGTGTGCATGACGGAAGTAACCATCAGTGGATTCAAGCAACACGATGTATGAATAAATGAAAGGATGGATACGGTCATCACAACCGGGACTGGCATGAAGGGAACCACATCGCATACAGCAGGCACACTTTTAGCGCCAACTCAGCGGCGAAGGGGTTCATATTCGTACGAAGTAGCCTCAGTCATACAACGCAAAGTGTCATGCGGTGCGTGTATGATGCTGAAAAATTCTCCATATCCTACGTTCCTTACGGAATGCAGTACTTATGATTTAATGGCTAAGTCTATAGTACTATTGCTAATGAAGCTTGTGGGAATGAATATATGATTTTCTTTTAATGAGGTGAACAATCAGTATGTGTTTCCTCTGCTTCGGATATTATGTATACTTCAACCCGTCGCCTACCAGGATATCTCTGTATACATTTATGTTAATGTGTGTCATTACCCTTATCATCACATTACAAGGTGACGTAAATATCATCTTGTGACTGCTGCATGGGATCAGAAACTGACATACTGTATGAATGGTAATTTTATATGTCCATTTTAGCAAGACCAAAGAAGAATCAAGACCCGTTTAGAGAATTTTTCAAGCCTAGAAAGGTGTTCAACAGTGCATGACGCTTGAAATTCTCATACACCCACGTTCACGAGGGGGAGTATACAGTATGTATAAGAATCAGGAGGGAACAATGATAATGTGAGAGCAACAGAGAGGTGAGAAATAAAAAGACTGAAACGCAGGGGTGCAGTCCTTCTCCTCCATTGTGCAAACTGTACCGAAAAGACAATGAAAAAAATAATAGAAACGCTCAGAAGTGGAAAAAATGTCTTCAACTGGACTATCTGCCGAGACTGATGTCTTCTGAGAAAGTCAGGACGACTTGTAGGACGATGTTAACCGCTTCACTGACTCACTGTTTCTGGGTTTCGAGAAACACCTACGAAGACACGAGAGTTTTGTTTATATGATCGTTAACTAAATATAAGGTGTTTCAAATTGGTTAGTCTATATTTGTTGGTGAGTAACGCAACCAGCCACAAATGCTTTTATTTTAGAGCCATAACGGGTTTCGAGTATGGCTCGAACATATTCATGTAACTGATCAGATGGCTCGAACATTCATGTGCCTGTTCAGATGGCTGACGTTGCGAGTTCCATAAATGTTTTTAGCAGCAGTATGTCGTTATCTCCAGCACTGCACAACAATATTTCAGTGTTTAGTGCCACTTTTATGTTACCTGAATAGTAAAAGCGTGCTATTATGCCTGCATTATAATGTATCAATAAATAAATGCAGGCATAATAGCGTATTTTTACCCTCGAAACAACACAGAATGGAGTTAAACATTCAAATATTCTTGTGCAATACTGCAACTGAGGAGGTGTAGCTGTTGAAAACACTTATGTAACTGGAAACGTTAGCCATTTGAAATACTCATGAATGCTCGAAACCGGTTGGGGCACTAAAATAAAGTAATTTTGAAAGCATCTGTGGCTGATTGAATTATTCAACAATATTCATTAACAGCCTCGGAATTCATAAGAGCCAGTGTGGACAAAAGAAGAGTATATCATCCAAATGAATAAAGATAAAAACTTAGGATGAATTTTATCTTACATATAAGACTATAAAATGTCAATTTCAGGATAACCACCCGATTTCACAAAGGACTTCTTTTGCTTGCATGCACATACGACATTAAGGTGTCTTTTAAGATCACATTTGGATGAAAATTTTCATTTACTTCCAGAGTCTGGAGGCGTCACAATGCTCACAGTGCTGTAGAAAGAGAGTGGGGGGGGGGGGGGGGGGGTACATTGTCAGACATAAATATCACCACAGAAAGCAATCGCATGGCGACACCGCCAGATGAGGCGGTGTTGGAGGCAGACTGTGCAGTGTGAGACCCGAAAGCCTGCTGCGATGATCCACAGTTAGACAGTTCATTGTTATCAAATGATCCTTTATGCGGACGGTGGCATTGCGGTAATGCTCCGTCCTGTTGAAAAAACCTAATCTCCAAGATATATGATTCCAGTAACCGTTTTTTCTGTGAAAAAGCATGGACCGCAAATCGTAGCTCGGGATATAGTGCAAAACACGTGAAGCTTTCAACTGTCTCTCTCTGATGCTCTATTATGGCCTCGTGGTTGCTGCGATCCCAAATTCCTAGGATGTGGCTATACACTTTTCCACTTCAATGGAAATAAGCCTCTTTACTCAGCGCTCAATGTAAAAGAAATCTCCTAGCTTAGAATAATTCATAAAGCTCTCCATGGTGTAATTTATCACCAACATGAACGAACTTTAGAAATTGAAGCCTGTATTGGTTAAGACATACTTACCAACATCGCAATTAAAAGATGACGAGACAAAGGAAGTATATGAGGGTACTGAACGGATAATTACGTATGTAAAGGGAGATGGAAATCTAGCATTCATGGGCGATTGTAATGCGGCTGCAGGGAAAGGAAAAAAGAAAGGGTAACGGGGTAATATGGGCTTGGCAGTAACAATGAGAGAGCAGAAAGACTAACTGAGTTCTGCAATGAATTTCAACTAGCAGTAGCAAGTACTCTGTTCAACAATGACATGAGGAGGTGGTATATTTGGAAAAGCATTGGAGGCAGTGGAAGAAACATTGTGGTCAGACACAAATTCAGAAATCAGATACTGGATTGTAAGGCGTAGCCAGATGCAGATATAGACTCACATCACAATTTAGAAATAATGAAGAGTAGACAGAGGTTTAAGAGAATCGTTCGGAAGATCAGTGTGGATGGAAGTGGGATACTCAAGTACTGAGGAATGATGAGACGTGTTTGAAGCTCGCTAAATATGTGGATACGGCTATAAGGAATACCATAGTAGGTATTTCGTTGTGGAGTGGATATCACTAAACAGAACAATCACAGATCTTGGACAGTGAAACCAAGGTACGGGGAAGGTAACTGCGAAGAAACCTTGGGTAATAGGAGAAATACTTCATCTGATCGACAAAATGAGGGAGTACATAAATGTTCAGGTAAAGACAGGATCACACCAATATAAATCCCATAGAAATGAAATAAATAGGAACTGCAGGACAGCCAAGGCAATTTTTTTTTTGGGGGGGGGGGGGGAGATACGAAGAACTCGAAAAAGGAATGACTGTGGGGATGACTGACTCAGCAAGCAGAAAAATGAAAACGACCTAATGTGAAATTTAAAGCAGGGGTGATAACATTAAGAGTGCAATGGGAATTCCAATCTTCGAAGGGAACACTTGCGGATGATGTGCTAGATGAAACAACTGAATTCGATACAAAAGACATAGGGAATCCAATATCATAATCAAAATTTAAAAGAGCTTTGGAAGATTTGAGAGCGAATAAAGTAGAAGGGATAGATAATATTACATCGTCATTTCTAAAATTTTTGGGAGAAGTGGCAAGCAAACGACTATTCAAGTTGGTGCGTGGAATATATGAGACTAACGACATACTACCACGCTTTCGGAAAAATATCATCCACAAAATTCTGAAGACAACAAGAGGAAGTACGTGTGATAATTATCTCACAATCAGCTTAACAGCTGACGCATCCAAGTGCTGAGAAGTATAATATACAAGAGAATGGAATAAAAAGCGAGATGTGTTAAATGAGGATAAGTTTGCATCTAGCAAAAATAAACGCACCAGAGAGGTACATCTTATGTTGCGTTTGATAATAGAAGTAAGACTGCAAAACTCAAGACGTCCTCATAGAATTTGTCGAACAAGAAAAAGAATTCGACAATATAAAATGTTGCAAGATGTTCGAAATTTTGAGAAAATTACGAGTGAGCTACAGGGAAATATGGGTAATATAGAATACGTACAAGAACGAAGAGGGAACAATGCAACAGGAAGACCAAGAACGAAGTGTAAGAAAGGGATGCTGTCTTTCACTCCTACTGTTCAATCTATACGTCAAGAAGCAATGACAGAAGTAAAAGAAAGGTCCAAGAGTGGATTTGAATTCAGGGTGAAAGTATATCAACAACAAGGTTCATCGATAACATTGTACTTTGTGAAAGTGAAAAAGAATTACAGGATCTTTTGAATGTGATGACAGATAGAATATCTACTAAGATTAAATTGAAGAAGGACAAAAGTACCGAAAAGTAAAAAAAATGAGAATACCGAGAAACTTAACTACAGAATTAGTGATCACGAAGTAGTGGAAGTTAAAGAATTCTGCTACCTTAACAGCAAAATAATCCATGAAAGATGGAGTAAGGAAGACATAACAAACAGACTAGCAAAGCCAAAGAGAGTTTTAGTGGTGTCAAACATAGTTCTCAAGGAAGACATTTGTGAGCATGTACGTTTGTAGCATAGAATTGTATGTTCGTGAATCACGGACATTGGGGAAACCGAAACAGAGGCTAAACGAAGCATTTTAGATGTGGCGCTACAGAAGAATGTTGAAAATTATTTGGACTGACAAGATAAGGAATGAGGATGGTACACGCAGAATTGCTGAAGAAAGGAACGTATGAAACCACTGACAAAAAAACGGGGAAGGATGATATGTCATGTATTAAGACGCAAGGGAATAAGATCCACAGTACTTGAGCTTGTTGTGGAGGGTAATAACAGTAGAGGAATACGTCAGTCCACATTCTTATAGAGACTGCGGTCTAATACGCGCTGTACCATGCAACCACAGTTATAATATGTGTTGAAAATGGTTTCCATGTTCCTCAACGCATGTCCTTGTAACTTTGATTTGATTCCGAAGATGAAGGAAAACTTCGTGGGATTCGCTTCAGAACTGTTCCAGTGACTAGACCACTCCATTCGCACCACAACAGACCAGGCTCTGCTAACGGTATACTACGCCCTCCACATCGCTGGCAACGGGTTCTACACAACGCTGGTGACTACTTTGAACGACAGTAGCAGGTGCAAACATGTAACTCTTTTGTATCGGTTGTGAATAAATAGTTGCCACTATTTAAGTTCCAACCCTCGTATTTGAAGTTATTACAACTGACTGTAAACCACTAGCTCGCAGTCCTGAAAACAGATAATGTTAAAACAGTATTTACCCTTTGGGACAATCCCTGTTAAAGTAGACCGGTGCGTACTGGCTAGTTTCAGATGCAGATCTAAGTTTCGGTTCTGGGATAAGGGGAAGCGAGGGGGAAAAGGTCATCTCTAGTTATTATCTCTCCCACTTGCCAGATATAAATCATCGTCAGCCTCATTTTTGACGTTTCACAGATGGTTAGGATTTTAATGAAAAGGTCAATGAAAGACACAAAAGTGTTATTACAACTGTAATAATTTGTTCTAGGACAATAAAACTTATAAAATGTTTAATATACCAATGTTATTAATAGTAATTTATTTACATCTGTGGTTAGTGTACCGCTTTACCATAACTATGAAGATGTTGCAGCTCATATAAATACATCAATTAAAAATCGACCGCCGAAAAATTTGAGAAGAGTATGTCTCAGGAATTTATTTACCTATGAACTATAATCATAATAATAATAACAAATTCTCAGAACTTTAATGTTATAAGCTACACGATATGAAATCTAAGTGTGAAGTCATTAGCAGCTTTCCTCGAGCACTGTGACTGGAACACAATCGGAAGACTATATCTGTACAGAAGTGTGAGGGAATGCTATTTCTTGTCATTACCGCTTCCGTTGGGGAAACTCATGCTTTCTATTATTGTTTTTCTTATTGATGGGTCCTTTCCTTTCTGTCTTTATTCATTCAACATCCTATGGTTTCCATGGCCTACCTGTGGTCTCATGAACCGTGTCTGATTTGTTGTAGACAGCAGATAGGTGCCAAGTAAATTGTACCCAGTGAAACTGGTGACTTGGAGAGGTCGAGGAAAGGTCCTCTATATCCGGTGCCCGAAATATGCGACTTGTCCTGTAGGTGGAAGAGGTAAGGACTCTTACGTGGTGTCCTAATGAAGAGGACTGGAGATGTTCAAATAAGAACGGTAATACCACATTTTTTAGGGTTGATCATACTTTTTTTATTTTCTGTGGAACGCAATTAGAAAATTTTCACTTTTGGCTGGATCTTCAGAGACTAAACGCAAAACATGAAACCGAAATTACAAATACGGCATTTAGAAATCACGTCTCTTCTGCTTGACGCGTCATAGTTTAAAATAAAATATAGTTTATACCGTGGTCCAGCGAATAGTAATAGTAATGTGGATAAGATGTGTTGTCATAGTAACTAAAAGGTAAGGATTATGAACGTGTATAGATGATAAAAATGGCTCTGCTTGTGTGCGTCCTCTTATGTAAGTTCAAAACCTGATACAGTTTTCGTTATAAACACACGGCCCAACCACATTAATATGAGCTGCGCCTATGTTCGACGGCAACGTGCAATAACCACTCACAGACGGCAGATAGCAGCAGCAGTACCAGTGTTTCAGTGGGACGCGATAAATGCTGTTGTTGTCGTAATAAGGAAATACAATTATTTATTTTACGTTCAAAAAAGCATTATCATTGGCATACTGATCAAGGGTTCAGGCATTTCGAAAACAGCTAAGTTTGTAAACTGTTCGTTTACCGCCGTGGTTAAAGTATACTGTGCATGGCAAAATGGCGCTATCCAAACCCGGCGCCGAGGCAACTGTGATGCACCACTGGCAATAGATGAGAGGGATCAAGGATAGTTGCGGAGATGTGTAAGGGCGAGTAGACGTATGACCTCTGGATATGAGCATCACCTGCAACTGCCTGCTTCATGCAGCCATGCTTACTGCTGTTTATCGGGGCGACAAACGTAACTGGACGTCCACTGAGTGGCGACAGGTAGCCTTTACAGATGAATCACGTTTTATGCTCAGTCGGACAGATGGCCGTTGGCGTTCAAGGTCCCGCAGCAATCGTCGAAAGGGTCCAGGCGAGAGTATGGAGCGTTACTGTCTGCGGAATGTTTTCATGCACTCACTGGGTGATCTTATCATTCTGGAAGGCACAATGGGCCAATGAAAGTATGCATCCATCCTTCGGGACCACGTCCACTCCTACACGCAGTTTGTTGTACGTCCGCGAAATGTCATCTGCTAGCTGGACAATGCAACGTGTCACACAGCTCGCAGTGTACGTGCGTGGTTTGAGCAGCACCCGGATGGGTTTACCGCACTCCACTGGCCACCACAGTCGCCGGATTAAACCAAGTCGAGAATCTGTTGGACCACCACAATCGGGATCGGGGTGCTCGCGCCAAGCATCCTCAACCAAGAAATGCTGCGCTTCTGGCTACTGCACTGCACTGCATTGCCGGCCTGAGTGGCCGTGCGGTTCTAGGCGCTTCAGTCTGGATGCGCGTGACCGCTACAGCTGCAGGTTCGAATACTCTCTCCTCATGGATGTGTGTGATGTCCTTAGGTTAGTTAGGTTTAAGTAGTTCTAAGTTCTAGGGGACTGATGACCACAGATGTTAAGTCCCATAGTGCTCAGAGCCATTAGAACCATTTTGTCATTGCCATTGTTTTCTGTGGAAATATATCCGCAATATAAATTTTTATATTAAGTAAGGAATTCTTCGAAGGGACAGAATATGTGTCATAAAATAACTCATGCCTCAAGAAAAAAAATTTTATGTAAGACTGCATAACGATTCTTCGTATCAGGACCGAGTACGTATTATCTAAATACACTACTGGCCATTAAAATTGCTACACTTAGAAGAAATGCAGATGATAAAAGGGTATTCATTGGACAAATATATTATACTAGAACTGACATGTGATTATATTTTCGCGCAATTTGGGTGCATAGATTCTGAGAAATCAGTACCCAGAACAACCACTTCTGGCCATAGTAACGGACTTGATACGCCTGGGCAATGAGTCAAACAGAGTTTGGATGGCGTGTACAGGTACAGCTGCCCATGCAGCTTCAACACGATACCACAGTTCATCAAGAGTAGTGACTGGCGTATTGTGACGAGCCAGTTGCTCGGCCACCATTGACCAGACGTTTTCAATTGGTGAGAGATCTGGAGAATGTGCTGGCCAGGTAAGCAGTCGAACATTTGCTGTATCCAGAAAGGCCCGTACAGGACCTGCAACATACGGTAGTGCATTATCCTGCTGGAATGTAGGGTTTCACAGGGATTGAATGAAAGGTACAGCAACGGGTCATAACACATCTGAAATGTAACGTCCACTGTTCAAAGTGCCGTCAGTGCGAACATGAGGTGACCGAGACGTGTAACCAATGGCACCCCATACCAGGACGCCCGGTAATTCGCCAGTATGGCGATGATAAATACACGCTTCCAATGTACGTTCTCCGCGATATCGCCAAACACGGATGCGACCATCATGATGCTGTAAACAGGAGCTGGATTCATCCGAAAAAATGACGTTTTGCCATTCGTGCACTAAGGTTCGTCGCTGAGACACCATCGCAGGCGTTCCTGTCTGTGATGCAGCGTCAAGGGTAACCGCAGCCATTGTCTCCGAGATGATAGATGGGTCGAATGAGGTACGGAATCCTTTACTTGTAACCCCTCTGCAGGAATGTCCTCTGCAGGCAAGCCTGTAGATGAGGGCAGGCATTCACGCAACCAACTTGATAGAATCCTGTGAAAAACAGCCTGTACTTATTAGAATTCGCCGTCGTTATCGAGTCTGTTACTTTTAATTCTTCCTTGTCTCCCAAAACTACAGGAGTTTGAAAAAAAAAATGAAAACAACGCGATAAATGCATACTTGAACATAAATGCATATGCTAGCCGAGCCTGTAGGTAGCGCTGTTGTATTTGACCACGAAAGGCACTTGTGAATTGTCATTAATACGTTGCAAGTGTCAATTCCAATCAGAAGAGTTGTCTGTGTAGTTGTGAATGTATTATTTCGGGGCTACGTCACTTCAAAAGAAGGAAAATTGTTGGTGCTCTTATGGTGGTTCCTTCCATAGCCAAGGTAACCGACGCCTTTCTTGTTTCAAGAAGCACCGTATCGAAGATTTACACCGCTTACGGGTAAAGTAGGAAAACATCATCCGCTGCGTCACAACGCTGACGCAAGTGTTTGTTGAGTTATCGTGAAAGATGGCCAGCGAAGACGATGGTGACAAAAAAATAAGAGGACAACAGCTGCAAAAGTCATTATAGAATTGAAAATCGCACTCTCGAACGATGTCAGCACCATAACAACACGAAGTCAGCTCCAGAAGCAGGGAATTGCAGGCGACCTAGTGTGCCAACACCACTCACCTCTGATTCAGATGTCCTCAACGGGGAAACGTGGTGCTGAAGCCGTAAAACCTGGTCTGTGAAGTAATGGAAGAAACTCATGTGGTCAGATGAATCTTGTTTCACACTGTTTCCAACTTCCAGCAGAGTTTACATCCCAAGAGTAAATCATGATGGGCGTTCGGTGGTGATTTTGATAGCTATGTCGTGCTACACCATGGGCTCCGTGATTACTCTCCAGGGTCGTATTACTGCCAAGGATTATATGACGGTTTCGCCTGTTCAGGACCATCCCATGGTACAGTGTTTGTACCCCAATGGTGATGCTGTGTTCCAAGGCGACAGCACTCGTCTTCACACAGCTCTCAATGTCCAGGAATGGTTCTGTGAGCACGAAGATGATTTGTTGCATCTCCCATGGTCACCACAGTCAACATAGCTCAATAACATTGAGCCTTGGTGGCCACGTTTGGAATGTAGGATGCGTGATTGCTATCAATGTCCATCACTGTTACCTGAACTTGGGACTATTTTGCAGGACGAATGGAATACGACTGCCGCGAAAACGGTAGAGGAATTCTACTTAGACATTCGGAGGCGACTGAAAGCCGTTTTCAGTGGCAACGTTTTTCCTAAACCGTATTACACATCGTAATGTACTGTTCATTGGCGTTTCAGTATTTTTGTCCACTCCTGTAACTGCGAAATTTGGGAACTGATGTACGTAAAAGTGCTCGTATAAGCACTTTTACTAAAATTTTGTTTGGGGAAGGGATGTGTGTCAGGGCCTCACTACCCTCCATCTCCTCTCCCCCCTCTTCCCCTCCCCCCCCCCCACCCATCCTCCCGCCATGGACCCGCGCCTGACTTATTTATTGCAGTTAGAGGAGAGCGTGCGACAGCTTCTCACTCGCTACTGATCTGCCCTCTCCTCTTTGGCGTTGGGCTCACGTACAATGGCGCTCAGAACAGCCGGAGGTCCTTGCGCCAACCAGGCGGTGCGCCACTGCACGCCACACACTGGCGCGTTGAGCGCCAGCCACCAGCCGCCAGCCAGCTGCGTCCCTGAGGGGCGCTGGCGCCAGCGCACGCTGCGGCAATATTTACTTCACCCCGCTCGCGCCAGTGTTCTCGGCAAACACGGAAACAGGCAACTCATGGCGCTCCTGCAGCGCCGCGTGTGTGCTCACGTGTGTAAGAGAGGGAAATGGAAGGACAGGCCGCGTGCGTGTGTGTGTGTGCACTTGTATGCCAGAGAGGCGACAGAGAGCGCGGTGCAGCAGAAACGGAAATATGCCGTCGCGACCAGTGAGCCGTGCGAGGGGGGGGGGGGGGGGGAGAGGGGGGGGTAACGGGGGGGGGGTTTGAGTTGAGGGGAGGATGAAATGTACCACAGCGCACCTGGTGACACTACAGCGTACTTACAGGCGAAGCTAGGCGGGGAAGAGGATTTACCTGCGAGAGTTTTCTCATCCCTCCCCTAAGCACACCTCGGAATTTCGGAGCCCCTGCCTCATCTGATATTCTGGCTACGTCTGGAAAGCAAATCCTGCAACCGTCCATCGTAAAGACCGCGGGAAGCTGATATCTGTTTTGCTGTGGAGAAAAATGTGAACTATAGTTCTTGAGAAAGAAGGCGCTGAATCAGCATCACGGAAACTGCTTTCATCAGACTGCCTCAGGATATCGGGAAATTTGGATTTAAGTGAAGATAGTAAGTCAGGCTTTACGTGACAGTTACTGATATCGAATGAAACAAAAAATTTACTGTTACTAGCCACTGTTTCATTCGACAGTATTAGCATCAGCAGTAGTACTTTCATTCATCTATAGATCACTTTCACAAGGAGCCATGCAGGGCGATCCAATAAAAAAATTAAAAAAAAACTGCTCACAGTAGCCACAAAGGAAGTTGAGGACCTTGAACTCGGACAATCAAAAAGGAATACTTGTTGATGAAACATGAGTGAAAGATCTCAGGTTTGTGGGTGAGACTGATGTTCTGTTGGAGACGACTTTCAACAACTAATGCAGGAATTTGGAAGTAAGACTGAAAATCAAACCCAGAAAAACTAGAATATAACGTAAAGGACAAAGAAAAGAGAATGCAGTATAAATGATTAATTATGGCAGAAAACCATTTAATGGATTTTTGTGATTAGGACAGCTACAGAAAATGCGTGGATAAACAGCAAAAAAATTGATCAATAAAAATAACATAGAATACTTTTGGTAGTGTAAATCAAAATGCATTTTTAACATCTATATTCACATCATTACTCTGAAATTGCTGCGTAAGTGTTTGTCGGTGTTCATAAAACCATTTTCAGACAATTTCTCGACCGTTCCACCCTCGAATGAAGCGTAGGATAAATGAGAACCTTTTCCGCAATCTGGAACCCTCCCCAGGTTGGATTAAAAGAAGACATAGACGACATCCAACGGAAAGTGGCGCATTTCGTCACGGCATCCTTTGGTCAGCGTAAGAGTATTACGAGTATTACAATACCTTCTGGGAAGAGTCGAAAAAAATATTACATCTTCCCACAAAGATTGTCACAGCAGTCGACAATTAGTCCTCCTATGTGTTATTCACGAAAGGATCAACGAAGGGAGAAAAGAGATAGTGGTACCAGAAGTACCCTCTGCCACAAACCGTAGGGTGGCCTGCGGAGCGCAAATGTTGATATTTTCTCCTGCACACTTCGTGGTTTTTCACCGTAGGTGGGATGTGAAGTTTCCTTACGTTACCGACATGACTTCATCAGTGGTTTGTGTCCTTTTGGGCTCTTAGTATAATATTAACAATCAAAGGGCTACTACAACCTACTACGAAAAATTAGGCCCAGTTATTCATCTGAGCAATGTTGCAATTAGTGGGTAGTGTATGAAATCCACCAAAAGTTCAGCCGACCACACCATTCAATCTGTGGTTAGGGAGTGTTGCCAAATTCGTTGTTTTGAAGGAACAAATGAAAGGTAGCAAATAGCGTGGTTTCTCACAACATGATTCGGACTCTTTTTCTCAGTGCCTGTCAACACTTCAAGTGCTTCATGGGTGGCACCCACTTCATCATCCTGCTCCATCTACTCTCTCGATAAGGTGTCACAATTCGACAGCCCCAAGTGTCCCACGGTGGGCCCACTACTTTGCCTAAGACCAGGATGTATCCGTATCATGGCTACCTCACTGAATAAGATTAGCGCAGCCAGCAAGGAACTGGTTTAGAATAGTTGGCCTACCGCTATAGCCTCCTCAAATTTCACCTTGTCAAGCCATCTTCCTTCAACCTCATGTTATTGGCAGCCTTTAGGTAAGCGCCAAATATCTCAACCAGAGAAGACTTCCCACCTACAACTGCGAATTTCAGTTTTCATATTCCATAGCAAATTTCCAGTGTCACCTCTCTAGTTGAGTGGTGACAAACCAATTGTCACACCATCACATACTGCAGCCTCTAACTGAGCTACAGCATAAGCCACCGATTGCAAAGTTCGACGAACTCACAATCATTCACTAGGCCCATTACATTGGTCACTGACGTAGACAGACGTGGAAAGAGTGACATCAACATTCAGTAAGCCTCAACATCAAAATTTGACCTATTCCGACCGCATGTCCTGGTCACATAATGAAATAGTGTGTCAACTCGGCAATGATTTTGAGTAAGATAGCCATCCGGAACAATGCCCAAAACAGTTTTGTAGCACCTACACAACGATAAACGCGTGTAAGCTCACATTCTCACATTCAACGGGCAGCTGTATGAGAGAATAAGCCTTTTTGTTGTTGTTGTTGTTGATGTTCAGTACGAAGACTAGTTTGATGCTACTCTTAATTTTAGTCTGTCCTGTATAAGCTACTTCGTGTCTACATAAGTAGTGCAACCTACATCGACTTGAATCTACTTGCGCTATCGAATTCTTGATCTTCCTCTAAAACTGTTACCCTTCAACGCTTTCTTCCGTCAACAAACTGACGATTGATTAATGCCTCGAGAAACAAGAGTTTGGCAAAATATTGAAACACCGCGGGAAATGCATGCTTGAACAAAAATGCAGGTGACAGGTAAGTCTGCAGGTGCATTTTCGTGTATGACAATGAACGGCACCTGTACGATGCTTTCGATATGTTGTGTCAGTAGTGTTCCGTGTAGATGTGAGTGCGTTATGTCGGAACTAAGTGAATTCAGATGTGGACTAATTGTTACTGCTGGTATGGTGGGTGTTTCCGTCACCATGGTGACCGAAGTGTTTGGTGTTTTCAGAGGCACCGTGTCGAACGTTTATACCACACACTCGAAAAGTGGAAAAAACATCATCCGCTACGTTACAACGAGGATGAAATTGTGTGTTGAGTATCGTGACAGAAGATCGTTGAAAAGAATTGTGACAAAAAATGAGAGACGACAGCTGCGAAAGTCATTGCAGAAATGAATGTCGCTCTCACGAACCCTGTCAGCACCAAAGCAGCACGAGTGGAGGTCTGGAAGCAGGAAACTGCACGGCGGGCCGGAATTCCAGAACCACTCATCAGTTCAAATGGTTCAAATGGCTCTAAGTACTATGGGACTTAACATCAATGTTCATCAGTCCCCTAGAACTTAGAACTACTTAAACCTAACTAACCCAAGGACATCACACAACACCCAGCCATCACGAGGCAGAGAAAACCCCCGACCTCGCCGGGAATCGAACCCGGGAACCCGGGCGTGGGAAGCGAGAACGCTACCGCACGACCGCGAGATGCGGGCACTCATCAGTGATGCAGCTGCTCTTAACAGGAGAACATGGAGCCGAAGCCATAAAACCTGGACTCTAGAGCAAAGGGAGAAAGTCATTTGATCAGATGTGTCTTGTTTCATACTGATTCAAACTTCTGACAGACCTTACGTTCCAAGAGTGAAATATCGTGGCGGTTCGGTGGTATAGCCATACGACGTATTCGGTGTGTCACATGGATACTCCGCCAGACGGCATTTCTACCAAAATTTATGTGATCATTTTGGCTGATCAAGTCCATTCCATGACGCAATGTTTCTTCCCCAATGGTTACTTTGTCTTCCAAGACAGATCTTGACTGAACTGTTTATCGTCCACACGACCGCTACGATCGCACGCTCGAGTCCTGCCTCGGGCACGGATCTGTGTGATGTCCTTAGGTTACTTAGGTTTAATTAGTTCTAAGTTCTAGGTGACTGATGACCTCAGCAGCTAAGTCGCACAGTGCTCAGAGCTATTTGAGCCTTTTTTTTATAGTCCACGATACATTTGCATACAAGGTTACATTCGGAAAATATAGCTTTAGAAAAGGCAACCTAAAATGTTTATATTCGATTTAAAAAATCGGTAACATTCTTTATCTTGTAGCTCCAACTCATGCATTTTAATGTGCTTGTAATCTCCTTGGCATGCAACCACGAGATGGTCAAGGTGTATCTGGTCAAACTAGTCCAACCCCTCGGCGGTGACTACTGAAGAAATCCAGTGCCTGGAGATTGGCGGCCGGTGTGGCCGAGCTGTTCTACGCGCTTCAGTCTGGAACCGCACGACCGCTACGGTCGCAGGTTCGAATCCTGACTCGGGCATGGATGTGTGTGATATCCTTAGGTTAGTTAGGTTTAAGTAGTTCTAAATTCTAGGGCAATGATGACCTCAGATGTGAAGTCACATAGTGCTCAGAGCCATTTTGAGCGGACATTGTACCTGCGGCATGTTTCTAACAGATCCAAAGGATGCGTACCTGGGCTTAAGTCTGCAGATTCCACAACACATTCCTATCGGTTTACTCTCACCTGCTAAAAGACGGTGCTTTTGCCATGTGTTATATTCTTAAAAGACGACATGTGCACTGACTGACCACCATGTTGGACACTTCTGACTGATTACATGACACATGCATTGGTACGTGGCCACTTCCACTCTCTTTTACGACTAACATTAGGCGTCAGAGAAAAGGAAACACGGAGCCACTTATCATTGTTAAATTATGGGTCTTCTCTTATCCAAATTCTTTACGCACCAAGGTTATGGACTGGGAGTGGGGTTGGTACTGCAGTTTCTCGGGATGGGAAATGATAGGTCGATATAATAGCGTTGCGCCACAGATAACTGGTTATGTACAGTTGAGTAAAATTAGGACAGCCTGCTACGGCTAATGGAAGAGCCCCTACAAGCTGATCATACCTCAGTTCTCAGTTGACGGAACATTATTACACCAGTGTCTGCTTGTTGATACAACGGGGACTGCCATTACGCCATCGGGCGGTTACCACATCGCCAGATGCAGCCGGAATTCCAGAGTTGAAATATCACTGACACAGCAGGAAGCAGACCCAGTGAAGTGTTAGTGGTCCAGTCACTTCACATCCAAGCCTCGGAATTCCTGTAATCGAAACCTATGCTCTAGCAAAACAAGGAAGGGCCAAGACTGTATGAATACGTGAAAATTTTTTAGTCAAAGATATCGCAGTACCAGCACCCTCCGACTTGCGTTGTTTGTGGTAACAGTTTGCCACGAGACACTCGCCTAGTCTCTAGGCAGCGCTGCCTCCACACACTCGCCCTCTGCGCCCTTTACGATAGGTAAAGTGTGTCTCAGATACTACCACATGAGAAGACTCCTTTAGTAAACACCAGGCCACTTTTGTTACGTACGAGACAATTTATGAGGGGTGTTTCATATCGATTTATAGTGTATTTTTCCCAGCGTTCACGGTGCGCCATTTGATTCACCACTATACTGTAGCTGTAGGTATACAGTTCTTTGGTCTAACCGTAAGTGGCAGGAAAATCACTAGAGGTGTAATCCTTGCACAGTGCAACCTATTTTCTAACATGAAATGTATTCGCAGTTACGAATTTGAACCACTTCCAGGTGTATAATGGAGTGATGACAATGAAAATTTGTGTCGGATCGCTTTACGCGAGCGATCGTCCTAACCGTGTTGTTATCCCGAGTACGACTCACTGCCAGGCAGAAACTTCCATATGTCGTCGTCCACGTGCCATACCTGCAATCTTACAGCCCAGTAACGATAGTCCATTGCAAGAGACACAGTTAATTTGTTCGTAAGTCGCAAACCCGGTATCGACTGATTTCTTATCGGTTGTCACCGCGCCTGCGACTTACAAACAAGTTAAGTGTCTCCCTTGTATGGGAATAATATTAATAGGATGTAAGAGTACAGATACGAACATGAACGCGGACATATGGAAGTTTGGGTCTGACTGTGAGACGTGTTTGGACAGACGAAGCTGTTCGAGTTCCGCTGCGGCACACATTTTCACTGTCGTCATTCCAGTACTCAGCTGGAGGTGATCTACATTTCACGTCTTTCACAGCACCGGAGTCACCTCAGTGCCTGTACTTATGCATCTCAGAAGAAACTTTGCAGTGCACTTATTCTTTCGTGTTTCCCAACTGCTGTCATAATGTGAGCGGACAGCATCGAGCGTGATCATCAAAGACAGCGCTGCACGGCGTCGTTTCTGAGGAAGGACGCTGTGAACACTGCGGATATTCACAGGGAACTGGTGTGCATCATCACGGAAAAGTTCTCTTGCAGCACGACTACGCTCGTTCCCATACGAGTCGGAAAACCACCTCTGCTATGGCTGCAATGGGGTTTTAGTTACTGTCAAACCTACCTTTTCCTCCTCACTTGGACCCTTTAACTCCAGTGGGCCTTCCTCTAATCACTTTTCTTGAGTCTATTGCACCCATCGCAGGGCAGCTGCTCGCAATTCCCGGAAGTTTGCGATACGATGTCCCCGCTGAAGCTTTTTCATAGCCCCGATCAGGTAGTAATCAGAAGGCGTCAAGTGAAGAGAACGCAGTGAGTGTTGCAGTATTGGGAACCCCTTTTCAGAAACGGCAGCCGTGGGTTTCCGATTCGTATGGGGACGAGCGTTGCGTGTTGCAAGAATTCTTCTCCTGGCGGTGCACATTCTCCACACACTGCGACCAATCGTCTGTGTGTATCCGCAGTGTTTACAGTCCCCTTGTACAAATGATTCAAATGGCTCTGAGCACTATGGGACTTAACAGCTGAGGTCATCAGTCCCATAGAACTTAGAACTCCTTAAACCTAACTAACCTAAGGACATCACACACATCCGTGCCCGAGGTAGGATTCGATCCTGCGACCGTAGCGGTCGCACGGTTCCAGACTGAAGCACCTAGAACTGCTCGGCCACTCTGGCCGGCCCCCTTGCACAGAGACCACGTCGTCTAGCTCTCTCTTTGATGACCACACTCCGCGTTGTCCGCTCACGTATGCAGCATTGGGGAAAATGGGTTGTACTCTGCTGGTTTACTCTTCTAGTGATTGTCCTACATACTACATAGTTTCAGCTGTAATCATGCGTCGGATGAGACACCATGAATTATGGGAATAAATGAGGTGTAGTTGGTTGTTTGGGGAAGGAGACAATACAGCGAGGTCATCGGTCTCATCGGATTAGGGAAGGACGGGGAAGGAAGTCGGCCATGCCCTTTGAAAGGAACCATCCCGGAATTTGCCTGGAGCGATTTAGGGAAATCACGGAAAACCTAAATGATGGCCGGACGCGGGATTGAACCGTCGTCCTCCCGAAAGCGAGTCCAGTGTCTAACCACAGCGCCACCTCGCTCGGTAAAATGAGGTGTAAATCAATAAGGAACGCCACTAGTGCTTGACTTTTAACTGTGGTTTCGTCGAAATTCCTACTTGCTGCTCCGTTGACCTATCTTCATATTTACGTAATTCGCAATTCGCTTCTGTAACTGAGGTCGTTAAGGCAAGTCTCTGCGGTGGCGATCGACTCGGAGGAATGCGCATTCGACTCCTGGTGATACAAAATTTTCACTGCCAGTATTCGTCCGGCAAGAGCAGGAGAGAGGGTGACGTAAACTGTTGATGGCGATTGGTTCGTCAGATGTGCGGCGCCCTTGGCGCCGACGAGAGAGTTGGGCTATGTGCCGGCACCGGGTTTCATCCTCTCCCTTCCTTTCATCCACAGCACAAACAGAACACTACACTGTACAAGCAATAACCATAGTCTTCTATACGAATTAGGCACACACTTGACACGAAAAACATTTCGGAGGAAGGCAATGCCAAATTGCGTTCAATAGCACCCTCTCTAGAACGGCTTTGCTGCATTCCCTTATATTCATATCCTGAGTGTGAGACTTCCATGCCGGCCAGGGTCGCCGAGCGGTTCTAGGCGCTACAGTCTGGAACCGCGCGACCGTTACGGTCGCAGGTTCGAATCCTTCCTCGGGCACGGATGTGTGTGATGTCCTTAGGTTAGTTAGGTTTAACTCAGCTTCCTTTGAACGTTTTACGAAACATTGTTGTTCTTTGTCTTACTGAGACTGCGAACTCGTGCGAATAGAATACTGCTTTAAAACATCTCTCTGCTAGGCTCCCTGTTCCGCAGGTTAGTCGTTGTTGTTTCGATACACCTTACACTGAAGCAGTTGTTTGGAGCGAGACACAGGGTAAGTTTAGTGATGTGCAGGAACACTGTGTTGTGGTGTTTATTTGCGTCACAGGAAGGGGCATGCCACACGCTAGCCATTAGCACGTCCGCCTGGTGGACGGGTCGTCCCGTCGTGATGTATGGAGCAATTATCTGCGCCGCGGCGCACCTGCCGTCCGCCCTCTGTCGTACTGCGTCTGCGGTGTCGCCACATCCGTGGCTCTCGCTTTCAGGAAGCGCCACTTGGTATCCTTTGACTCGTTTTCGTGGAAACTCCGCTGTCGGCGTCAGTGCCCTGATAGACTGCACGCTGTTTTAAGAGGCGTGGAGAGGGGAAGAGGGTGGCGGATGTCCGAGAGTGAGACTCGGTCTGATGTCGTCTGTACAGCTCAACCTACAACACGTCAGATCAATGCCGCTCGATAAGGACACAGCTTGTTCGGAAACTTGCAGTGGAAGAAACTCATGTTACCAGTATTTGGCATGAAAGAAATGGGGAAGTGGTGGCGTGTACTTCCTGATCAATCGGCAATGTACAATCGCCTGGACTGACTCTCAAAATTCCCTACTGTCTCTTACGGAGAGACAGTATCTGAGAATGTTCGTAGCGATGTGTCCTTCGGATGGGGTGGTCAAACTTGGCAAACCCTTCAGTTTTCGAAAAGAGTAGATCATGTAAGCGAACCGCTTTGCACCCTGTAAAGGTGTCATTATCGATACCCTTACCAACGATCGTTACAGCTGCTCACTTCCGGCAGCTGCGAAATCGTTGGTCTACGAGAATGTTCAGAGTGTTAGTGCTTTTTGCCAACAGCCACGATAGTCCGGTGTCGGCGTCGGACTGCACGCTGTTTTAAGAGGTGTGGAGAGGAGAAGTGGGTAACGGATATCCGAGTGTGAAGCTCGGTCTGCTGTCTTGTGTGCAGCGCAAAAGTTTTCGGAAGGGACATTCTGTAAATAATTGTAAAGAAGCATTAGGGTCGAAGAAGTATTGAAGTATACTCTGAAGTATTTTTGCGGAATTACTTGTGAGGAATCACAGTTTTATCATGCTACAGACCGCATCTGCCATTGTAGCATACAAAAAATTATGTCAAAAATGGTTCAAATGGCTCTGAGCACTATGGGACTTAACATCTCAGGTCATCAGTCCCCTAGAACTTATAACTACTTAAACCTAACTAACCTAAGGACATCACACACATCCATGCCCGAGGCAGGATTCGAACGTGCGACTGTAGCGGTCGCGAGGTTCCAGACTGAAGCGTCTAGAAACGTTCGACCACAGCGCCCGGCAAAATTATTTTCTTAGTAGGTGACTATGAATCTTATATATCGGAACAAGTCATCATTGATTTCGGGTGAAGAAAGGCAACAACTAAATTCCATAACGCGAACTTTCAATCTGTGCATTGGTCTCTGAAGCTTAAAGGAAAGTGTAATTGTTTAGCTGAGTGTGTGTGATTACAGCTTATAATCTTGACATAACAAGTGGAAATCAACGGTACGTAACTAAAAGGCTTTGACTGTTGATAAACAGTCATTAATTTAGTTTTCTATAGTAATAGGAAGCAGAAACTGATAGCAGCCATGTGTGTTTCTATTTATAAATGACAGAGCACAGCAATGAGTTGTCCTTTTTTGCAGGTTTTGTTTGGCAAATCCAGATTTCGGCTAGAGCCCAGCCATTATCAATGCACTATTCTCTAGTCTCAATGCAAGTCAGTTTCATGTTTTTGGGGCGTCAGTCAAAGAATACTGAGTTTTCAAAGACTTGGGACTGACGCCCGAACAATAGGGGACTGAAATGCATTGAGACTAGAAAATAGTGCGTTCATAATGGTTAGGCATTAGCCGAAATCTGGATCTACTAAATAAAACCTGCAAAGAAGGACGACTGATTGCTGTACTTTATCATTTATAAATCACATCACAGTCGCTGAGTGCACACACGTTAGTAACGGAAGGTAACCTGATAAATGTGTTTCTGATATAACAAAACCTTTCATTCATCCGATTGCGTTTTAATTCTGAGTGAACAGTTTAAACACTTACTTTAAAAGTAGTCGAGGGCAATGTTACATCTCCAGGAGATGAACTATGCGAATGTGGCAAACAGCAAGATCATCAACACCTGCTCAGCTGTAGAAACCTCCCAGCTCCATGCCCGATGGATGATCGGGTTGTCGCCAATGATACAGCGGTTCAAACAGCGGAATAGGTAATACCTACTTGGGAGGCAGGTTATTAAAATACGCGTCTAGACATCGCAATGTAGGTTTTTCTGTGGTCGTGCTAGGTCGTTCAAGGAAATGTCGAGACGATTTCCTACGAAAAGAAAGCAGCCGGTTAGCTTGAACAATCCGAGCTTTTGTGCCATACCTAATAACTTCGTTGTCAACGGGACGCTAGAGCCTAGGTTTTCTGTTTTTCTTCCCTGTTTTTCCTCACCTTCATCGACAACACAAGCAGGTGCCTGGCCTCGCCAAGGGCCATATATATTAAATAAGCACACTTATGGGAAAACGCAAAAGAAATCACATGCTTACAATTTTTGAATGAGATGTAAAATATTTTATTTTCTTACATTCATCAGTCTATCTGTTATGTCATATTTTATTGTTGTTTCTATGTAATCTCAATCAAGTGTAGAGCTGTTAATATTTCATTTTCGTAATTTGACTACCACATAATTATTTAATGGTAACTTCTTTGGATTCGTTGCGGACTGTCATACTTGACGTTGAAGTTATTTGCCTTGCACTGCTGTTCACCAGTTGCTGTCCTTGTGCCAATGTGCCATCATATTTTTATCTTGTTACACAATTTTTGATTTTACAGTATCTTGGCAATTATGGTTTCCCGTGGTAACTTATTTTAAAACATCTATGACATGTGATACACCTGTCATAATTTTCGTGAGTATTTTGATCGATGTTACGCTTTTTCTCTTTCTCTTGTTTCTTTTGGCGCTGCCACATTGTTCACTTTTGTATGTTATATAGCTGCCGTTGATGATGGTTCAGAACCGAAAGCGACAGCAAAATAAAATAACGTAGTTACAGACAGCACAGCGTTACGCATTTCTGAAACCTCCTACAAACCTAGCAGTGAGTTTTTGATTTCGTTCGATACTGGACGAGAACGCTAAACGCTGGAGCAGTTCTCCAGCGTTTGTCGCACTTGCATCGTGTATGGGATTTCCTTTGTAGGTGTATTGCACTTTCCCAGAAACACTCTACTTCATTTATTACAAAAAGAAAGGAAGATTACACTTTAATATCCCGTCGATATCTAGGTCATTAGTAACAGAACAAAGCCAACCCGATTTCAAGGATGGCAAAGGAAATGCACAATGTCAATTCAAGGGCATCACTGTGGTGTTTGCCTGGAGCGGTTCATACCAATCGCGGGGAACCCATATCAGAGTAGCCGGACAGTGATTTGAAGTGCCATCCTCTCCAATGTGAGATCAGTGTCCTAAACACAGCGCCACTTCGCTCGGTTTGTTTCTTGCAGGTTTCACTCGTTCGCCTCGTTCCATATCAATTCTTATATTCGTCCTAAATAATGAAACGATCCTACATACCCCAGATATTCGCCACTAATCTTGTAATCGAATGCGATTGGGTTATCTCTCTTTGTTATAGGTTTTGTACTACAGATGCCCACGACCTTGCTGCCGTGGTTACGATTCCCGTCATATCACCGAAGTTAAACGCCGTCAGGGGATGGGTTACTGTCCGCGTCTAGCGATCGCTGTTGGAAAGCGGGGTGCATGCAGGCCTTATGAGGCCAGCTGAGGAGCTACTTGACTGATAAATAGAGGCTCCAGCCACGAAAACTGACAACGGCCGGAAGAGTGGTGTGCTGACCGTATGTCACTCCATATCCGCTTTCAGTTACGCCTATCGGCTGAGGACGATACGGCAGTCAGTCTTAACCGGTGAGCCGCCCGAGACCCGTTCGGAGTTTAGTTGCCGTCGCCTACCTTCTAGGAGAAGTGCCGTTCATTACAAAAAATTCCTGTTTTGTCCCTGTCTTTCTGAATATTGGCGAATCCACACTGGAACGCCAAAGAAACTGGTGTAGGCATGGTATTGAAATACAGAGATAGGTAAACAGTCAGAGGTCGACGCTGTGGTCGGCAACGCCTTTATAAGACAACAAGTGTCTGGCGAAGTTGTTAGATCGGTTGCTGTTGCTACAATGGCACGTTATCAAGACTTAAGTGAGTTTGAACGTGGTGCTATAGACTGCGCACAAGCGATGGGACACAGCGTCTCCGAGGTAGCGATGAAGTACGGATTTTTGCGTACGACCATTTCACGATGTACCGTGAATATCAGAAATCCCGTAAAACATCAAATCTCTGACACCCTGCAAGAACGGGACAAATGAAGAGAATCGTTCAACTTGGCAGAAGAGCAACCCTTCCGAAAATTGCTGCAGATTTCAGTGCTGGGGCGTCAACAAGTGCCATCGTGCAAACCATTCAACGAAACACATCGATATGGGCTTTCGGAGCCGAAGGCCTACTCGTGTACTGGTGATGACTGCACAACACAAAGCTTTACGTCTCGCCTGATCCCGTCATCACAGACACTGGACTGTTGATGATTGGAAATATATTGCTTTGTCGGAGGAGTTTCGTTTTAAATTGTATCGAGTGGGTGGACGTATACGGTTATGGAGACAACCTCATGAATCCATGAACCCTGCATGTCAGCTGGGGGTAATTCAAGCTGGTGGAGGCTCTGTAATGGTGTGGGTTGTGTGCAGCTGGAGTGATGTGGGGCTCCTGACACGTCTGGACACGATTCTCACAGATGACACTTAAATAAGCGTCCCGTCTGACCACCTGCATCTATGCATGTACATTGTGCATTACGACGGACTTGTGCAATTCCAGCAGGACAATGCGACACCCCACACATCCAGAATTGCAACAGAGTGGCTCCAGGAACACTCTTCTGAGCTTAAACGCTTCCGCTGACCATTAAACTCCCCAGACATGCACATTATTGAGCATAAGTGGGAGGTTTAGCAACGTGCTGTTCAGAAGCGGTCTCCACCACCTCGTACTCTTACGAATTTTTGGGCAGCCCAGCAGGATTCACGGCGTCAGTTCCCTCTAGGACTACTTCAGACATTAGTCGAGTCCACACCAAATCGTGTTGCGGCACTTCTGCACGCGGGGGCCCTGTACGATATTAGGCAGGTGTACCAGTTTCTTTGGCTCTTCAGTGAAAAAAGGGTAAATATAAATATTACACGTCGGTGACGACGCACCGCATGTTCTCGTCAGACTTGGATTCGTACCAGATAGGGCTGACGCAGGACATAGAGAAGATACAAAGAAGAGGACTACGTTTCGTTACAGGTTCATTCAGTAGGTGCGAAAGCGTCGCGACGTAGGTTCTCAGCCAACACCAGTAAAAAACGCTGCAAGCGCTGCGTTCTGCATCACTGTCTGCTTTAGTGTTAAAACTTCCGAGGACGTACATCCCTAGAATAGCCAACACTGGTACTCAAAGCAATTTCGTCAAACGCAGTAAGATACCTTGCGGGGTATAGATGCAAACGTAGATGTTATTTAAATTAGACACTGATTTCTCTCGTCTTCTGTAGAGCACGTGTCTTGCGCTGTTGCCTACATCTCAGTGACTTTCCATAGTTGCTCTGCCGCAGAAACGTCGCTCTCTTGAAACTTCCGTCTACAGATTTTGAAATGGGAGCTACATCCACGCAGTGTTAGCAGAAAAATTTTTCCTTTTATCACATTTTTAATAAAACTCATCTTCTCGTTTGACACTGCAACACAGAACAAAACTAGTTCAATTTTTGCTCAGCATGTTTAGCTCATATTCTGTGTGGACGACACTTTTTTTTCCTTCACCAGTCGAACAGGTAACATCACGACGCCTTTTTTGAGACTGATGCTTACAATCTGACACTATCGAGTTCCTTGTCTTTCATAAAGGCGATATTGATCCATTTAGCCACATTTAAAGAGAGCTGCCATTCTATATGATCAACCAAAGATCAGTAATGAAAGAACAGAGTTTGTAACCGACATTTCGTAAAAAACCAGTCGCCAAGAAAAACGTCTATTTTTTAGTGACTGGCACTTTAGTTCGGTTAACATCGCTGCGACACTCTCTCCCCATGTTTCGTAAAATACGGAAAGAGCTGCCTTTCTTGGAAAATGTTCGATGTCCTTTGTCAGTCCTTGAATAATGAATGTTGAAAACAACAGCTCTATTGCCATTCAAACGTTTATTCAAAACATTCTACCAGTTTGGACGCAAAAAACCGTCGTTTACAATAGCATGTTTAGCATAACCGACATTTGAATTTCAACATAGCTGTTGGTTCCAATTTTCGTTATTCACGCACTTCATGTCCGGCTGCTGTCCCACTTCCTCGATGGATTAGCAGAGACTTTGTCTATCCCGTCTGGTAAAGACTCGTCAGCCGCGCGGGATTAGCCGTGGTCTAAGGCGCTGCAAAATGGCTCTGAGCACTATGGGACTCAACATCTATGGTCATCAATCCCCTAGAACTTAGAACTACTTAAACCTAACTAACCTAAGGACATCACACAACACCCAGTCGTCTCGAGGAAGAGAAAATCCCTTACCCCGCCGGGAATCGAACCCTGGAACCCGGGCGTGGGAAGCGAGAACGCTACCGCACGACCACGAGCTGCGGACAAGGCGCTGCAGTTGTGGACTGTGCGGCTGGTCCCGGCGGAGGTTCGAGTCCTCCCTCGGGCATGGGTGTGTGTGTTTGTCCATAGGATAATTTAGGTTAAGTCGTGTGTAAGCTTAGGGACTGATGACCTTAGCAGTTAAGTCCCATATGATTTCACACACACAAAGACTCGTCAGATACTCCTGACGAGACCAGATAAAAGAAGTGTAAACAATCTCTTTCGTAGATTTGTTGCATCTTATAAACGTTCCATAATAAAATGCATTCCTTGGTTCGCCTTCCCAACGACATTTTCTATATTTTGTAGCGCAGCAGTGCTGCAACTGCGAGATCCGTTCGCCAGTGTCACAGTTAACAAGAGCTATTCGCACTTTATTTCTTAACCGATTCCGTTTATAAAGAAATTCAGTGATAGCTTATATAATGCATCTTCTGTATGTCTGGTAGTATGTGATACACTCATACAGGAATGCTGACTCGTTTCCAGCAGTGCAACAGTTCCTGGGGCCGTCGGCGTCCTTATTGCTCAAGTACTGTGTCAGTTTGTGTGGCGCAATTCTACGCGACTGGCGCAAGCTACCCATGGTCCCATAGCGACGGCAGAAAGCATGCAGGCAGCCAAAGTGGAACTAGGACCCTCAGAGATTGGTGTGTCAGGCGACGCCATGCACTGAAAGTCCTCACCGCAGTGGATCCCGTTCGAATCACAGAACCATTAGGTCTCGCTGTTGTCTTGTAGCGGCTCCGACTAGTTAGCGACGCTGCATGGTATTGTCTATCCTTACCTACTACCGATGGGCGAATAAAAGATACAGAATGAGTTTTCTGGCTGAGCTTAGAGTATTTATGGATTATGGTAAAATAGCTATAAAAGACACGAAATCATGTATTTATACGTTTAATGAACGCTCAAAACTCTGTAGATGCGAACAAGATCAGAGATGATAACAGTTTCTAAATATTAAGAATATAAACAAAACTCAGAGATATAATTTACAAACATTAAAACCTTAATCCGCCACACACTCCCTCCGCAGTAACAGCGTCCATGTATTTTCGAGGGAAGGTGACTGTCGACCCGATCTGGTGATCTGTGGTGAAGGTGCACTGGCTTGATTGCTGTCTGTTGTCTTCTGAAGGTTGAGAGTCTTTGGAATGGAATGTGATAGAATATCCAAAGTGGTGTCTCCTGCTGTGTCTTCCATGTTGTCCAATGAATAGTCTGTCAAAAGGAAGCCGGTTTCAGTCGGTCAACGATAACAGTTTGTTTTTCTGTTGGTGTCTCCACGCTGAAGTACTTGACATCGCGAACAGGACTAGATATGACCCGTCATATTTTGGTTAAAATGGTGTTCTGACAACACCATGTCGAACGAAGACGAACTTGCTTGTCATCAGTTGTGGGTGAATAAAGATCTTCTTCTGGTCGTGATGTTCTGTTGGACTGGTGTTAAGCTTCTCATTTGATCCCTCAATTTGAAAACGAAGGTTGGGCTTTGAGTTACTAATTTCTGTTCGTTGAGAAATGCTCCTGATAAGCCAATTGCTGAACCGTAAGTCATTTCCACTGGCGAGGTATTGACTGGCGGGATTATGTAGAAGCGAAGCCCCAACAGGACCAGAGGAAGCGTCGAAACCCAATCATCAGATATCTGTACTTTTAAAGCAGATTTTAACTGACGATGCCATCGTTCAGTTTTTCCATTTGCTGCAGGATGATATGATGTAGTTTTAATGTGGACAATGCCCAGAGTGCTTGTGAGACATTTGAAAAGTTGACATTCAAACTTCCTTGTGCGCTCAGTAGTTATGATATGAGGCACGCCAAAACGAGATATCCATGTTCAAACTATGGCAAATGAAACTGATTCCGCTGTGATGCTAGCTAATCGAACTGCTCCAGGCCATCGGGAAAAACGATCAATAATTGTTAGTAAGTAGAGAGTATCCGGAGTTAGGAACCCAACTATGTTCACGTTTAAGTGACTGAAACTTGTTGTTTGAGGATAATGTCACATTTCGCTGTTGGTGTGTCTCCAGACTTTACTTCGTTGGCAAGCAATACATGCAGAAGTCCAGGCCTTCGCGTATTTTCTTAGTGAGGGTCAAAGGAAGAGCTTTCCCACCAAATTAATGATTGCTTGAACACCAGTGTGAGTTAGATTGTGTAGCGAGTTGAGAATTGCTTGTCTTAGTTGTTGAGGTACATATAGGCGAATCATATCTCCAGCTACGTCACAAAGAAGTTCTTTACCATTTGGCAACATTATTGTTTGAAGTACAAGGGACGTCGTATTTTGATGTGTGGATCCTCTTCGTTACATCTTTGGCTTTCCGCTATTTGTTCCATGGTATCAGTTGGAGGCATAGTGATGAAGAAATTTGTGAACAATCGTCGGCTGCGAGGTTCACATTCCCTGTAGTGCAACGTATGTCTGTGGTGAACTGTCCTATCAAACTAATGTGTCGGATCTTACGTGGAGAAGCTTTGTTCGAACGTTGCTTGAACATGAGGGTGAATGGCTTGTGGCCGGTGTAATTGGAAAATCACATCCTTCAAGTATGTAATGAAAGTGCTTCGTTGCTGAGTAGGCAGCGTGGAGTTCTCTGTCATAGGTTCAGTAATTCCTCTCTGCATTTGTCAGTTTCTTGGAGAAGAATACTAATGGTTGCAGATTATTGTCTTTGATTTGTTGTAAAATGTACCAATAGCAGAATCTGAGGAGTCAACCATTAAAATTAGAGGTAAATTTGAAGATGGATGAGTCAGAAGTGCTGATTTGGCTCAGCTACTTTTTAGGTCATTAAAGGCTTGTCGAAGATTTTCTGTCCAATTACTTTTAATTTTATGATTTTTCTTAGTCCCATGGAGTAGGTTTAAAAGCCGTGCTTGTTTACTGGCTGAATTTGGTGGTGCTCTTCGATGAAAATTAATGAGGCCAAGAAATCGGCTCAGTTCTTTTATTGTTATAGGTAGCGGATAGTCAACAATGGTTTGTACTCGACCTCGTAGTGGTCTAATTCCCTTTGAAATTACGACATACCCCAGGAAAGGTACTTCTATTGAACTGAAAATGCATTTTTTTAGATTGATTCTGATGTTTAATTTACTGAGGCATTCGAAAAACAAATGAAGATGCTTCTTGTGCTCTTCTTCATGTTGTGATGTCACTAGAATGCCATCCATATAATAGTACAAGAAATCGAGGCCTCTCAGTATATTGTCGGTACACCTTTGAAATGTTTGTGCTGCGTTTCGGAGTCCAAACGGAAGTCACAAAAACTCAAACAAACCTAATGGAGTTATCACTGCTGCGTTAGGTACATCCTCTGGATGTAAAGGGATGTGATAAGAAGCTCTGGCCAGATCTATCTTCGAAAATATTTATTTTCCACGCAGTTGACTGTTAAAATCTTGAAGGTTAGGAATAGCACGGTAGTCTCCGCAAGAGCTCCAGGATCCATCTTTCTTTGGAACTTAGGGGGCTTGCCCAGGCGCTCTTTGACGGCTGACAGATTTCCATATTAATCATCTGTTGGAACTCTGCTTCAGCTGCTTTAAGCTTATGTGGTGGTAGTCGTCGCGCCTTTGCTGCTACAGGATGAAACACAGTGGTATCTGAGATGTCAAAATTGATGTTTTCCTGGAGCAAGTTTGGAAATTCTTTAGAATGGCAGCATATTTTTGATCTGGTGGCATTAAATGAACTGTTTCTGTGCCCGAGACCTTAATAAATGTGCCATATGTTGCTGCTGACGTTACCGGATCAATGACTCCTCTGTTCTTGAGGTGTACTAAAAGATCGTAATGGTGAATGAATTAGGCTCAAGTAATCGGCAATTGCACATCTGCAATTACGAAATTCCAGGAGAAGTTGCGCGGTAAACCCAAACTGAGTAATAATAGATCCTCTCCGTAAATATTAATAGCAGTGCCATTTGCAGCATAAAGTTTACGATGTGTTTTCTTTCGGCGAACACTATTAGAAGGCGGAATCACAGAAATGTCAGCTCCAGTGTCGATTGGGTAACGACTTCAGCTACTTCTGTCTGTGAGAAATAGCCGGCGTGAAAGATGGCTCCGATCACCTGCCACCGCTAGTGTGGAGCGTTCGAGTTTCACTGTTTGTTGGAATTTTGGATGGGAGATGGAAGAAACGAGCATTTGGCTCATGTCTTTGCCCTGTGGCGATTTTTAAGTGATACCAACATAGAGCTCCATTAGGATTAAAACGCTGGGCTGACCATGACCTCTCTCGTGATCTACTTGGTGAGGAATGAGGTGGACTCATTGACTGTTAGCGTTAATTCAGAAATCTTGTTTCAAGTTCTGAGATTCTATCATTACTGGTATCATTAACTTTATGATTGCAACAGTGGATGATGCCAGCAAGGTTTGAGCACATATATTCCACCCTGTTTGTGAAACTTCGACAATTTTGTCAACCACAGTGGCTATGGTGTCAAGATCATCTTTACTTGTAGCTCGTATAGAACTTGCGGTGACAGGAAGCCGCTGCATAAATATGGTTTACAAAAAATCGTCATTGACTTGCGTACTAGCTAAAGTTCGCATCTCACGTAAGAGCTGAGTTTGCCTCGTATTACCTATTTCCACTTCTGTTAATAATTTCGATGCCCTTTCTATTTTCTCACTCTTCAAATTTCTGAATTAGTCTCGTATTAAGCACTGTGAAAGGAGTGGTAGATAATGGTCGAGTCAGAAAGTCGGAAATTGATTCTACAACATCCGCTTCCAGTGACGAAACGACATGGTTGGATTTCGTGGTTTCAGTAGTGATACCCAACGTGGTGAAGTATGCTTCAGCTTGAAGGAACCATACCTTTATGTTTTTCTTCCAGTCGGGCCGAACCTTCACTGAAACATAAGCCACATCCGCTTCGTTCTGTACTGATGCCGGCGTTGGATTTGCGTCGTTGCTGTCTCCGATCATTTTTACATTTCACTGACCACTAATGCGTTCCGCATCTTATTATACACGTCGGGGTTACCGTTATGGTTTATGGTAGAAGGACCATAAAAGACGAGTAATGATGTATTCATACGTTTAATGAACACTCAAAACATTGTAGATGTGAACAACTTCAGAGATGATAACAGTTTCTAAGTAATAAGAACGTAAACAAAGTTCAGAGATATAATTTACAAATATTAACACTCGAGACCGCGACAATACTCCCTACAGCCGGATATGTTGACCCAGGAAGTAGGCACCCGTCACGTATCCCCTATGGAAACGCCGCTTTGTGCCGCAGCACATGATAAAAGAGGCGCGTCATCCAAGACTGCAAGCAGAGTTGCTGGCTCCTGGTGAGATTACGACAGTTTACGCCAGAAATATTGCAGCAACCAATCATCTAATTGTCGTCGTGCCCGGACTTTGTATTGCTTGGCCGTCTGCGAAGACCGACTTGCAGCGTAGGCCGCTTCATGTGTGATGGTTTCAGTTTCACTTTCCATCATCGTACTCGCTAGGTATTTTGTCGGATTGAGAACTTTTAAATTTGTGTGATATACCATGTAACTGAAATGTAACGGAAACTTTTTGTTATTGTTGTGTAACGCTTTATATTTTACAGAGTTAATTGTTATTTTTACACCACACAGTCATTTTCGTCTAAAACGTTTTGCAATTCGTTTTAATATTCTGATGAATTTACAAGACACGGCGGCATCTACGAATGATACATGAGGGTTGTTCACATTTTCTCCTACAACGACTGTATGAAGATAAAGGGACCTGAAACGTAGTCCTAACGACCCGCTTGTTAATGGGCAAGAGAGATGAAAATTCAAGACACGTTCATAGGATTTGTCCACCTGGAAAAAACGTTCGACGATGTAAAACTGTTCAAGGTGTATCAAATTATGAGAAAAACAAGTATAAGTTATTGGGAACGACGGGTAATATACAACGTGCTCAAGAAACGAAAGTGGATTTTTTAAGACCAAGAACGAAATGCTCAGATTAAATGGGTGTAAAACAGGGATGCAATCTTCCGCCCCTACTGTTCAATACATACAAATAAAAAGCTATGACGGACATAAAAGATAGGTTCAAGAGTGAAATTAAAATTCAAGGTCAACGGATATCAATGATAAGATTCATTTGATGACATTTATATCCTAAGTGAGGGTGAAGAACTTTTACAGAATCTGTTAGATGGAATGAGACGGCTTATGAGCACAGAATACTGATTGAAACTAATCACATTCAAGACGAAAGTAATGGAAAGGAGTAGAAATGATAATACCGAGAAACTTAGCATTAAATATGGTGATCACGAAGTAGATGACCTGGACGAAGGAAATGTGTTAGTATCAAACATAGGTCTTAATTTGAGGAAGAAATTTCGGAGAATATGCGTTAGGAGAGAAATGTTGTACAGTATTCAATTATTAAATGTGGGAAACCGGAACAGGAGGGAAGAGAAGAGTTTGAGATTTGGTGCCACAGAATAACGTTGGAAAATACGTAAACTTAGGGGACCAAAAATGAGGAGGTTCTCCGCAAAATCAGCGAAAAAGGGATAATATGGAAACAGAGAAAAGAAGAAGATGCAAGATGATAGAACATGTTTTAAGACATCAGTGAATGACCTCCATGATGCTAGAGTGAGTTGTAGAAGATAAAAACTATAGGGGAAGACTGAAACTGGAATAGGCCACATACAACAAAAAATGGACATATGTACACTACTGGCCATTAAAATTGTTACACCACGAAGATGACGTGCTACAGACGCGAAATTTAACCGACAGGAAGAAGACGCTGCGATATGCAAATGATTAGCTTTTCAGAGCATTCACACAAGGTTGGCGCTGGTGGCGACACCTACAACGTGCTGACATGAGGAAAGTTTCCAACCGATTTGTCATACACAAACAACAGCTGACCGGCGTTGCCTGGTGAAACGTTGTTGTGACGCCTCGTGTAAGGAGGATAAATGCGTACCAATACGTTTCCGACTTTGATAAAGGTCGGATTGTAGCCTATCGCGATTGTGGTTTATCGTATCGTGACATTGATGCTCGCGTTGGTCGAAATCCAATGACTGTTAGCAGAGTATGGAATCGGTGGGTTCAGAACCGCCTTGCTGGATCCCAAGGGCCTCGTACAACTAGCAGTCGAGATGACAGGCATCTTATCCTCATGGCTGTAACGGATCGTGCAGCCGTCCGCAGCTCGTGGTCGTGCGGTAACGTTCTCGCTTCCCATGCCCGGGATCCCGGGTTCGATTCCCGGCGGGGTCAGGGATTTTCTCTGCCTCGTGATGACTGGGTGTTGTGTGATGTCCTAATGTTAGTTACGTTTAAGTAGTCCTACGTTCTAGGGGACTGATGACCATAGATGTTAAGTCCCATAGTGCTCAGAGCCATTTGAACCATTTTGATCGTGCAGCCACGTCTCGATCCCCGGGTCAACAGATGGGAACGTTTGCAAGACAATAACCATGTGCACGAAGAGTTCGACGACGTTTGCAGCAGCATGGACTGTCACCTCGGAGACCATGGCTGCGGTTACCCTTGACGCTGCATCACAAACAGGAGCGCCTGCGATGGTGTACTCAATGACAACCTGGGTGCACGAATAGCAAAACGTCATTTTTTCGGATGAATCCAGGTTCTGTTTACAGCATCATGATGGTCGCATCCGTGTTTGGCGACATCGCGGTGAACACACATTGGAAGCGTGTATTCGTTATCGCCATACTGGCGTATCACTCGGTGTCATGGTATGGGGTGCCATTTGTTACACGTCTCGGTCACCTCTTGTTCGCATTGACGGCACTTTGAACATTGGACGTTACATTTCAGATGTATTACGGCCCGTGGCTCAACCCATCATTCGATCCCTGCGAAACCCTACATTTCAGCAGAATAATGCACGACCGCATGTTGCAGGTCCTGTACGGTCCTTTCTATATACGGAAAATGTTCGACTGATGCCCTGGCTAGCACATTCTTCAGATGTCTCACCAACTGAATACGTCTGGTCAATGGTGGCCAAGCAACTGGCTCGTCACAATATGCCAGTCACTACTCTTGATGAACTGTGGTATCGTGTTGAAGCTGCATGGGCAGCTGTACCTGTGCACGCCATCCAAGCTCTGTTTCACTCAATGCCAAGGCGTATCAAGGCCGTTATTACGGCCTGAGCTGGATGTTCTGGGTACTGATTTCTCAGGATCTATGCACCCAAATTGCGTGAAAAGTCAGTTCTAGTATAATATATTTGTGCAATGAATACCCGTTTATCATCTGCATTTCTCCTTGGTGTAACAATTTTAATGGCCAGTAGTGTCACTTTGATATGAACAGGTCTGAACAGAAGAGTAATTCATGGTTAGGCTGCATCATGTCAAGGAAGAGGGAAAAGAACAGAAAATGAGCAGATAGCTTATAATGATCAGTTACGGAACCCCAGATATAACTTCATTTACACTACACAACCTCCTGTTAATTTTTGCAAACTGTGCTGTTCGGAAGGCACTGCGGAGACGATACCACAAGGGCAAGGAGTTAAATTAGAAACTGCTAGAGCAAATATGTCAACCACCATCTTGATATCTGTAAATGTAGAATCTACTTGAGATCTACCGCCAACAGCTCTCATTACTTCGTATGAATAAAGAGTCAGTTGTGTTTCATAAGAACGATATTTCCAGAATCAGTACTGGTTGTGTGTCAATGGATTGATCTCGTCGACTTGTTTCATAATATTGTTCTACAACAAATCGATGTCTTATTCGACCTATTTCATAGTTTGGCCTACAACAAATAGAATTCAGTTATGTATAATTCAATGATCTGTATTTCAAAGCGTTATTTCTGTTCCTTTTCTTGTGTATTGTTGTATCGTGCGCTACTTTCCTGGATCTTTCATCCTTCGATCGGTTGCTAAAAAAATGCAAGTACGTTATCAGAGCGCTCAGAAGCGAGCCTAATTAGTATTTAATTTGAACCTCATAACTGTCCTTTACTAAGCATCTTTAGCTCATTCGCTACACCAATAAGACCTACTAATAAGAGAGACTGTTGACAGCTGTTTCTTATTACAGATCTGGAGTATTCATTGCAACTTCTTTGGTAAAAGAATTACGGAAAGGCGTGTTTAATGACTGTGCTTAAGTGGTTCTGTTACCAGCTTCAACAGTCCCCAGCTGACATGCAGGGACCACGGATTTATGAGGTTGTCTCCATACCAGTACACGTCCATCTGCTCGATACAATTTGAAACGAGACTCGTCCGAACAAGCAACGTGTTTCCAGTCATGAACAGTCCAATGTCGGTATTGACGGGTCCAGGTGAGGTGTAAAGCTTTGTGTCGTGTAATTATCAAGGGTACACGAATGGGCCTTCGGCTCCGAAAGTCCATATCCATGACGTTCTGCTGAATGGTTGGCAGGCAGCAATTTGCGGAAGGGTTGCACTTCTGTCACGATTAACGATTCTGTTCAACCGTCGTTGGTCCCGTTCTTGCAGGATCATTTTCCCGCCGCAGCGATGTCGGAGATTCGATCTTTTACGCGATTTCTGATACTCACGCTACACTTGTCGAATTGTCTTACGGGAAAGACCCCACTTCATCGCTACCTCGGAGATGCTGTGTCCCTTTGCTCACTCGCTGCCTGTAACACCACGTTCAAGATCACTTAAATCTTGATAACCCGCCATTGGAGCATCAATAAGCGATGTAACAGCTGCGCCAGACACTTGTTGTCTTATATAGGCGCTGCGAACCGCAGTGCCGTTTTCTGCCTGTTTACATATCTCTGTATTTGAACACGCATGCTTACTACAGTTTCTTTGGCGCTGCAGTGTATAAATTCGACCTGAACTATTTGTACTTTCTGTCAAATTTAGAGGTACAATTTTCTTGTGGAAAGAACTAAAAATATCTCGCATCGAAATACTTGTTAAGATTCGAGAATCTGTAAAACGTCCTGATTTTTCTCGTTTATAGTGTGGAGTCTGATCTCTCTATCAGTTTACTAGGTATAAAACTCGCAATTACTGTCAACCTGTTTATATAACAGCAATCGACATTTCGTGAAAACTTGTACACTTAGTATGGATGGAATATTGACAGTATCGCAGGAAGGTGTCAAACCGATTCTTATCAGATTTTTTAAACGTGTGTATATCTTTGTCTATTTTGGTGAATTTTGTAGGTATAATATTCAGTCTAGGTACAAGAACTTTGTGGACATTAATTTCTGTATCTGTTATAACGCTCTCTATTTGTTCAGCACTGTTCGTGCTTCCAAGCACCATTTTAACGTTAATTTAAGGCTTGGAATCAGCATAAAACAAGTGCAACTGAAGATTTCGAAGAACATTACATCTTCAAAAGGAACGTTCACCTTGTAAAAGATGAGAATAAGTGGTTTTACGAGAACCTTTTGAAATGAGAGAAAATAGGTATGATGGCTCTTTTATCGTTGTTTATGTTCAAGGCATTGCATACAAAACATTTCATTTTCTTCAAATTTTGTATCATTTTGTTCTTAAACCAACTCTTGTGGAATAAAAACACAAATGTGACATGAAATCTGTAAGGTTTTTTTGTTCGTGACGCGATCTCCAACTTTTATGCTGCTTTTGTACAACTGCTATACGCATGAAGTTGATTATATCGAAATCAGAGTTTTGCCGCTTGACCCAGTATTTACTTAAATGCCACAATTGTTCTGCATTGACCTTAACGAATCTTCCCGTTTTCTCCTTTAAGTAAGCTGACAGTGAGTGTCTCAGTTTCAGACTACTAGTCTTTTACCACTAATCTTCTCATTATTAACGACACTCCAGAAAAGATTGGATATGTCTGCAGACAAGAAGTCTGAAATATTTTCTTCGCTGTGAACATCGGAAGAAAAACTTCGATGTCTCATTTTGCCTTTACTGTGACTGATCCTTGAAATATGAATTCAGTGTCAGCATGTATGAGAAACGTCACATAATGAACACAGCACCTGGAAACCTCTAGATTTTTGTAAAGCAATGGCTAAGCTGAAACAAGCTTCCCTGGTACAGTATTAAGAGATATGGCTTTAGCAATTAATTAAAAGTTTGTTGCTCCTGTGTTAATCCTTACTGTAGACGACTGCTCAGAACGAATGATATGTTAATTGTTTGTGCTATCCGCACTTCATCGTCCTACAGTTAAACGGAATTCCATCGAAAATGTTCTAGAACTTTGTAGCAGTTATCGAGAACCACTTTGAGATTGGTTTTTAATTCTGTTCTGGAACATCTGCGTCCCTTCGGCTTAACTGTGTTAGCTTCACGTAGCGATATTTTCAACATCCATCTTTTTGTAAATGCTGTTGTAAAAACGGGATATTTGTGTTCGGGAAGCACACTATTTTCAATTTATCGATTTACTCCTTACCACTGACGTATTTCCTTCGCAGCTGGTTCAGAATCACTGTTGAAAATTCGACTTAGGCACACAAATACAACATAAAATTGTGCGATAATCTACATTTTTACAGGTACTCGAGAAATACATTAGAAGATATGATTTATGCACACAGTGACAACATTTAATGTGTGATACTCTGCATTTTTAACAGCTACTCAACGTAGCAACACAATTTAATTGATTCCGTGGCTTTTATCGTAACTCATTTAATATTCCGAGTTAAATTTATGCAATTCAAAAACTGACGTCTTCGACAGTAATGAAGAACTAATCCTTAACAGCATAGTTATTAAATTGTTAAAAATCTTGTTTTTTTTTATTACAGGACTTCTAAGAAAGCAATTCTCGTTGCTGTCAACCAAATCATATATTGTATATTCAATACAAATAACTACTAAGTATGTCATAATTAAATGTATGAGAGAATATACAAAGTAACAAGATTCAAGTAAAACTTTCGATTATCCTATTTCTTTTAGCGGCCAGTAAAACATAGACTACCCAGTACGTTCAACTCATCCTTGTGCTTTTCACTGTAATTGATTGCTTTCCTGAAAGCAAAAACTGATTTCTAAAAATTAGGTCACCTCGAAAATTATTGTATTGAACAGACAACGTGTGATATTTTATACTGTGGCAGTGTGCAATAAAACAAACAAAAAAATCAGATATCAAAGAACTTCAGTACATATGAGCACCTGTTGATAAAATGTTCTCTTTCACACGCATATGGGAGTCCAATGTTTTCTGTGTAGTTTCTTTCTGTTTTGAGGCAGGATGGTTATGAGCACTTTGCCCTAACATGCTACAAGGTCTTCTTAACGAAAGTAACGTTATTTTTCGACTGCGTTTTGGGAATAACCTATTTATGCATATGCTGAAACATTCTAAACCCAATGAATTTGTTTAGGATTGGAATAAGCTAACGTTTTTGAAAACGAAATGACTTTTTTGTTTCGTTCTATGACAATACACACTTCCATACTTCCAAAGACGTAAGTGCGATCTCATAAAACTCTAAAGAAAGCATTGAGTTTGATGTGATTCTTACCAGGTCAACATAAAGCAGCACCCTATGCCAGTGACTTATTTACTGAAAGCAGAAATGTTAAGAAATTACTTTATGTTCCCAATGAAAAAGTACTTAATTATACGGAAGTCCACCGCTATGAATTATGACAAACTTCTGGACATTGGAATAATTATTCTCAATAATTAGTCTATTATGGAACCAGTAGATTGATTTATCTTGTTTTTTAATTTGCCTTTTAGAAACTACTAGCGTTAATGGCAGTATGAAAACTTGCAAAACAGTATATCTTAAAGCTATAAGAAGATAACTGCCAAATGACAATTAATGACTTTCAACATTTTGTAAGTAAAGATTACTGTTTTGAAACAGAATCTGATAATGTCATGTAGCTACCTCTGACTTACATAATTGTGTGTGTGTGTGTGTGTGTGTGTGTGTGTGTATGTGTGTGTGTGTGTGTGTGTGTGTGTAATTAACAATAAGAGTTTAAGCTGATCATTGACATTTTAATAAAACCGGATAATATGTTTCGCAACAGGAAAAAATTCTATTCAATATTACATTCGAAAATGTGCTGTAGCTGTATTTTTAAACGGTACCGTGTAGAAATTTGTATTATTTGTAGTTATATTCGAATACATAGTTGAATTTCTCAACTGCAGCCGTAAAAAATGCGTCACATGCTTCTGGGAAAGTATTGGATTGATATTTTTTTTTTTTTTCTGTTTAGCTACGAGACGCGACGAATTTTAAATGGTTATGCACCTGAAGCGCCAAGTTTCCTTGCGTGTGACGCTCAGACTTAGCTGATAACTGTTACATGTATCACGGATAAAAGAGACGTAACAACAATATCGACAAAGTAAAATGTGATACAAACGATAAGGAACAATTAGAAGGCGAATGTGTGCGAAAAATTCGAAGGTAAAGGGCAAATGCAAGTAACAAACTACGCTCACATAAATTTAAATCAGGAGAGACGGTGGAATATGTAAAACAAAACTCAGCTACGGTTTCTGATTCACTCTACGAAAGTTTCGCGGTATGAACTGTATTTCATCCAAAAATGTCTACGGCCCGCAATAAGGCTTGCTATGGCTCTCGTAGTTCCGTTTGATTACCGCTTTTTCTGACTAGACCCTCTAAACTCACTTGTAATCTTTCAGGATATCCTAGTATCTTTGCTGTTACTATACATTACTGTATATATTCTGTATTTTTCGAAAGATGGCAATGAAATATCTTAAAACACAAACGTTCAACCCACAAAAATATTGACGCGACTTACTTTGAAAATAAGCTCTTCTGCTAGAAAGCGCACTGTCTCTGCCGCCATTGCATCGCAATCCCTTAAGCTCTTATGACTAATTTATCATATACTGGCGTAAGTTACAGGTGCAGCAATTAATTTTAAATTTTTTAGTGCTCTAGAAAAGTCATTCTGCAGTCAATAAACTTCGTTTCCGTTCAAGGCGTTTATAAGATAGTTAATTCTTGTACCACTGATGGTGACTGCAGTGCACCAATGACAATGAAGCATCTGTACTACCAAAAAGTAGAAAAATCGTTGTGTACCCTACAGAGCTAGTACAACTGATTGATATAGTTTTGATTTGTAGCTGCTTGCGTAAAATCTGTTGTCCGTATCTTCAGCAGCTTAGGCGGCTTGCAGATAATCCTGATCAAGCTAGGAAATAAGAAACATCACACACTATTTAGAGAAAATCAATTAGAGGCCCATGTGAAGTTCGTCAAAGGACTTGAGGAAAACATCTTATACTATAAAACATTATAAATACCAAGAAAGGAGCTGCTCTAGAACAGTATTCGAGAAGATGGGGGCTTCAATCCCCGTCTAGCAATCCGAATTCATTCTTCCGTCATTTATACTTACTTACAAAGTGCTATAAACTCTATGCACTGAAATGATACACACCATCTTTTGCTTCTACATTCAAAGACGGGTGCATTTCACATCTGCCATTCCCAGCTTCTGTCTTCCCTCCATCCTCCTTCCACTGTCCTGTCAGGTAATACAAGAATATCGTCCTATTACAATATTGGATTCCTTATTAATCGAATTTTTCAATGATAAGAAGGACAGTAGACAGCAGCAACAGCTGTCGTTTCTGTTTAATGTATGTAAAACAGTTCACATCGACCAGCCTGACGTCTCGACACTATACATCAGATCTGAAAGTGTCTACCGAAATGGGTGGAAAAATTTGTTTGGAACATTTGGCAACAAACCGAATTACCTACACGACATATAATATAGTTTAGTAAGTTCTTCATTAACACAAACTGTTAACAGAAAAATAAAATAAAACGAAAATTTTTCCGATACTAGTTAGTTACCTTTATACAAGTTGCAAAGTGAAATGTAAAGGAGACAGGGGTTGGCCGGCATAAGGTGCTAGTTGGCATACAGTTTTTGTTTCCTGCCACCATGGAGCTACAGCGCTGTCGTCGTGGTAGAAGGTAGTGTATGTAAAGATCCACCATCTACCGACACTACAGTCTGCTCGCTAACGTCAGAAGGGAATCTCCCCTATTTCATCGTTTTCCTGACAAGTGAGGAAATGTTTTCGTAGTCACGTGTTTTTTTTTTTTTTTTTTTTTTTTTTTTTTTTTTTGTGAACCTGTATATCAAACTGAGGTGTTGTTGATGACTGTTTTTGCAAGAGTTGTTAAATGTGTTGCTGCACGTGTCGTAATGTTTTGTATCTCGTGTTTGGAATTGTGCGGTGTTGATTTTCTTTTGATTTCGGCAAGGGCTAGTTGGTTATCGGGTCAGTTGGGACACATCCCATACCTATATCAGCTTACTCCTCGATTACTGTTAATTAAAAAAATTAGCACTTTCTATAAAAATGAATACATATATATCATCATAGTAGAAATTTGCCCTTTACCCAGCACGAGGTCGCGACAGCTGTCTAGGCCGAAAAACAAGGTTTACTGCTATTGTAACAGCCAGACGCATCAAATAGAGAAGCGCGGCTGAAAGGGTCGACAACAAGAATATGCCATATACAGTCAACAACGGCGACACGCCAAAAGTTGACATGTCGAAGAAGGAAAAAAAAATTGAAAATGTCGAACTGAATTTTCTTCTACGTATTCTAACGACGGCGCCTCTGGAGTTAACTATGTCAAAAGTAGCGGCATATTGGCCTTCCTCAATGCTAGATCAGACGCTGATAAACTCCATGTCGAAGAGCTTTCACCCTCAGCCTCACGCCAAGAGGAAGGTGAGATCATCACTAACCTCGGAAAAACCTTAAAAAGATGCCAACAAGTATCATCGAAGAAGGATAACAATCTCATTGCCCTTTCTGGTGAAGTACCATGCCTATCATTACCCTTGGAAGAGTATAGAACACGTGATAACGAGATTCGTGTGTCCACTATCGTGAAAAAGGGGGAAAACTGAAGATGGCCAGACGAATATGATTCAGTCTGCTATCGCCAAAGTAAAATTATGTAGAATTTGAACCCATTTTTCAAATAAACATGCGCCCAACTCCAACATTTACGGCTGATTTGAAACATTGGACTTGTTCTAACAATTGTAGCTACCTATAATAATAAACAGAATTTATTTTTCTTCAAGGATTTGTTGTTTTTTCATGTGTTCCAGGTAGAATTTATTTTTGACATCAAAAGTCCAGAAGAAGGCCACTCTAACTGTGGCCGAATTATTGGTTTCTCCAGTAGAGTTTTTTTACTTTATGACTAACTACGATAGTCAGAAAACTTTTATTTTAACTGATTCTAGCTGCGGGAGCCAGCGCAAATATAAAACTTAGTTGTGTAAAAGTGTTCCTTCTTCATAAGAAAGTTACATAACATTTTGATACAATAATATGTTTCTTCGGGAAAACTGCAGTTTTCTGTCTAAGTATCCCTGTTCACACCAGTTTTTACCCTCTCACACCTATGGGTATGCCAGCTAATCCCACACCCGAGGCTAGTTTTCATAGTTGCAAGCTTCTAGTGAAGTGATTTTAGGGGTGACATAAACACGCATTTAATTAATGCGTCGTACACGATTTTGTATTCAAAGTCTCCTGCTATCCACTGCATTCGCCAGAATGTTGCCAAGTATTACACAAAAAATAGGAAAATTAAAAACTAAAATCTATGCCAATAGACCATGGTGTTCCCTGAAACAGTTAGGGTTATCTGGGAAACATCACAAGAATGCCACTGTAAGTCGTTCTGCACGACATATTTTAATGTTCTTGTGTTTTTTTTTTTTTTTTGAACGAATAAGTTACGGCAAAACTGTTATCGAAACATTTCTCTATAGGACGATCGAAGGAAATTCTGTCTTTGCCGGGTATGGGCTTGGTGAAACCGGGTTTCCCTACCTGGGGACTGCTAAGCAACTTCAGTCTTCTGTAACCATAAGCTGTGGGTAAGTTCAGGGAAATCTCGCGGCACTGCGGTGAACCACTGTATGTCACTCGGAACGGGCATATCGGCTCTGCCGACCGTATCAGGACGACTGTAAAAATAATAAATAAATAGAAAATAGCCCTAGCCGATGTGGTGGAGGGGTGTTGAGGCGAAACAGGGAGGCTGCCGCAAATCTGCTCTGTAAGTCTTATTGAGGCATATAGGCCGTTGAGTTCATCCTTACTTCCACAGCTGCTCATAGAACGTCCATGAAGCGTGCTTTCTTTATATCGTTCTCAGCTCTTCTTGTGGAATGTTAGGCTATAACAACACCTGAAACTCAAAGAGAACTCGTGTGGCTAGTCCACATGAGACATCTGTAAGTACAAGGTGTTGCTACGGCTACTGACTAAGAGTTTGAAAAAACTAGACATCTGAGTCACTAACATGCTCTAGGTGTAGTGTCTTTGACTAGTAATCAAAATTTCTTGGGTCCCGGGTTCGTACCCAGGCACTGGTTAAATTTTGAATAAAAAATCCTCTGCAGTGACGGCCCAGGTCTTTCGGCATAAGAAGTCGCCTTAGTTCTGCCAATTGTCTTGTTAAAGAGGAGAGGAGAGGAGAGAGGTTCAGGGCATTGTCTCGCCCTGGGGCTGGCCGAAGAATCAGTAACCATCGACATTAGGGTCAGACTGCAATGGAAACCACCGCATTGAAGAGGCATGATGTGTAACCACAGGCTCTGTGTCAGCTCTCCATTGAAAAAATATTCCGGATTAGACCCCCATCCGAATGTCACAGACGAGATGACCATGATAAAGTGTAAAATGACCATGAGAAAAGATGGAATACCAAGTAACGGCATAGCAGTCTACGAATCAGAGCAGGGGATGTCAGAAGTGTGAATGTAGAAGGAAAGCTAGAAAATCTGAAACGGAAACTGCAAAGGCTCAGTCTAGATATAGTGGAGTCAGCAAAGTAAAAGTAGGTAAGTATATCCAGTCAGTTGCACGCAGGGTAATATCAGCAGCAGTAGAGAATGGTATAAAAGGAATAGAATTTGTTACGATAGGATATTAGGGTAGAGCGTGAGGTACGGAGAACAGGTCAGCTACGGATTTGTTCTCGTCAGATTCAACAACAAACCTACGCCGACAACGATAGTGAAGCTATACACGCCAATATCGCAAGCAGAAGATGAAGAGATACAGTGTATGCGGATATTAAGCGCGTATTTCATTACGTGAAGGGGAATGAAAATCTCATAATCAGTGGAGATTCTGTTACCGTTGTAGGGGACGGAATAGAAGAAAACTTTACGTGAGAATATGGCTTGGCATTAGGAATGAGAGACGAGAAAGTGCAGGTGATCTCTGCAGTAAATTTCAGCTGCTAATAGCAAATACTCGGCTCATTACTCGCAAGAGGAGGAGACCCGAAGACACGGGAAGATCACAGGGATTACATCATTGACAGAGATTCACAAATCAGATACTGGATTATAAAGCATACCCAGATGCAGATATAGACTCAGGTCGCAATTTAATAACGATGAAGATTTGACTTAAGATTAAGAGAGTCGTCCAAAAGAATCAAAGTGATAGGAAGTGGGATACTGAAGCCTTGAGAAATCATGAGAAGCGTTAGTAGTTCGCGAAGGATGTGGATACGGGGTTAAGGAATACCAGATTAGGCGGTTCAATTGAAGAGGAGTGGACATCTCTACAAAGAGCACACATACTGGACAGACAAACATAGGTTCGCTCTAAGACATAAAAAATATGCATAACGAAAGAGTAATCCGAATGGGACGACAAAAAAACTATTACAATATCAGAAAAGATTGGATGATTTATTCCAGAGAGGGAGCTTCACAAAATGAGCAAGCGAATAAAGCGTTGGTCCTCCTCTGGTCATTACGCTAGCAGTTATTCGGCTTAGCATTGATTGAGAGAGTTGTTGGATGTCCTCCTGAGGCATAGCGTGGCAGATTGTGTCCAACTGGTACGTTAGATCATCAAAATCCCAAGATGGTTGGAGGGTCCTGACCAGATTGCTCCAAACGTTTTCAATTGGAGGAGACATCCGGAGACCTTGCCGGCCAAGGTAGGGTTTGGCAGGCACGAAGACAAGCAGTAGAAACTCTCGCCCATATGCAGGCGGGCCCAGGATGGCTTGCTATAAAGCGCAAGAAAATGGAGCCTCAGTACCGTCGACTTACTACTGTGCTGTAGTGGTGCCGCCGATGACAAACAAAGGAGCCCTGCTATGAAAGAAAACGGCGCACAAAACTATCACTCCTGGTTTGGCTGCCGAGTGAGGTTGACATGCCACTGCTATCTGGAGCGTCTCCAAATATGTTGTCACTGGTCATCAGGGCTCAGTTCGAAGCGAGACTCATCACTGAACACAATTCCACTCCACTCAATGAGGTTATGGGCAGGAGACGTGCCTGGAGACGCCCCGGACAGCGGTGGGATTCCATCCTGACCTTCGCCCGCCGTGCGGCCAGACAAGAGTGCCATTTCTCTTCATAGCAAAAAACCCTTTTTTTAGTAATCTGCGGCATCTTACAGCACAGTAGTACGACGACGATATGGCTAGCCATCCTGGGCTTACATTTCAGCAAGATTATTTCCGTCCGCACACGCCGAGAGTTCCTACTGCTTGTCTTCGTGCTTGCCAAACCCTGCCTCGGACAGCATGGCCGCCGACTTTTGTTCCTAGTCAAATGGTTCAAATGGCTCTGAGCACTATGGGACCCAACATCTGAGGTCATCTGTCCCTTAGAACTTAGAACTAGTTAAACCTAACTAACCTAAGGACATCACACACATCCATGCCCGAGGCAGGATTCGAACCAGCGACGGTAGCTATCGCGCGGTTCCAGACTGAAGCACCTAGAACCGCTCGGCCACAAGTGACGGCTTCTCCCCAGTCGAGAACCTTTGAACCACTATGCGCAGGGTCCTCGAACCAGCTCTGGATTTTGGCGGTCTAACGCGACAACTGAACAGAACTTGGCACGATATCCCTCAGGATGACGTCCAACCACTCTGTCGATCAATGTCTCGACGAAAACCTACATGCATAAAGGCCAGATGTAGACAAACGCGTTACTGACTTGCTCGGTTTGTGAAGCACTTTCCCTTGAATAAATCGTCTCTTTTTCTGAAATTGTAACCTTTTTTTTGTCTGTACCGATTTCCGTACCAAACAGAAAATTCCTTCCTGGTCCGTCGTTATTTTTTATTTTTATTTTTAATTTTTTAAATTTTTGTCTTAGAGTGTACTATGAACCTGCGAAGAAATCTTCGTTTACTGAAGAAACACTTCAGTTCGTCGACGAGATAAGAAATGTTCGTGGAAAACAGGAACACAGCAATATAAATCACTCTAGAATAAAATAAAAGGGAAGTGCAGGGCAGCATTGACTACATGGCTACAAGAAAGATGTCAAGAAACCGAGTAAGAACTGATCGTCGGCAGGACTGACTCAGCATGTAGAAAAGGTAAAACAACCTTCAGTGAAATTGAAAGCAAGGGCGATAATTTTAAGAGTACAATGCGAAATCCAATGTTAAACACAGAAAAGAGCTGTTACGCGGAAAGAATAAAGTTAAGTCTTCTGTGAGGGGAAGGTATTGTCTGATGACGTGATAGGAGAAGACATTTGATTCGGTATGGAAGGTATAGGGGATCCAGTATTACAGTCAGAATTTACAATAGCTCTGAAAGACTACAAAACGTTCCGTCGGAGTTTCTAAAATCACTGAGGGGAGGTGGCAACCAAAGAAATATTCAAGTTGGTGTGTAGAATCTACGACAATGGCGGCGACGAAAAGTCATTCGGAAATATATCGCCATACAATTCCGAAGGCGGCAAGGGCCGGTAAGTCTGAGAGTAACCGCATAATCAGTACAACAGCACATGCATCCAAGCTGATGACAATCGTAATATACAGAACAATGGAAAAGAAAAAAATTTGTTTTGATGACGATCAGTTTGGCCTTATGGAAGACAAAGGCACCAGAGAGGCAGTTCTGACGTTGCGGCTGATAATGGAAACAAGACTAAAGAAAAATAAAGACATATTCATAGGATTTGTCGACCTGGGAAAAACGTTAGACACTGTCAAATGGTGCAAAATGTTCGGAATCCTGAGAAAAATAGGAGTAAGCTATAAGAAAAGACGGGTAAAGCGCAGTATGTGCAAGAACTAAGAGGGGGAAAATTAAAAGACCATAACGAAGTGCTCGGATTAAAAAGGGTATACAACAGGACTACAGTCTTTCATCTCTACTGTTCAATCTGTACATCAGAGAAGCAATGATGCAAGTAAAAGGAAAGTGACAGAGTCGGAGTGAAATTCAGGATGAAAAGAATATCAATAATAACATTCGCTGATGGCGTTGCTATCCACAGTGAAGATGAAGAAGAATTACAGGATCTATTGAATGAAAAGAACTGTTTAATGAGTACAGAATGTGGATTGAGGGTCAGCCGGGAAATGGCAAACGTAATGAAAAGTAGCTGAAAAGAGAATGGTGAGAAACTTAACTGTACAATGGGTGATTACGAAGTAGACCGTTAATCATTTCTGCTGCCTTGGAAGTAAAATAACATATGACAGTCGAAGCAAGTAGGAAATGAAAAGCAGACTATCAGTGGTCAAAAGGGCATTTCTGGCCAAGGGAAATCTACTAGTACCATACACAGACCTTAATTTGAGGAAAAAACATTTTAGAATATGTCTGGAGCACGACATTGTATATTATGAACCATGGACGTGGGCAAACCAGAAGAAAAGGAATTTGAAGCATTTGAGATGTACCGCTAAGAACAACGTAGAAAACTGGGTGGACTGGGAGGCTCTCCGCAAAATCGATGAAGAAAGGAACATAAAGATACCGAGAAGGAAAAGAGACAGTTCGACAGGACATTTGTTCAGATGTCAGGGAATAAGTTCTGTGGTCTAGAGGGAGGCTGGTCCTGGCGGAGGTTCGAGTCCTCCCTCGGGCATGGGTGTGTGTGTTTGTCCTTAGGATAATTTAGATTAAGTAGTGTGTAAGCTTAGGGACTGATGACCTTAGCAGTTAAGTCCCACAAGATTTCACACACATTTGAACATTTTGAACTAGAGGGAGCTGCAGAGGGTAAAAACTGTAGAGAAAGACGGTGATTAGAACACACCCAACAAATAACTCAGGACGTTGGTTGCAAGTGCTACACTGAGACGAAGAGATTAGCGTAGGGGAAAAATTCGTGGCTGGTGAAATCAAACCATTCAGAAAACGGAAGACTATACGGAATCTGTGTACCGCCATCAATTTCTAGAAGTAATCCTAAGAGCAAGTGTGGGAAAATTCTCTACATGTTTGAGTAACATGCATCGGAGGCGAGAATTGGTGACATGGAATACCATTCTTAATTTTAAAGACACGATGAGGTTCCTGAGCCTCATGTTTGATTCTAAACTTACATGGTTGCCTCACTTTAGTGAATTGAAAAAATAATCCTTAAAAGCTGAATATATTTTAAAATGTCTTAAACATACGGGGGAAGCAGAACGAAGCTGTCTGCTCCAAATTTACACAGTCTCAGTGAGATCTCAGGTTTATTTTGGGTGCACGATAATTAAAAATGTTGGATGTAGTGCACGGTGAAGGAATTAGGTTGGTCACAGGGGCCCTTGGAACCAGCTCTATGAGCTGAGGCTGATGAACCACCGCTTCACAACAGGCGACGATTCCTCATGGTGCGACAGGTCTATAAAGTTCTGTCTACACCATATTCACCTGTGTACCATAACGTTGCTCAGCCACCAATGGAAAGGCCTTTTCATAGTCGACATGAGATTCGTGCAAAGGACTGGCTTTTAGAGATGAATGTAGCTCATATCGGAGCCATCTCCACCTTGGCCTCTACAGAGGTTCAAAATTATTTTGGACTTGACATCAGGGTTTTAAGGTTGTGTACACTGGTTGTTCAAGACAAGGGGACTCCCTTGGCTGTTCATTGTGGTTCCCCGACCGTGACTTCAGGATTTGTCTTCCCCATGAATACGTTGTTCTTACCCAGAAATTCACGCCATTTTGAAAGCACTGGAGCAGATGAGGTGTCTTCAGAGCCAACAGTTCCTCATTTGCCCCGATTTCCTTACCACCTTCAAACCTTGCAGTCCTTGTACCCAACAGAGAAAATTATCTAGTTAATAAAGTATCAACTGTAGTTCGCTCAGTGGAGGGGGATGCAGATATCATTCTGGTAGCAGGGCACGTGGGAATTCGGGGAAACGAACAAGGAGATCACGTTGCCAAGGAGACCTACAGGGACCATGGCACGACATGATGTGCTATCCCCTGCAAGCTGTCGCTTTGCTGGTGAGTCAGAGATACATGTATTTGTTGGAGGAGGATTGTCTGGCAATGAGGGACGATGAATTACCGTTTTTGAGGCCAAGTATCAGGCCGTGGCGTTCAGTGGGATGAAGTGATCCTGACTCGCACCTGAATAGGACAGCGTCCGCTAACACATGACATCATACTCTGGCTAGAGGATCTCCCAGTTTGTGATACCTTTGGTGTGCAAATCAGTGTACGCCACATTTTAGCTGGGTGCATTTTATTCTGTGATAAGAAAGCAAAAGAAATTTTAGATGAGAATCTGCCTTATATTTTAGCCGATGACGAGACGAATGTTGTAAAGCTTTTAAAACTTGGTTATGTATTTAGACTCTTGCCAAACTTTTAGGGTGGAGATTTTAGTGGTTGCAGAGAGGCTGGGTGCGCGAGTGTGTGTGTGTGTGTGTGTGTGTGTGTGTGTGTGTGTGTGTGTGGGTGGGTGTGTGTGTGTGTGTGTGTGTGGGTGCGTGTGTGTGTGCACGCGTGGTTTTAGGGCGTTCTTTATATTTATCGCTTACAAAGATTTTTTTTTCTTAGTTTTGCGACCTTTATCCACATTCGTCTCATAAAATTTTAGTACTGACGCTTTAGACCTTGCTGTCGTACGCCCACGCGAAGATATCCCCATCACCGTCAGCGTCACCGCTGTCATCAAGGCGGAAACTGGTGCTACAGGATACTAGGTGGCTAGTTGCATAAGACAGTGCCTTATGACTGTACTTGTTACATATAACGACAAGTGCTTGTCTATCGAGAAATTTCAATATAGGAATGCAAAATTTTAAATTATTTATCTCATCTGTGCTTCTTTCTTCTTTCCGGTGCCTCCTCTCTCCCTTTGAAGGTAAAGCTGTCCAAACACAAAAAGTTGCATTGGACGTGGCCCTATGAGTCGTGGGATCTCCTTGAATTCCACAAACTTTTTAATGAATTACCCAGCCAGCTAGAGAGGCACTTACATATTTTTTTGGAACTAGGCATTTTTATACATATTAAAATCGTTAAAAAATCGAAATAAAATAAGTGACAGGTAATAGGACAAATCATAAGACCAACTGCAGACTGGTCCCCGCACTTTTAGATGATGAGTGACTCGCCAGGTACCCACGTAGACACACACTCGACATTTACTCACTGCTCCATTTGGACTTTCCTGCTATGCCATTTACGCACTAACATACACAACTTTTATCCCGCAAAATTTTAACACCAGTTTTGCACGTAGTCTCCATTTCAAAATTGTGAATTGCGATTTTAATGATCCTGTTTGAAAGGATAACCATTTGTTGCCGGTCCAGAGGTTAGGTAAAACGTGTAGCATCTTAATAAACTACATTCATTAAAAAATAAGAAAAAAATTACAAACCGCAACGTTGTAGCAACTGCAGTGTCAGTGTTTCTGACGCAACAGTCCTGCAACTGCTACTCCGTACTGCGGCTGCCTGGAGTATCAATCATACAAAAACTTTTCAGTGTCGTCAAACTGTGTAATATCATGTTTCGCATCTAGGGTGGCTGTGCAACGCTAAATCATGATCTTGCTTCCTTCCTCGTGTTTCATAACTGCCTTGTTAGCTGCAGGTTTGGTGTCAAAATACGTAACTGGTTTCCAAAACATCTGGAGTTATTACAGTAGATAATTACTTCCAGGTACCTCCGCTATGGTGTTTACCAGCTCACCTTCCTCTGACGGCTAACGAACGTGGGTTGCAATGATATGCATTGTGGTTTTGATGGAGTGTGCGCACACGTTAATACCGGGCGAGTAAACGCGAGGATGAAATAAGTAAAGACGGGTGGAAGGGAACGTGTTGACCGCTATCCCAGCACGCAGGGATTAGACTTGCAAAGCGAGTCGCGGCGCTGTGGCGGGCCGAGTGTGCGTGAGTGCGTCGTGCGGGGTCGCCGTGTCAGCGGCGCTGGCCTTCATCATCATCATCATCATCATCACCGTCATCATCATCATCACCTGGCGCGAAGCACTCCTGATGACGACGGATGCTGAAAAGCATCTGGCTTCGCTCAAAGATCGCAGTACTAGATGCGTAACTTTCCTCCGAGACGTCAGTACAGCTTCCAGAAAGGTCAATGTGAATTAGAAGTCATTTCGTACAATAGTTGGCTGTAGATAGTTGGATCAACAAGGCGTGGCCAGTCGCTGTGGCCGATCAGTTCTAGGCTCTTCAATCTGGAACCGCGCGACCGCTACGGTCGCAGGTTCGAATCCTGCCTCGGCCATGGATGTGTGTGATGTCCTTAGGTTAGTTAGGTTTAAGTAGTTCTAAGTTCTAGGGGACTGATGACCTCAGATGTTAAGACCCATAGTGCTGAGAGCCATTTGAACCATTTGAAGAAGGCGCGATGTGTGAATTTATGGAATTGGAGAAAATCGAGTGACGTGAAGTTATACAAGACTTCTGTAACAAAAAACAAAGGGTTCTGACCTCAACCGAAATTCATTCGATTGTTGAATCTTCCTCGCCAAATTCCAGAGCGTAAAAATCGACAACCAGATTTAAATTAAGCCGTAAAAATGTAACTTTTGATCCATGCGATGGACGTTCGAGATACTAAAAACCGCTGAAAATCTACCGAAAAGTGAACGTTATCATGTATAGTGTGGCCCAAAGGAAATAGTACTGTTTAATTTGGTTATTACGACGCTTAGCGTATTTTTAGACCAATACAACTTATAGATAACTGTTCTACACACATTGCCGCTACTGAAAACCCAAACACAAGTTTATTGCTTAAAAAGTGCATCACAGAAATGGCTTCCAATATTAGAAATGCATGCTGAAACTTTCGAGGAACGTCCTAATTACGTTTACAATGTTTTCTTGAGGGAAGGCCTGACGGCCGCCTTGGCCGAGCTGTTTTAGGCGCTTCAGTCCGGAACCGCGCTGCTGTTACGGTTGCAGGTTCGAATCCTGCCTCGGACATAGATGTGTGTTATGTCCTTGGGTAGGATAGGTTTAAGTAGTTCTAGGAGTCTGATGACCTCAGATGTTAAGTCCCATAGTGCTTAGAGCTGCTGCTACGGTCGCAGGTTCGAATCCTGCCTCGGGCATGGATGTGTGTTATGCCCTTAGCTTAGATAGGTTTAAGTAGTTCCTAGTCTAGGGGTCTGATGACCTCAAATGTTTAGCCTCAATACTTAACCTGCACTGGCCGACATTCGAAACCGAACTGAAGAACATTGTATGCGGGTCAGACGAGATGCGGTAAATGTCTCGAGATAACTATGTCTTAGCAGTGTGCCAGATTAAAAATGTACTATTTCCCATGTGCCATACTGTATATCGGCGTAAGAAGATGCATGAAAGTGCCCAAATAGTGTTAATTTCCAAAGGTCGTAAAGGCCACACGAATAAAACTGGGCATGTACATTTAATTAAGAGTTTATGGCACATTCTGATAACCAAACGTCGGTACTGCAAGGCAGTTAAAATATCTTTCAAATGGCGTGGCAAGTCACTGAAACATAAACGGTTTCATTTTTAGAGGTAACGAAAAGAACATTCTAAGTCAGTCTTCACCAGGAAAGAATGGTGCAAATCCAAGGCTCTCTTCCACTGCTCACATTACACCTGTTAGCTCAGTTGGGTTGGGACTGCAAACGTCATCGGTTTAGCTTCTTACTGTGTGTCGTTTCCTTAGCAGTAACAATGTTTAGTTTGAAGTGCGATACGACTGTTGTCTTCTTTGGATCTATAACACGTGAAAAGCGTTCTGATGATCAGTCAGCTAAACAGAGAAAAAAATATGACGGAAAGTGTAATGTTTGTACGGACCTTAGTGCAGTATCTCAAGATTTGAGAGTGAATGAAAATACTCATTGTCTGAGAGTTTCAAACAAATTAAACCCTACGAAAGATAATAGGTCATCGAGAATTTTAATTTGTTAGATAATAACATTTATCAATCTTCCTAGATAACCAGCGTAATCTCATTCCTAGTGGAAAGCGTAGCCATGACTAACACAGTGTCAGACATTGTTCTTTCCGAAACATTGAATGACACCATGAGTGAAATTCCTTTTGCCAAAAGCCCTTATGAAGGATACAGGAATATTTCGCAAATATAAAAGGCCTTGGAAACTACCCGAAGAAAAAAATGGTAGCCGTTAGTAACCAAACAGATGCATTTAAGGCAGAATGGGCCACTATGGCAAGGGAAGGACGGACAGAATTTATCTTCCAGAAGAACTCGCAATTACAAATGTCTTGAGTACCATGAACTTCCTGTTGCATGTGAGACATAGCGGAAAATATTGACAGCAACATCAACTTTGGTTTGATAAAAAAGAAATCTGTTGCAGAGTTTTCAGAAGCCAGGGGTGATGCTTTTGAAACCGCAAGTAAAAAATTCAAGGCGTTACAAAGTAATTCCTATTCAAAAAGAATTATACGAGATCGGGCGACCTTTCTAAAAGCACCCAGAATGGGATTTTCACTCTACAGCGGAGTGTGCGCTGATATGAAACTTCCTGGCAGATTAAGACTGTGTGCCGAGACTCGAACTCGGGATCTTTGCCTTTCGCGGGCAATTGCTCTAGGAAAGGCAAGTGCTTTGCGAAAGGCAAAGGTCCCAAGTTCGAGCCTTGGTCCGGCACACAGTTTTAATCTGCGAGGAAGTTTCTTTTTAAAAGCATGTTACAAACTGAAGTGTTCTTTCAAGTCACAAATGTTCAGAGAAGTTGTGCTTGTGATTGAAAATAAGTTGTTCAAATACAGTTTTACTACAAATAGATAATTACTTACAATGGACCTGGCGCACTAGTAGATTTGGAACGTTCTGGTAGCCTACAGATACACGTCGAGCCTGAGTATCAATACGATAGACCAAAAGAATTCTTATGGCTTTGTCGAGTGTACATCGGTAATGTATTGTAATATGAAACTTTTGTAACGTAAATCAAGACTGTTTTGCAAATAACTAATTCTATGGGTATATTTTCAGAGATCCAGTCAATATCTTAGAAGAATATGCAGACTTTCAAGAGATTAGACATTTTTGTGGGGAAGATGCAAGAAACTTGTATCCAATCCACCACATAACGAACGAAAGTCTAAAACCAACACAGAGAAAGTTCCAAAGCTAAAACAACACAAGAAGAGGCGCAAATCTACCAAGAAGTGGTGGACTTAATGCGTTCTTTTCGTGGCAAAAATATTTTGTTTATCTCAACAAATAATTTCAGTTCTTATATTCTCTTATTTTCAGTTCTTATTTTCTCTACAGTCATTACATTTGGCATCGTAATTATCTTCGTTACACTTCACAGAAGTGTTTTAAGTATTTTTGATGTCTGAAGAATTTCAAATGGTTCAAATGGCTCTGAGCACTATGGGACTTAACTGCTGAGGTCATCAGTCCCCTAGAACTTAGAACCACTTAAACCTAACTAACCTAAGGAAATCACACACATACATGCCCGAGGCAGGATTCGAACCTGCGACCGTAGCGGTCTCGCGGTTCCAGACTGTAGTGCCTAGAACCGCTCGGCCACCCCGGCCGGCTCTGAAGAATTTAATTAATCTCTCCTGAAATATGTAAAAAATGGGACTTACCCCATTTTTTTCCGTCGGCTCTTCAGATGTATGCTACATTTTTCATGCAGAATTGCACATGAGAAAGCTGCTGAGGCTGCATCAGAATCGAATTTCCACGACTGTTTCCGGACATAGCTAGCGCGTTTTCATTAAAACTGCAAGGATTTTCTGCATCGGCACATGACAATAGGTGAAACACGGATTCACAACTATGAACCAGAATCAAAACTGCAGTCTAAAGAGTGGAGAGAAACTGATTCTTCAGCTACAAAGAAAACAAAAACAATGTCATTAGAGGAGAGGGTCATAGCATGGACGTTTTGGGATGCAAAAGGAATTCTATTAATTGGCTATCATCAAAAAGGTAAAACAAAAGTTCATATTCTACTCTAAACATGTAAGGGATCTGGATGCTGAAATTCGAGAAGGGAGATCTGGCTCATAGAAAAAGTCATCTTTCATCAACAAGGCATACCTGTGCAGAAAAACTGGCCGATCTGCATTATGAAGTGTTGGAACATCCTCCCTATTAGCTCAATTTGCTTCGCACATTCTTACATCTCTTCCAAAAATTCAAAGTATTCCTAGCTTGTCGGTGTTTTACATCCAGCGAAAAATCAATTGCAGCTGTAGGCGACTATTTTGCAACACTTCCATAGGAACATTACATAAATGGAATAATGTCACTGGAACTCAGTTGAGTGAAGTGCATTTATTTTGGGGGAGATTATGTGTGTGCTAGCGCTGGGTTGGGATGTCATGGAGGAGTTCTAGCTGACGTGCCCTGCTGCTGACCACGACGCACTCGAACCACACTGGTTACCAAATGAACAAAATAATGGTCTAATCTATTGCGTTATCCCTCTCTACCCTCCACACTTTGTGACTTACATGGTGTGATTTATTGGCAGCGTTTGTAAACGACGTCCGGATTTTCCACATCAAACCACTACACAGTGAGTTCCCCAACGCTCACCGGTCCTTGTCACCTTCGTTACTCGAAGCCATTAGCCTTAAAAGGTAACCATCTTAGCTTAAAATGTAGTGCGTGATTCACAGCCTTGCTGTAGAACCCGATGTATGCGTATTTCTCTATATAGCGGACTGTCTTCTTCGTTTTTTGGTATTAACATATAATTTTGAGTAGATAGCACTTTTGATTCCTAATTTGCGGATTCTGTTTTATTCTGTAACTGAACGGTGTAATTGGTGAATTACTGGTACCTGATAAAAAGTATGCAAGCGCCGTATGCCTCCTGTGATAAGCAATTTAAAACCCTAATTACTTTATTGATAACTGTAATTTCCAGAAACTGTAGTATATATTTCAGAACAAAATTCAGTTGTCAGTTGCTGATATTTTTATTTCGCTTTACCGGTTTCTAAAAATTAATTTGCCATCTTCAAAAGCCACCAAAATTATGGATGTCATAAGTGATTAGATCTTGACTCTATGTTTAAGTAAATTATAAATAGAAATGCCATGCGGCTAGGGCCTCCCGTCGGGTAGACCGTTCGCCTTGTGCTAGTCCATCGAGTTGACGCCACTTTGGAGAGTAGCGGGTCGATGGGAATGAAATTATGATGATAAGAACAACACAACACCCAGTCCCTGAGCGGAGAAAATCTCCGACGCAGCCGGGAATCGAACCCGGGCCGCGTGGCATGACATTCCGTCGCGATGACCACTCAGCTACCAGAGGCGGACAGTAAAGGACAGGAATTATATTACAGAAACTTCGTTAATATTTGTTTAGTAGATGTCGACAGCTTCTTCAAAGTAGCGTGATAGCATGATGTGTACAAAAATGTACATGTTGTATAAGATTATCGTAAACACAGATTCACAGACTGATAATTTACAATCACTGAATCAGATCTACATACATGTCAAGCTATTGTGCCAGCAGCAAGGAACTATTTAAAAGCATATGGAAAGTATAACTGAGATTTATAAAGAAGTTATATGTAATATTTTTGATAAAAAACATTGCACATAGTTGTATTGTATAAAAGGAATGGGCTAATTTCCACATTCTATAAGAGATGCTATATAATCAATAGTGTCTACTTTAAAATGCAAGTTGATCATTCAACAAATCTTTTCAATTTAGGTGGGAACGTTCGCGTATTTCAAATCCTTCTAAAGTGTTCATTTTGTAACCCTTGTCAACGACATTCAAATTTCTATATTAAGCAAACAACGGATGAGGCTGACTGTATTTCTCTGTTTTGAGAAGTTCTACACAAGTTGATTTATATGAATTCTTACCGTCTTTGGTGACCAAGTGCTCACGAAAGCGGGTCATAAGCATATGTTCGAGCCTATATACATGACAGGTAGGAAGGTCATGTCTTTTCTCAAACGTATTGCATATAACTTCTTTATATATCTTAGTTGTACTTTTTATATGCCTTTTTTTATGTTACTTTCTGCTAGCGAAAAAACTTAACATGTACCCAACGATTTTCAGTTGCTGTAAATTACCAATCTGTCAATCTGTGTTTAGAATAATCTCATAGACTACCTATAATTTCGGAAATATCGTGGTATTATGCTTGACATCTGGCAAACCAATACTAATTAAGTTTCTATAATATTCTTATTATATATTTATAATATACCTAATTTTATAGGCCTTGGAAGATAACAAATTCATTTGCCAAAATTAATAAAGCGAAATAAAAATATTTGCGAATTACGACAGAATTTTATTCTGAAAAACAATAAATTTGCATTTAAAATTATTCTACTGATGAAAAACCAAATTACGAATGATTATCTTTAATGAACGATCGCTGCTTGTATATGGACACTTCACAAATCACAAAAATAAATAAGAAATTTTATGGAAAAAAGGTAATACATGCTTTATACGAGAAAGATCACATATTTGTATCAGAAAAGTCAGATTTGCAAAATACTATCATGTTGATGATTTTAGACGAAAATATTGAAATAACTTAGCGCAAGAAGTCTGTTAAAACAGTGTGAAAATGATAACATTAATGATAAATATATTTTTTAAAAATAGGTCATGTATTAGTGGTTGAAAGATTACAGATGTGATCACAGCTGTAGCCACATGGCTCAGGATTTTCTCAGTCCTTACTTCAACTTGACTTTGCAAGTGTAATGACTGATCAGGGTACTGAATATGAAGAATTTCTCATTTCATATTGTAAAAGCCTGTGGACAATAATGAGGCGCTTTTTAAAAACTATCTGAGCAACGACTGCCCTATCTGGATAATATTGTCAGTACTTTATATACCGAACAGTAGTTCGTACATCTTGGTATACTTTCGTAGATAGTGTGGCGTAAGGCACCCTCGGCAAGTTAGAATGTCACCTACAGCCATGTTGGTTGTCGTAGCGGCCCCTTATCAGTTAGAGGTCCCACACAACAGAGAAGCAAGGTGGGCTGCTGACATCACTTCAAGAGCTCATTCAAAACATCGCCAGTGAATGTAAACATAAAGAGACTTTCCGCATAAACACGGCACTACTTCGTGCTGTCCAGCGGTGGTACAAGACGTTCTACAGCTTGTCTTCACGGTCATGTTCCCAAATAATTGTGTTGGACGAAGGGGATCTGTACCTTGGCCGGCCTGTTCACCGGGTCTGACCTCCTTTGATATGTTTTTCTCCGGGGAAAGCTAAGAGACAGATTTACAAGGACATACCGACTACATCAGATGACAGAAAATGCCCCCTGCTGTTGCCTGTACTAGAATGTGTCCATCACTCTTTGCTTAGCAGCCTGCGAATTTGTGCTGAAGCAAATAGTTGTCATTCGGAACACTACCACTGAAGGTTAAGCAAATATTTATCCACCTTTTTTCTTAATTTAGTGCTGAGACATGGAGCAGCCAGTTACCGGTATTTACAATTATCAAACTGCAATTGCTCGTTGGCTACCTGTACCAGAATCCTAACAAAGAGACACCGTTCGCGCTCTAGTTTCATTTTTTTGATATCACTGGGCATTGTTGTACATAAAAAATTTCGTTCCCTGAAACAAATACGCACTCTGGTGACTATTAAAATCCGTATAGGCTGCAATTGTGTGTCCTCGGTTACACTTTATTTCTGCGAAAATGGCGTATCTAAAGCAATTTGTACACGTCAGAAGCGTCAAGGGATTCGCGCTGTATGTAAATGACCTGCTGGACATCGTCAGGAAGTCCGTACTCTGACATTATTATTATGTTCTTTTCCACCGTGCACACGGTAGCAAAGCTCCTGATACAAAAATCAAATTGGAGATAATAGATTATAGTTTATGTTGCTAACTTGGCAGTATGACAAAAGCTGTTTGGCTCTACACCGTATTACTTGTTGTTGCTTGCTGTACTTGAGGCTAGCGCAGTGCACACACTACGAAACTGCCACAGCTGCGTTCCCACCCTCCAGTCCTCTGGGACGCTCACGCCTCCATCTCTCGCCAGAATCTTTACGGGTTTTTCCGCCCGCCGCGCTGTGCCGTCGGCTGGCAACCATTCCTGGTGACAGCGTCACAAATGGAGGTATTCACGAGGAAAGAAACCCCCAACAACTCAACAGATGCGCACCCGCTGCTGCCTTTCGTGAGCAGAATGCTACCCACCGCCGTCCGTGTATTACTTACGACTCTGAGTTAAGCGAAAGTTGTCAACGACTCACAGGCACACTGGTAGCTAGGACAAGAAACTTACGACCTAGTTCTCTGACAATCCACAAGTATCAAAATTAATAGTCAGTTGTGAGTAATATTTCTGCAAATATTCTCCTTTCACGTGCTAGGTTAGCGAGAGCCAAACACCCTGCCGATAAACTATCTGTCTGTAGAGAGGAGTTCGTATATTATGGAACAGTCTGGCAATACGGAATAGCGGTGTTTCTCATTGATAAGGGTCTGCTGCCTTGTGGGAATACTGTATAGTACACTACTTCTGACTGCTCCCGTTATGAGTGTTGACCAGTTGCCGTCATTACACTGTTCACTGTTCAAGAGACATTCTTTCAGTTTTGTGAATGTTTTGCTGATGAATTTTCAGAAACATCTACTAAAAATCAGATCTGTGTCTCATATAATAGGATTATGTTTAAAGCACATTCAAACAACAGTAATGTTTTACGCGCTGGCAGTTTTTAGTTTATGACTTCCTCTGTAGTCACAGCCCCTTGCTCATCTTAAACATTGGTTCTAGTCTAGGAAGTTCCATCAGATTCGACGTTGAAAACGTGTAATATAGTTAGAAAACTGGGACACCATATATATGCAAAGGAATCACCGAATTGGCTGCGTGTGGGCATTAATTGAAATTAATGGGGAAAGTTGAAAGTTTGAGCCGGATTGGGATTAAAACCCGGGAAGATGCTCTGATCACTAAGCCACCCGGACACAGCGGTCATTGCAACTGCGCAGATGACCCTAGCACGCCTCCAGTCGTACCCAAAGTCTCAACTCATCCGCACACTACTAACATAGTGCACGAAGGAACAGGCACCACATGTATACATTATACAGTCTAATATATTTCTGTACAGAAGCCAGGTGTCGATCTAAGAGCAAAGCACTACACTAAAGGTGACAACATCTCGAAGGGTGAAAACCTGAAACGCAAAAAAAAAGAAATTGGAAAAGATGAATCTTCCATCGTGTTTCACCGTATCAAACGGACTTCCTGCATTACCAGAAAACAGTGAAACCGCCTCCTTTGCACTCGAAAATTTTCCATCTCTGTGAGCAAACCTCGATCATGCTGACCCTGTGAACGAACTAAATATGTGATTTCTGCAAATAAATTAAGTTGCATACTAAACTACAAAAGTATACTGTGAATTTATGCCAAAGTCTCATTAAAACTTATTTATTGCAGGTCACTTCTTCACAAGATATAACTATTCACTTTTCCTTTTTCCTTGTCTCATTGTGATCACTTTGGCAGTAAATTTCCTCACAACATCTCAGTATGGTTGCCATTGCTTACTGTTTATTGCATTGTGAATAGAATGATTACTAAATATCTGATCCACTCTGATTTACGTATTGAGGGTGTCTGCACACAGGAGCAGGGGTAGAGACGTTATCCCTATCATAAATGACACCATCACAATAGTTAATGACATCGCCATCCTTATCATAACACCTGCCCCTGCCGTATGTCCAGACAAGCATAGAGAAATATTAAAATGGAAGAACCAAATGCCGGCGGGAGTCGCCGAGCGGTCTAGGCACTACATCTGGAACCGCGTGACCGCTATGGTCGCAGCTTCGAATCCTGTCTCGGGCATGGATGTGTGTGATGTCCTTAGGTTAGTTAGGTATAAGTAATTCTAAGTTCTAGGGGACTGATGACCTCAGAAGTTAAGTCCCATAGTGCTCAGAGCTATTTGAACCATTTTGAAGAACCAAAAACATCTGAGGTGACGGAAGTAACTCAGCTGTGTTAATGAAAAAACAAAAACCCTCTCCTCTCACCCTTTCCATTTTCTTATATCCAGCCAATCACAATATATATAAATGACCTAGTAGATAGTGTCGGAAGTTCCATGCGGCTTTTCGCGGATGATGCTATAGTATACAGAGAAGTTGCAGCATTAGAAAATTGTAGCGAAATGCAGGAAGATTTGCAGCAGATAGGCAGTTGGTGCAGGGAGTGGCAACTGACCCTTGACATAGACAAATGTAATGTATTGCGAATACATAGAAAGAAGGATCGTTTATTGTATGATTATATGATAGCGGAACAAACACTGGTAGCAGTTACTTCTGTAAAATATCTGGGAGTATGCGTGCGGAACGATTTGAAGTGGAATGATCATATAAAATCAATTGTTGGTAAGGCGGGTACCAGGTTGAGATTCGTTGGGAGAGTCCTTAGAAAATGTAGTCCATCAACAAAGGAGGTGGCTTACAAAACACTCGTTCGACCTATACTTGAGTATTGCTCATCAGTGTGGGATCCGTACCAGATCGGGTTGACGGAGGAGATAGAGAAGATCCAAAGAAGAGCGGCGCGTTTCGTCACAGGGTTATTTGGTAACCGTGACAGCGTTACGTAGATGTTTAACAGACTCAAGTGGCAGACTCTGCAAGAGAGGCGCTCTGCATCGCGGTGTAGCTTGCTCGCCAGGTTTCGAGAGGGTGCGTTTCTGGATGAGGTATCGAATATATTGCTTCCCCTGCTTATACCTCCCGAGGAGATCACGAATGTAAAATTAGAGAGATTAGAGCGCGCACGGAGGCTTTCAGACAGTCGTTCTTCCCGCGAACCATACGCGACTGGAACAGGAAAGGGAGGTAATGACAGTGGCACGTAAAGTGCCCTCCGCCACACACCGTTGGGTGGCTTTCGGAGTATAAATGTAGATGTAGATGTAGAGTGGTATTAAAAGTGGAAAAAGGAGAAAGATAATGTACATTGCACAGTTGTGGTAAACTTAAAACCTTCTCCTCTTTCCAACCAACCAGAGTATAATATTTAAATGAAGTGTACAAATGGCACCAGATACGCAGTAAAAATTATGTGACCTGCAATTGAAAGTTAAAAAAAAAATTATTCATTTCATTTCCTTGAAAGTCAGAGATAGTAATCATTTCTGGGATACAAAGGGTGCTATGTTACGTTATTCATGTACACAAAAATACTTCTGACTTAACATTATAGTGAAGCCAGTCTCAGGATTATGCATTATTTATGCACTCATACTTCTGGCATAATATCAAATTATCAAATGAATCCAAAGTCAAAGGTATGATTTTAACACAGACACACACACACACACACACACACACACACACACACACACACACACACACACAGACACACACACATATATATATATATTGTGTACCTGTCACAAAGTGATAATTTCTTTCTGTATTTATTACTTCGAAAATAGTGTACACACATATGAGCTCTTTCATTCAGAGTATTTATTTCTCCTTACAAACATTTGATCTCTCTCACGTTAAACAATCATTTCTTGATTCTCTCAGTCTCACACATCATCTCATTATAACATTTTACTGATGGAAGGAACAAGAGATTATATATATGAGTAGCAAGGTGTCCACAATTAAAGATTCAGTTTCAAAACGCTTTACAAAGAGAACCACTGCTTAGAATGGCCAATGAAAATTTAACCAATAAATAGCGTTTTTAGTGTCAGAATATGCACAGCAACATACGCACCCCAAAAGGCCTGCAGAAGTTCCGACTACTCAAGGGTATCAAAAAAGACATATCTGCTACCGGGTTGGAGAAAACGATCAAAAAATTCGAGAAGACAGATTCTTCAGAAGTGCAATGTTGCAGACGGAGGAAAGCAGTAGATTCGATGTCTGTCACATGTGGCCACATCATTAGCGGAGCGGTCGACGGGGGTGTGCAAACATGCAGTGCACGGGAAAATGCCCTAACGATGAATACACCCGCGAGCACGGTGCATAAAATCATATGAAACATCCTGCATTGCTATCCATACAAAATCACCCGTGTTCAGGAGAACCTTCCTGCTGACCTTTCAGTAAGTGGGATTCATTTGGAAATTTTTGTTAAAGTCTTATGGGACCAAACTGCTGAGGTCATCGGCCCCTAAGCTTACACACTACTTAATCTAACTTAAACTAACTTACGCTAAGGACGACAAACACATCCATACCCGATGGAGGACGCGAACCTCCGACGGGAGGATGGTTCAAATGGCTCTGGGCACTATGGGCTCAACTTCTGAGGTCATTAGTCCTCTAGAACTTAGAACTACTTAAACCTAACTAACCTAATGACATCACAAACATCCATGCCCGAGGCAGGATTCGAACCTGCGACCGGAGCGGTCTCGCGGTTCCGAACTGCAGCGCCTAGAACCGCACGGCCACTTCGGCCGGCCCGACGGGAGGAGCCACGCTGACCGTGACAAGACGTTCCTGACCGCGCGGCTACCCCGCGCAGCTGGAATTCCTTGCTCGCATTTAAGTGGAAAAGGAATGGCCACGGAACATTCATTGGACCGAACAAGCGTATTTCTATCTCCAAGTACACGTCAATACGCAGAATTGCAGAATATGGGCGACGGAAAATCTCCACCCACATCAGCTGGTACCTCTTCTGTGGTATCGATAGCAACGATGCCACGGCGTAAATACAAGTTGTAAAGTTGGCACTACGACAGACACCGACGACAGCGCACTGTAGCCGGAGCGGGAGAGATCTACGAGCTCCGCTCCTGTAGCTGCCCATTTGATCAAGAGCAGACGGCCGGGACACTTCGCACTTCATTGCAAAGTTATGTAATATGTTTGCATATGTTTATGCAATACTAAAGGTGCTTTAACTGTATTTGCAGTACCGACGTGTATTACCTTTTCCTGCTCCTACCCACGCGCCGCCTTCCAGGCGGGATACAAAATCTTCATTCTGCAAAGGTGACTATGTGGTATGGGCTGAAAGCATCGTCTGTCGTAGCGCCGTATATTTTTGAGGAAATGAGCCCTACGGTGCCAGTTACCTGTACCGTCAATGGCAAACGCTATGGAAGTCACTTGCGCACCAATGTGTATATGTGGGTAGGATCATTTCTAAGCAAGATGGCTCCTCCACACACAACATAGTCAATGAAGCGGCAGCTGCAGAGGCATTTCGGAAATTTTAGGTTTACCAGCCGTCATACTCCTACACCCTGGCTGTCCAGATCACCTCATCATAATCCGTGTGACTTTTGGCTGCGGGATTATCTGAAAGATGTGGTCAGTGCCTCAGTTACGAACGTAGGTGCATTGAAGCCACGCAGTGTGCTACACATTCTGAACGTGACCCACGAGATACTACGATCTGCTATGGAACATGCTGTTTCTCTACTTCAACTTGTGGTAGAAAATGGTGGAAGGCATATCGGACATGTCTTGCTCCAGTCTCACGATAATCGATGTCACTTTGTATTATATGCTGTTTTGGCCTGAGGACAGTTAAAAACAAATTTTTCTCATCCGTTGTGATACGACGTTGCGGTAGTGGATGGCCTTATCTTACTAACAGTACGACAACTTTTGACTGCCGAACTTGTGCAGCTATGCACATTGAACAGTGTGGATGGTGTAATGTGCAACTCAAATCACAGCCGTCGTATCGCGGGATCTGTCATTTTTAGCAACATCATTCACGTTAAAATAGTTGCGGCGCCATCTATTGGCAATTTTTTTCGAATGACGTTTCCCCTTGCGTCAATAATATGCTGATCACATCTGACGTCATCCTGAGCAGTGGTTCTCGTTTTACAGAGTTTTGAAACTAGAACTTTAATTATGCGATACCCTGTACAGTGTATGCGTGGGGCATGCATGGTATTCAGTTGTAGATCTGGGTCGGGCTTTGTTCGGTAATGATCATTCTAAAATATTAGCCATTTAGAATGGCGCGAATGGCGAGACCGTGGTAAGTGCCAGTCACTGCACTGCCGTAGCATTTACACAGATACACTGGTAACGATAACTGTTCACAGCAAGCCGACTTCGTTACGAGAGAGCAGTTGGGTTAAGAAGATCGCAACGAGGGCTATAAATATAAGAGACGATCAGTTTCCATTAGAAGGTAAAATCGCTGTGAAAATGGAGACAATCATCCCACCGAGCCATCGTTTGGTATAGCATCGCGTCCTGTTGTGTGAAGAAGTCCATACAGCCTGCCGCACATCCTTGTCCGACGGGACTTACCGAATATTCTATATATATTTCTAAGGGAACAAAGGCGTGATAATCGTATGGGGGGAGTTGAGGTCTGCAGGCTGGGTGCTTTGCCACTTGTCCGTAAAGGATGAGGCTGGCCTCCCAGATCCACCATTGTCTTGTGTGAAACCACGGCCAACACAGAATCTGGTGCACCATTCCACAACGGAGGCGTTTCGACAGCATACTTCCCCATATACATTCTTAATTCTCGGGTGGAAATCTATCAGTTTTTGTCCTTCGACAGCAAGGAAAAGAATAACAGCGAATTGATCCAGTTATAATAACGTCGCCTTTGTCCACGTTTCCTCATTTACTGCACGCACGTCGCAAAGACACGAATGTCACACTAATCGCTTACTTACACGTCGTTGCTTATACACTCACATTGGAGTCACTCTACTCTGCATATACGCTGTAGCAATGCCCACAAAAGGAAACTTCTTCATCGGCCCTTATATTTGACGGCCGCTTCTCGTCACAATTTGAAACCGTTTCGTTACACTTACTAAAAAAGTAAGAAGTGAATTTTAAAAAAGAATGGAAACCTAAAACGTCACTATCTACCAGGGATACAACAATGTTTTTAAAAAATAAAAAATATTTATGTCTTCATGAAAATTAAGCTTCATTCAATTTTTACAAGACGTATGTGAAGAATCACATAAGACAGCTGCCAACAAGCAACTAATTGTACGTTATTTCCCTCTGAATGCTTGAAAATTGCTCTTAAAAGAACCACGTTTACCGTGAAAGAGTCTAACGAAATGTGAAATGTGAAATATGACCTTCACAGGCATCAGTTGGGTACAAATTCCTATACGAAGCTATAGATTGCTCTTACATGATAAGAAGCTGTAACTTACAACAACACAGACGAACACTGTGACAGATTCCCTGTTAGTATACAAATGCGTATAAAATATTTTGTCTAAAGTGTAAAATGCGCATTTGAGTACAGAACGATAGATGTTGTACATGCTGCACTAGCTGAACAACGAACCTTACACTGCCCTCCCACAAGGACAGAAAAGCGCTCCTTTAAATAGGAAGACGTCGCCTGATCGATTATCTGACATGCTGAACGGTGGCCGACAATAGAACAGCATTCCGAACGGACAATGTTACACAGTGCTGGCTATAGCTTTGTTCGAAAGGTCCCTAGCAGTAAGCATCGAAGCATAGTTCGTCACAGTCGTAACATCTTAACATCTATCTACTAACACGCTGTTACCAGGTGAATTTCTTCATAGGAGTATTCAGTTTTTAACGTTTCAAGAGCACCACTACACGCAGCATTTGGTTTTGTGTGGAACTATTTTGAATTCTCTGTCCAGGTCAAATTTACTCAAGTCATCCTTACAGACTGGAAGAGCTACAGCTGAATGCTGTAAACACTATTCGATCAACCCCTCAGACGAAGCTACTATGCCGTGTCTCACAGTTGGATATATCGAGTACAGTGTTGCATTGCCGTCAACAGTGGCCACTTCCCAGGCTCTTTTGGACTGAGCAGCTGCACAGTCAGGAAGAACCACATCTGAGATACTAACGTCATTTTAATTCAACGAGTCCATAATTTTTTTAAAAAAATGGAATGTAGATACGGTAGTCAAACGATAGCACAAATCAAAAAGACGAATTTCAGTTACAACAACGGGAACCCACTTATTTCAGCATTAAGAATCTGAAGCCCGCTAAGGTACACTATGTGGTCAAAAGTATCCGGATAACTGGCTGAAAATGACTTACAAGTTCGCGGCGCCCTCCATCACTAATGCTGGAATTCAGTATGATGTTGGCCCTCCCTCGGAAGGCGTACGTTCAATCAGATGGTTTCTTGGGGAATGGCTGCCCATTCTTCACGGAGTGCTGCCCTGAGGAGAGGTATCGATGGCGGTCGGTGAGGCCTGGCACGAGGTCGGCGTTCCAAAACATCCCAAAGGTGTTCTATAGGATTCAGGTCAGGACTGTGCAGGCGAATCCATTACAGCTATGTTATTGTCTTGTAACTACTCAGTCACAGGCCGTGCATTATGAACAGGTGATCGATCGCGTTGCAAGTTGCAATCGCATTCCCCGAATTGCTCTTCAACAGTGTGAAGTAAGAAGGGACTTAAAACATTAATGTAGGCCTGCGCTGTGATAGTGCCACGCAAAACAACAAGGGGTGCAATCCCCCTCCATGAGAAACACCACCACACCATAACACCACCGCCTCCGAATTTTAGTGTTGGCACTACACACACCCTGCCATCGGATCGCCACATTGTGTACAGTAATTCGTCACTCCATATAATGGTTTACCACTGTTAAATCGTCCAATGTTTACGCTCCTTACACCAACCGAGGCGTCGTTTGGCTTTTACTGGCGTGATGTGTGTCTTATGAGCACCCGCTCGACCATGAAATCCAAGTTTTCTCACCTCCCGCCTAATTGTCGTAGTACTTGCAGTGGATCCTGATCCAGTTTGGAATTCCTGTGTGATGGTCTGGATAGATGTCTTACACATTACGACCATCTTCAACTGTCGGCGGTCTCTATCAGTCAACAGACGAGGTCGGCCTGCACGCGTTTGTGCTGTACATGTCCCTTCACGTTTCCACTTCACTATCACATCGGAAATACTGGACCTAAAATGTTTAGGAGTGTGAAAACGTCGCGTACAGACGTATGGCACAAATGTCACCTCATCATCTGACCACGTTCGAACTCATTGAGTTGCGCGGAACTACCCATTCTTCCCTCTCACGATGTTTAATGACTACTGATGTAGCTGATGTGGAGTACCTGGCAGTAGGTGGCAGCACAATGCACCTAATATGAAATACGCATGTTTTTAGGGTGTCTGGATACTTTTGATCACATAGTGTATTAATGTTGTTGCTGCAGTACAAAATGGTGTGTGTGTGGCGCATGCCCCAGGACTCCAAACGCGTGCTGATGTAGTCGACGCCGTAGAGCTGCTACTGCCACAGCTCTCTCGGCAGAGTAGAGACACGATGCGATATAACGTCAGTCCCCTTAGATTAACGGGAGAAAAAAAACCTGAAAAACTTTCGAAAAGGCGTTGCTCGCGTAGTCGTTGTATCTCAATTACAAGTCCGCAGCGTTTCCACTTACACGAACTCGTATAATTGACACATTTTATTATTAATATTGTATTGTTAATTGCCCGGATTTGCAGTAGTTATTAATTCTTCTCTCGTTCGCATACCACACACCACTGATTGCGAGGAAATATTTTAGTTATAAATTTTTTCTTACTCTGTTGTCTCGTTGCTATGGAATTGTTGTGCAGGTATGCAGCGAGATCCAGAGATACTCTTTGATTCAGTCTTTGTACGCTTGCATCGTAATACGAAAATATTTTAAAGTTTACTTCTCAACTAATGACGTGAATATTTGCACTTCAATGAAATAGTCTTTCATGAGTAGTCGTTGATTTAGTCATTTATCAAACTATTTAATGATGTAGTCCACACCGGGTATTTAACTGGTAACGAACAGTTTATTGTTATATTGTTACTAAATACTGTTAACTCCCGCACCACACGCACACGGAATAGTTTAGTTAAGTCAGTCCGATTGAGTTATAGTTTCTTGGCAATTACCACAACTCAACACTTAGCTATCTTCATGATGTCGTGTACTTGGGTCCTACTCAAGACTAATTGCGTGTATTCTCTCACAGAATGTTCACTTCTCCTTAAGGTCCAACAAATTTAAAGTCAAGTCCAATGTTCACTAATTCCGTTATTATATTTCAATTAACCCGTAGTGCACGGTTAAATGAGTCTATCTGTCCCTGCCTCAGTTCATAAAATCAGTTTCTTAAGCCGTGAATCCCGTCACGCAACAAACACTTCTAAACTCGAAAACAATCTCGTCACGATTCGCAATCTCAATAATTCAGATCAGAACTTTTCTCGTACGTCTGCACTGGATGAGTTATAGCAAGCGACTTCTTCTGTAGAAAAGCATTGTAGGCGCACTGAATTTCTTAGTTGTGCTTACAACTCTCTTCCACATAAAAGTTATCTCTGATGACATTATTTTGGACTTAACTTTTGAGATATTAATTTCGCATTTGTCACATGGATATTTGTCCATTGCTGAAATACGATGTTTCTTCTTTCTCTTTCGCTAACAAATATGCTCAGTGGTGTACAATGTAGTCGTTGACAAAACTCTTTCGTGTTAGCTCATCGGCAAAGATGTCGTAACTGCCAAGATAACTTTCCCTACTTCTTGTTTTTTCTTAATTGACTTTAAGTTGGTCGTTGGGGCGTTGCAAATACCTGTTGGTAGTTGTAGGATAATGTAATGGAATTCTGTTAAGTGTTCATTGCGCCTCTTGCTCTGACACTCGATACTGGAATTAAGTAATCTTCTGTACCATTAACAGTTGCCTTGTAGCACTCTGAGTGCCACTCAGTACACCACACACGACATGTCATGGACTGGAACAGAAAACATAACTTACAGTCAACATAAAAACACCTTCTACTGCCTCAAAGAACAATCCTGAAGAGGAGAAGGGCTCCGAATGAGAGTGAGAAGATACGAGAAGGAAACCGTCTTTCCCAAACTGCCAATTCAGCTTCCACTGAAACAGTACAGTTTACGTATTTAGTTAAACCCAACACCAAAATGCCCGTTTTTTAATTGTTTATTTTTTCCATAGCCTTCTCCATCTTATAATTAGCACTCCACTCTGAAACGCGTACGTCACTGTAAAGTAACTTACATTTCAGCCGACCACGAACAGAGCCGTAGCCTCACTTCCGGCTTTCTCTGCGAAGTTGGAGCGTACGTCCGTTGGTCCTTCTTGGCAACGAATATCGTTTGCAAAAACTACGAACCTTTCGAAGAACAATGGTCTCTGCTCCGCAGAAAAACCGAGAGAACCCACAACTTCTCTCTGCAGAAATACAGGTTTTACTTGCGGATCCAGATCGGAGTGCTTTCGGGAAATTGTTAAACATTTCGGAGTTCCCGACAGCCAGTGCTTATCCACGGTGTGGTTGACTACTGTTACAGTCGCCGAATTCTCCATTGGCTCTGACTTATTTTCAGGAACTCCGATCCTCCGTGGGATACTGCCTCCTGTCAGGAAGTCTAGTACTGTGGTTAAACTTCATCAACATCTATATCTTCAAACGTAGTCCGCAAGCCACCGAACGGTGCGTGGTGGAGGGAACCCTGTACCGCTACTTCTCATTTCCTTTCCTGTCTCATTCGCAAATAGAGCGAGGGAAAAACGACTGTCTGTACGCCTCCGTATGGGACCTAATTTCTCGCATCGTATCTTCGTAGTCCTTACTCGAAATGTCTGTTGGCGGCAGTGGAATCATTCTGCAATCAGTTTCAAAGGCCGGTCCTCTAAATTTCCTCAGTAGCGTCCCTCGGAAAGAACGTCGTCTTCCCTCCAGGAACGCCCATTTGAGTTCCCGAAGCATCCCTGTAACACTTGCGTGTTATTCGAACCCACCGGTAACAAATCTTGCAGCCCGCCACTGAACTGCTTCCATGTCTCCCGTTGATTCGACCTAGAGTGGATCCCAAACACTCGAGCAATACTCAAGAATAGGTCGCACTAGCGTCCTATATGCGATCTCGCAGTGATCGGAAAAGTTCCAGTGACGACATGAGAAAACCGTTGGCAAACAGGTAAAACCAGGAACTTCTCCAGTAGCAGTCTCCGAACAATGTGCAAATACCTTAAACGAACTATTGCCAACTTACAAAATATAGTTATAACTAATAACGTTTATTTGTCGAAAGAGAGAGTAGTGCAGAGGCGCGATGTGTCCTTTGGTCAGAAACCCAGGTAGTCATTTCGCTCCTCTACGCGATATGAAACTCCAATGAAAATAAGGCAGTCTTTCAGATCATTCTGCGCGCACACTCGTTGCTTACTTTATACACGCTGATAAAAGAATCCTGCTGGAAACACTACAAAATCGAAAACTACTTAAGAAAGACTGGACCAGATTCAACATATGGTATTCTCGAACAACTTTCCACCAGAATGCAGCGCGAACCCAGCACCTGCTTTCCCAGTTGGCATAACACTGCCTGATTCGCAGACAAATTCAGTGCTTGTACTGGCCACTAATAACTCTCCACAATTTTCAAACCCCACTGAGGCTTCTCTGCCCATACTGTTGGGCACACATCGTCGTGAAAAATAGGACCTGAGTGTTGGCTTCTCCATTAGCCATGTGATATGACAGGTTCTCTTTCTAGCGAGAAGTGCTTTATGCTAAATGCTTATGACAAAATAAGACCGCTGCGTGGATTCAGCAGGCGCTTCTCAGTCATCTGAGATGCAAATGTACTGTCGTGAAGTAACTCAAAACTTCAGCTTGATGCTAGCTCCTCTCCGATATTCCAGAACTAGACACAAGATGGCCTCTAAAAGTGGTGTACCAGAAACAGGGGGCAAATGGATGCATTGAAGAGTCTGACATCAATGTAGCTTTGGTTGTCATTGAAATCGAAATCACGCAGTAGCTGCTCGAGACAATCACTCAGATTGTGAGACGTATAGTCATAAAGAACAATACTATCTGCGACATTTATGTGTCTGGGATCGAATTCCGATATGACACACACATTTAAATTTCTGATATGATCAATAACATGGATGAATTGACTTGGAAAAATAAAAGTTGTTAAACTTTTTAAGGGTATTGATCCCAATAAATCATTAATTTGCAGTTTGTTGATAATCAATTTCGGTTCACAGACAACCATATTCCGTCGTACTCATTGAAGAACCATTCCTTCAGTACAATGAAACGTGCTTATCGTTGTTGTTATGGGCAACGACGGTCTCAACGACTGGCTCCGTAGTGAGCGTGATCTTTATTCTTACGAAATAATGAGTGTCCTTGGCAGGGCATGTTAAATTGATTCAATGTAGAATGTAGAAGAGGGTATCAGTGATCATAAGTCAGTGGTTGCATCAATGACTACAAGTGTAATAAGAAATGCCAAGAAAGGAAGGAAAATATATTTGCTTAACAAGAGTGATAGGTCACAAATCGCAGAATATCTGAGTGACCACCATCAAACGTTCATTTCTGAGGAAGAGGATGTGGAACAAAAATGGAAAAAATTCAGAAACATCGTCCAGTACGCCTTAGATCGTACCGACTAAGGTCCAAAGCGAGGGGAAAGATCCACCGTGGTATAACAATCATGTACGAAAGGTACTACGGAAACAAAGAAAGCTTCATCATAGGTTTAAGAGTAGTCGAATCATAGCTGATAAGGAAAAGCTGAACGAAGCGAAAAAGAGCGTAAAGAGAGCAATGAGAGAAGCATTCAACGAATTCGAACATAAAACATTGGCAAACAATCTAAACAAGAACCCTAAAAAGTTTTGGTCATATGTAAAATCGGTAAGCGGATCTAAATCCCCTATTCAGTCACTCGTTGACCACGATGGCACCGAAACAGAGGACGACCGAAGAAAGGCAGAAATACTGAATTCAGTGTTCCGAAACTGTTTCACTGCGAAAATCGTAACACGGTCCCTGACTTCAGCCGTCGCACGGACGCCAAAATGGAAAATATTGAAATAAACGATATCGGAATTGAAAAACAACTGCTATCACTTAGTAGCGGAAAAGCATCCGGACCAGACGAGATACCCTTAAGATTCTACAGTGATTATGCTAAAGAACTTGCCCCCTTTCTATCAGCAATTTATCGTAGATCGCTGGAAGAACGTAAAGCACCTAGCGACTGGAAGAAAGCGCAGGTCGTTCCCATTTTCAAGAAGGGTCATAAATCAGATGCGAATAATTATAGGCCTATTTCGCTTACGTCAATCTGTTGTAGAATAATGGAACATGTTTTGTGTTCTCGTATTATGACGTTCTTAGATAATACAAATCTCCTTCATCATAACCAACATGGATTCCGCAAACAGAGATCATGTGAAACTCAGCTCGCCCTATTTGCCCAAGAAATTCACAGTGCCGTAGACACTGGCGAGCAGATTGATGCCGTATTCCTGGACTTCAGGAAGGCATTTGATACGGTTCCGCACTTACGTTTAGTGAAAAAAATACGAGCTTACGGAATATCGGACCAGGTTTGTGATTGGATTCAGGATTTCCTAGAAGAAAGAACACAACATGTCATTCTTAACGGTTCAAAATCTGCAGATGTAGAGGTAATTTCGGGAGTACCGCAGGGAAGCGTGATAGGACCTTTATTGTTTACAATATACATAAATGACTTAGTTGACAACATCGGTAGCTCCGTGAGGCTATTTGCAGATGACACGGTTGTCTACAAGAAAGTAGCAACATCAGAAGACTCGTACGTACTCCAGGAGGACCTGCAGAGGATTAATGCATGGTGCGACAGCTGGCAGCTTTCCCTAAACATAGATAAATGTAATATAATGCGCATACATAGGGGCAGAAATCCATTCCAGTACGATTATGCCATAGGTGGTAAATCATTGGAAGCGGTAACGACCGTAAAATACTTAGGAGTTACTATCTGGAGCGATCTGAAGTGGAATGATCACATAAAACAAATAGTGGGAAAAGCAGGCGCCAGGTTGAGATTCATAGGAAGAATTCTAAGAAAATGTGACTCATCGACGAAAGAAGTAGCTTACAAAACGCTTGTTCGTCCGATTCTTGAGTATTGCTCATCAGTATGGGACCCTTACCAGGTTGGATTAATAGAAGAGATAGACATGATCCAGCGAAACGCAGCGCGATTCGTCATGGGGACATTTAGTCAGCGCGAGAGCGTTACGGAGATGCTGAACAAGCTCCAGTGGCGGACACTTCAAGAAAGGCGTTACGCAATACGGAGAGGTTTATTATCGAAATTACGAGAGAGCACATTCCGGGAAGAGATGGGCAACATATTACTACCGCCCACATATATCTCGCGTAATGATCACAACGGAAAGATCCGAGAAATTAGAGCAAATACGGAGACTTACAAGCAGTCGTTCTTCCCACGCACAATTCGTGAATGGAACAGGGAAGGGGGGATCAGATAGTGGTACAATAAGTACCCTCCGCCACACACCGTAAGGTGGCTCGCGGAGTATAGATGTAGATGTAGATGTAGATGTATTTAGATTTCCAGAATCGTTTTGACACCATACCTCACAAGCGACTTCTAATCAAATTAAATACCTGTGGACTTTCGTCTCACAATCAGTTGTGCGACTGGATTCGTGTTTTCCCGTAAGTAAGGTCAGAGTCCACTGTAACTGACGAAAGTCATCAAGTAAACAAAAGTAATAACTAGCGTTCCCCAAGGACGTGTTATATGAGAAGTACCCAAAAGGAACCGAACTAATTTGTTGGAGGGCAAAGCTCTTGTAGTACATCGTTTTGCCGTTAGGAGCGCATAGAGCAAACACTCAGGAGTCAGTACGTCGGGTGTCATGGTTGAAGAAGGTCAGGACTAATTGCGGCGAGTGTAGCCTTAGATTGCCAACTATTTTCGTGATTTTCGTTTTATTAATGGCTGATGTTCATGAACAGCATGCGGCGGTAATATGATGACTTTTTTCCCAGGAAAAAACTCTTGAAATGTTAAAAACGGCATACATGGACAATTCTATGGAGAAAATTCAAGTGTTTGAGTGGTTTTCCCGTTTCAAAAATGATGAAACGTCAGTTGATGAGAAACGTGGTTTTGGTCGTCCTTTCACAGACCGAACATGTTGAAAGCATTCATGGAATCATCAACGAAAATCGAAGACGGACTGTTGAAGAAACTGTAGAGCTGTCTGGAGTGCCTTGGAGACCTATGCAGTGAACTGTGACAGGAAAGGGTGGCTGCCAAATTCGTGCCACGACTGCTGAACAAAAAGAAGGTCGCATGGAAGCATATGTGCTTTGAAAGAAGAGTCCCGAAATCATCCAAACTTTATTTCAAAAATTGTTACAGGTGACGAGACTTCGTGCTATACTTATGATCCTGGATCAAAGCAAAAATCAAGCCAGGAGAAGATTTCAAGTTCGCCTGGCCCTAGAAAAGCTCGTCGGGTGAAATCAGACATTAAAACAAAGGCGATTTGTTTTCTCGGCGTGAGAGGTGTCGTCTGTTCAGAGTCTGTTCTACTGGGTCAGGTTGTTAAACTGGTTTTCTAATTGGAAGTTTCGATAAGATTGCGTAACAGTGTGCTGCAGAAGCGGTCTGACTTGTGGCAGGCTGGTGACTGGTTTTTCCGTCATGACAATACCCTTGCTCACACAGCTTTGACTGTGCGACAATTCTTGACTGAAAATAATAATACCCCTATTCCTCACCCCGATACTTACCCGACCTTGCCTCGTGCGACGTTTTTTTTATTTCCTAGAATGAAAAGAAACATGAAAGGAAGGCGTTTTGCTGATGTAGCTAAAAAAAAAAAAAAAAGAAAAAGAAACACGGAGGCGCTATCAAGCATCACAAACGATGAATTTAAACAATTTTTTGGAAAGTGCAATAAAAGATTAGACAAGTGTATTAGTGCAAGTGGAGAGTACTTTGAACGGGATTGAAGGTTTGTGCTTAAAATGCGAATAAAGAATTTCAGAGCAAATAAGTTTGGTTCCTTTTGTGTACCGCCCTCGTAGGCCCTCTGTTGTTCCTGATATACATAAACGATTTAGGAGTCAATCTTAGTAGCACTGTGGCGAAACAAGCGCTGTATCGTTTGAGAGATACAGAGGCGAGAGAGTGCGCCGGACTTACAGCAGTTCATTGCTACTAGCGCCACTTCACTATAACGCATCTGTGCGTAGCATACTAGTATTGCACCATAATCAAAGGATGAAATTAAAAATTAAAGTAGCTTTTCCAAACTTTGCCATCATATGCGTCAGTATATTAATATTCAAATTGTTAAATCTCAGATTGATCAGATGAACACGTTTCCCTAAATAACGCTTTAAATATTAAAGCTAGAAAGACAAAAATTGGTATGAAGCCTCACTTTGATACAAAAACTTTAACAATTTGACTCCAGTGAGCTACCTCTAATAGTTTCCAAGTAATTTACTGAGAACTAAATACGGAACAAAAGCGTCCTTATTTGTAGTAAATTAAGTATAATTTATATTAATAATAGAGACTTTTGATTACAGTACCTGATCAAACCCATTAACTAATAGACTTTGACGTAATTAACGATCAATATAAGGTCTCAAAGTTGTAGTTCAGAAGTCATGTTCTACTGCCAGTTCCGTTCTAAAAATTCTCGACGGCAAAGTTTAAATCCAGGCGAGGTAAATCTTTTCCTGTGATTATAGCCAACGTAATTCCATTGGTGCAAAAAATACAAAGATTATAAATTAATAAATAACTGTTTTATAAAATATTATGTGTACGAGAAAGCAGCAATTTGGGGTACTACAGCGGCATCGAGCGCCTACCGGCAGGTGTTCCTTTCGGCCATCCGCTGCGCCTATATATAAATACGGCCTGAGAGACAATGACTTCACTTCGCACGCAGCTATCAATCGGTCCGCGCCAGTCGAACGCCGGCTTACGCGCTGCCTCGGGTGACTTCACAGCCCGACCGTTACTAAAAGCATGTTTTCAGTGATAATAGAAAGTGAACTCGCGAGGACTGTACACCGTTCTGGATCTCTTAGATTTCGCAGAAGTAACTGTTTGTGCGCCGCCCATAATGTTAACAAAACCGCATGGCAAGTGGTGACTTTATTTTCCACTGTTGTGGCGACCAATTAAATTTGATTATCAGAAGTCAGGGCGAAAGACCATTTATTGGGAACTTACGGTGGAGGTCACCTCTGAACTGCTCATAACACTGTTTGTGACAGAAACATCATTATTATTGGAATTCTTTAAGCTTTCCCGGCGAGGCGTTGTCATGTTGATTAATCGGGTTTCTGCCGGTTATTCGCATCTTTCCTGCACGATATTACAACTGTGTGGCTCGCAGTCTTCTTCAGGTGTCGTCTGATACTGATTCCAGTGTAGAACGAGTCCGATATTTATGCCTACGTTATGCTAGGCGTTCCCTCTGCGGTCCGCGCCGCGTCTGGCGCTCTGTAACTTATGTGGAGCTGAATCTGTCCGATAAGGGAAGCATAAACCCAACGGACCAACGATTTCGTTCATCTTCCAGAAGACATTTTACATTAACACAAATAATGGTGCCTTACTAGGATCCCTTTCTCGTTGATTTTCAAGAAATAGGGCTCAGAGTTTGGCAAGCTTGTTGAGGACCATGCGAAAACGCCAGCCACTGTTATAAGAAGAGCTACCTTGGTACACTAAAAGTCTACAAGTACTGTGGCCGAGTTTCTTGATTTCCCTTCTTTCTCTTTTCTTCTTTTCTTTTCCTACACAAAACACTTGTATCGTTATAACGAATCATTTTTTTTCAGATAGGAGAAGTAATAATAATAATGATAATAATAATAATAACAATAACAATCACTTCGTACATTCTTGAGATGTATAATCGAAGTGTAATAAGGAATCTTTCTGAAATTTATATTAATTTATCAATGAATTCAGGTGCGGTGTCGCAGTGAAGTCATGCTCGACCATATCTGTTTTGAATAATTTACACTGTGTTTGAGATAGGCGCATGAATATATCGAAACGTAAATGATCATTATATGTCGTCCCGGCACGTTTAAATTATGTTCGAGGCCGAGATTCGAAGTGGGGACCATTGCCTTCTACGGGCTACTACTCTCCCGATTGAGCTAACCAAGTACGGCTTATAGCGTGTCCTCACAGCTGTGCTTCCGCCTGTAATTTACTTCCTACATTCCGAACTTCACAGACGTTCCCCTGCGCAATTTCCTCGTGGAAGAAAGGATACTGCCGAGACGTGGCTTAACCACAGCCTGGGGGATGTTTCTGGAATTTTCACTCTGGGTGAGGTACAGAAGGAAGTAAAGCTGAGAGGAGGAGAGCGAAGTCGGACTTTGGTAGCTCAGTCGATAGAGCAGATACCCGAGAAAAGTAAAGGTCCTGAGTTCGAGTCTGGGTCCGAGCGACAGTTTCAATCTGTCAGAAAGTTTCATATCAGCGCACACTCCGTTGCAGAGTGAAAATCATTCTCGGATGATTATCGTTATTATTATTGTTGTTGTTTTCCGAAGAAAACATATTCATTGTAACGATATAAGTATTTAGTGGAAGACAAAAAAAGCCAGGTACGAGGCCTCCGTAAGAACTTAATTATATGTATAGACACTTCATCGATCATGGGAATCGTGAATGTTGCATGTTGATACTGGAAATATCTCGGTCCCAGAAATTCCCAGACATTCGGGAATGTTTCAATTTTGTCTGAAGTCGGATAACATGAGACAAAAGGGATATATTTTTCGTTTGATACAACTATTAACAATTCTCGGATTTTTCCCTTTAATTTTCCTGTGAAAGCTAGCTGCTTGCAAAATTTTGAGATTCTATGCAACGGGAAGTACCCTATAGCATAAGATAAGTGAGTTTGCGAGCAGGTATTAGTATGTCACATTAATTTCAAGTTGATAGCCCGATCCGTTCCTCAGAAAAAGGGCTTTTAATTGACGGACAGACAGACAGACAATAGAGTTATCCTATTAAAGGTACCATTTTTACCTATTGAGGTACGGAATTTTAAAAAATAAACAAAAATACGGGAGTCAAATTCAGTGCGAACAAACTTCTAGTCCGTCGCTTTAGTCCACTGCGGTAACACTGCTGCTACACGACTGGCGCTGTGAGTGTGGTAACTATCTGGCTCGTAATCCTCTATTTCTCGAAAACCTTTGAGATGTGCATCGTGTTCGAACAGCATTTCTTGTATCTAAGTATTACTATGGCTCGTTGTTGTTAGGCACTCCTCTTTGTTGTTCCAGATGAATAATTGAACTGTGTATAATTAATACCATAGCTTTTCCGCATGCTGTGAACTCCGCTCATCTCATAATTGGCGGTCCAGGAAGCTAGCGAACTACTGATATACTATGCTAACAGACCCAAGTTGCAGTGGCCAAAACATGGATGTGCCCAGCCACCGTCATCGTAGGTGACCGGTTCAGGTGGTACACCGTCCGACACACAGCTGGCTCCCAGAGGTCTGGTGCGGCTACCGTGCACGGCTGAGCGAGCTGTTACCTGGGGCCCGGGGCGCTGTCGGGTGTGCTGATGCGACGGACGTCAGCGCCCGACCGGCAGTTGCTCATGGCGCGGCTGCTAGCGGAACACTGGTCTTCGGGACAGCGGGTCCTCCGGTTATCTGTTAGCTCCTCCAGTGGCTATCAGCGCATCGAGCTTCGGGCGATGCTGAGGCAGCGCTCCTCTGGCACAATGGCCAGCGACGGCGCGCCCGCCAGCCGCGCCGGGGTCAAGAGCGAAGCCAGGACCGACCGCCTGCTCCCGCACGTACCCAGCCGGTAGACTCCTGAGGCACACGGAAAGGCCGGGGCCGAGTGGTTCAGGTTGTGCAGTGCTCAGTTACCAATTGTTCCCCCTGATCTGTTTCGGTGACCAAGGTATTTTGGGTCAGGGCGGTGCTCACCAGGGAAAATCCCCACCGCACGCCCTCAGCTTTAGTGATAATATGGACCAGTGGATATCCCGCCAAAAACTGGATGCAGGTCAAGCATGAAAACAGGAAGAAGGTGTACTGGACTGTGAAAAAAGGAGAAAAATAGGAACAGTGAACTGCCCAAGCTCAACATGTGCAACATCGAGCGAATTTGGAAAGCCACGGTGTCGTTGTTATGTAGTCACGATATCGGACTGCAAAGGGAGAAATCCGAGTTCGAATCTCTCACGTGCCCCTTTTTTCCCACAAAATTATGCACTGTCCGTCTGATCATCGACGTGTCTGTTCGCTGTATCCAGATTTATGTCCGTGCTGTGGTGTAAGGTCCGTTCGCAACAGCGAGGTGTAAGGAGCGTACCTCCTGACGTTGTTGTTGTTGTTGTTGTTGTAGTCTTCAGTCCTGATACTGGTTTGATGCAGCTCTCCATGCTACTCTATCCTGTGCAAGCTTCTTCATCTCCCAGCACCAACTGCAGCCTACATCCTTCTGAATTTGCTTAGTGTATTCATCTCTTGGTCTCCCTCTACGATTTTTACCCTCCACGCTGCCCTTCAATAATAAATTGGTGATCCCTCGATGTCTCAGAACATGTCCTACCAACCGATCCCTTCTTCTAGTCAAGTTGTGCCACAAGCTCCTTTTCTCCCCAATTCTATTCAATACCTCCTTATTAGTTACGTGATCTACCCATCTAATCTTCAGCATTCTTCTGTAGCACCACATTTCAAAAGCTTCTATTCTCTTCTTGTCTAAACTATTTATTGTCCACGTTTCACTGCCATACATGGCTACACTCCATATAAATACTTTCAGAAACGACTTCCTGACATTTAAATCTATACTCGATTTCAACAAATTTTTCTTCTTCAGAAACGCTTTCCTTGCCATTGCCAGTCTACATTTTATATCCTCTCTACTTCGACCATCATCAATTATTTTGCTCCCCAAATAGCAAAACTCCTTTACTACTTTAAGTGTCTCATTTCTTAATCTAATTCCCTCAGCATCACCCTACTTAATTCGAATAAGTTCCATTATCCTCGTTTTGCTTTTGTTGATGTTCATCTTATATCCTCCTTTCAAGACACTGTCCATTCCGTACGTACGTACCTCCTATTTGATCTACATAAGAACCATTTTGTAAGTATTGACTCTTGAATTCCTTTGCTGTAACATAGTTCACATCTGTTTATTTGTTGTTTTCATTTCTGTGAGAAGTCTAGGAGGCATATCGTCTGCTCTTACTATTCATCACATTTACTTCCGACGACAACACAGATCAGAAAAAAATATTTTTTGAAAGGTGTTTCAAATTTGATAACTGACTTTTATGTACTGATTTCAAAAATGCCACCATTTTTTTTCAGTCACGTCAGGTTGTCTCCCAAAAACGAGAGTATTTTTGGGCATAATAACGAAATTTAAGAAATTTATCACATTTTTTCCAATGTTATAATTTTTTTTATTTATAAATCATGTTCTAAACCACATTTCCAGTACACTTAAATTTCTCTTTCAGATTATAAGTCCTTATAATAACGCTTTCGCTTTCTGCCGAAGCTCCTTTTATTGCTTTTCCGGCTGTGGACTAATCTCTTTTTTCGTCTAGCAGTAGTCCTCTATCATGTTGACGTTCCATCTTCCTTGATATCTCCTTTCCATTTCTTTAATGTCTTGGTGGAATCTTTCGCCCTGCTCTTCACTTACATCAACAAGGTTTGCACGGAAATAGTCAAGATGTGAGTGGAGAAAGTGCACTTTAATGCCACAGCCCGACTTCTTAAAGTTGTCGAGCATGTCTGGGACAATTTTCTTGTAGTTTTTATCACTTTTGTTTCCTAGGAAACCGGTAACAACTAATTTAAAAGATGTCTATTCTGCCTTTTCTTTTGTTTCCATTTTGTCCACAAAGTTGGGATCTATTAGTTTTCTAATTCCTGGTCCGACAAAGATTCCTTCCTTTAGCTTTGCCTCGGATAAACCAGGTTACTGTCCACAAAGATATCTGAAACACTCCCACTCTTTTGGCAATGCCGTAACAAATTGTTTCATCAGCCCCAATTTATTGTGAAGTGGAGGAAGTAAGGCTTTTTTTGGATCCACAAGGCTTTTCCTCTCAACATTTTTAACCCCTACCTGTAAGGTTTTTCTCAAGGGACAAGCTTTTTTTATGTAGTGTTGCTTTCTGTCTCTACTGTCCCATTCAGAGAGAAAGCAAGAGAACTCTGTATAGCCACTTTGTTTACTAAGAAGCACTGAAATCACTTTTAAATCACCATATAGTGTCCATTTGTGGTCTGAATAGTAGAATTTGCTTAAAACCGGTTCAAGGTTTTCGTAACATTCTTTTAAGTGAACCGAGTGTCCAACTGGTATAGAAGCATACTTATTGCCATTGTGTAGAAGTACAGCTTTAAGGCTTCTTTTTGAAGAATCAATAAAACGTCTCCACTCATCAGGAGCATATTCTATTTTGAAACGTGCCGTAAGTCCAGGAGCATCACTGCCAAACACCAGGTCACCTTCTTGAGAGAAGGATACAAACTCCTTTTTCCTTGATCGACACCAAGAAAAGGATGTAGCCGGAGCTAACATATGTTTATCTTTCAATCGAGATCCTAAAACCGCTGCCGATTCTTTAGAAAGGCCTAGGTAACTAAATGGTTCAGTTCAGATTGTGAGAATGGAATGAGATCGTTTGTGCCAGGATCGTAGCAATCTCTGTCCTCTTCACTATCACCTTGCTAAGCCAATGGCTCTATATCATCTACATCATCCAAAGAATCTGGAGGAGAGAGTATTGGTACTTCAGGAACATGAGGAACAGGGCGAATAGCTGACTGAATGGTAGGATAAGAAATATCCGTTTGTTTTTCAAATTGAAACCTCGTACGTTGCAACAACAAAACTAGCAGTCATCACTATGAGTTTTGGGCTCCCTCAAAACCATTGGTATTCGAAAACGTAAGGACTGCTTTTTACGTTGAAACCGTTGCCTCAGTTCGTCAACACACACTGAACAAACTTTGTGTGGGGCCCAAGGCTTATCTTGATCGCCTAACTTTATACCGGAATAGGCGAAATATACTTTTTCAACAAAATCGGAAATGTTTCTTTGTTGCTTTTTAACGTTATAGTTACCACAAATGCAACATAAGCAATCTGGAGAGTTTATACATCCTCCGGTAGCCATTGTCCATAAAACAACTTCACAACACAAGAGAACAGTCACTACTTTAAAGAACTAGTAACAACAACACGTGAACAGCACAGAGTGAAGAGGTACTGTGAACTGATGGACAACAGCAGAAGCTCACTGCTTGGCGGGGAAAGGGCAGCGCGACATACAGGCACTGACATGAAAATACTGCTGGTTTCTCCTAATTACTCTTTATTTTAAGTATATCTAATACAAAAACGGCTAAATAACGGTTTATGGAGATCCTAAAAACCAAAATTCAAACTGACTAGAGTGCCGAAATATCGAAAAAAGCTAAAACTAGACAAGCAATTTGTGAAATAACTGTACGTGATGGAATTTTTTCACTATTTTTCCTGAAATCAGCGTTGAAAACACTGTAAAAATCACTTAATTTGAAACAATTTTTATGTCGCAGAGCTGTGTAATATACGAGTATTCTTTCAATACGAATGACATTCTATAAACAATGTAAAGCATGATAAGGAGAACCGACACGGCAATGACCGGGTGGACAGTTCATAATCTCCTGAAAAAGAAAACACAAAACAAAACAAATTGAGCACAAGGGAGATTTGAACACGGATCTCCCGCATTGTAGTCCAGCATAGTGACCACGCAACTGCGGAGTGTAGTTCTTAAAATTCATTTTAGACTGTACATCTTAAGCTTGGATCATTCACTACTTCTATTTTGTTTTTCTCACAGTTCAGTTACCTTCTTCCTGTTTTCATGCTTGATCTGTGTTCAGTTTTTGATGGGCTATCCACTGGGCCATCTTACTATCAAATAGGAGGGGAATGCGATGGGAGTTTCCCTTGTCAGTTGCGAATTGTTCCCCTGATCTGTTTCGGTGACCAAGGTATTCTGCGTCAGGGCATACCTCCTCTAATAAGAAATATGTGTTACCCTGTACTAGCATCTACTGCAAGCAGTGTATCCGCTGATGACTGTCCCTTAATCAAGGTCAACAGCATATTCGTCAAAAAGCGTTCAGGGTAAAATGGACATTGCTCCTCTGTTTAGTGCATACTGGATTAGCTGCTTTGTCATTCTATTTCTACATCTACATCCAGCTATTGTAAAGTGCATGGCAGAGGAAGCCTCCCATTGTATCACTATAGAGTTTCCCGTTCCAATTGCGTATGGACTGCGGGAAGTATGGTTGCTTAAATACCTCTGTGGGCACTCGAAATGGTCTAATCATGTATTTACAGTCGCTATGATAGCAACATGTAGGGGCTGATATATTTACCTAGACCCCACAGTTAACATAGGTTTATGAAACACTGTAAGTAGCCTTTCTATGACTACTTAACATGTAATTTCAAGCTTCTGTGACTTCAGATTTGTCAGCATTTCCATGCTGCTCTTCCATGAGTTAAACTGGAATATTGCCATTAGTGCTCCACTTGTTTCCGTACGTTCAATATCCATTGTTAGTCCTGTTTGGTACGGACCCAATACACCTACGCAGTGTTATAGTAGGGGTCGCACAAGTGGTTTGTCAGCAGTTTTCTTTGGTATCTGGTCGCATTTTACGAGTATTCTTCCAGTAGATCAGTCTAGATGGTATGGGTTCTTCACAGCACGTCAGTGCCCTATGCTGCCCTCATTACTTCACACTTGCATACAGCGCCCGCCGGGGTATAACTTTACGCCTGCGAGCGGTGATGTAAACCTGCCTTAGAGAATTGTTTGTAAAATATATGTATTGCCCGTGCCTGCTATCTGATGTGCCATAGCTGTTCGAAATGTACAAGAATAGGATATTTTCCTATGTTAAAAATATGGTTCGGATTGTTGTTATTCTGACTGATTATAACATTTAAATAGCGTTTATTGTCTCTCAAAATATCTTTTATATTTTTGTAATTAAAGCTTAAAATCAATAAATATCAAGATCTGGTCACGTGATCGAAAACCTCTGTTATTGGCTGATGCTCTGCGAAGTCACAGACTAGGAGTAAGACGAATCTACACGTGTGCTATGGGAGCGAGGTTCTTACGTACTGTCTCTGCAGACAGCTTAGTTAATTAGTGATGAAAAGGCACTTACAACTTTTAACTAACAATAGAGAGGAATTTCGCGAAAGATGATAGTGGAAACCTTGCCAAAGTTGTTGCGTTTATGCTCCACCCATTTAGAGCGGGAATATGTGCAACGACGGACACTATTTTCCCTGTTCCTTGCAACATCATTAAAATCGTTCAAAACTAAGGAATTGTAGAACTTTTCAAATGGGTCCTTATATTATAACTGTATTATCGACTATCAGTCATGAGCTACAACCTTGAGCACAACACAATTACTCTTGGCAACAATGAACGCTGAGTACCTCTGTAGAACACACTCAGCAGACATACTGTTTCCGGCAGGTGTTTGGCAGCACCAGCACGGTACCTTAGCATCCTCAGTCAGAGAGCTGGTTGCTGTCTGTAAAAAGGGCACTGGGCGAAGGGATCAACGATGAACTTTAACTGGTGTCATGTGATGTCCGCTACGACCAAATGCCAAATGCAACGGAGAAAATTTCGGGAAAGGTTATATGTTTTTTTTTTTAAGTTTTACACGAAATACGAAAACAGCGTTAGCAAAAGCTGATTGTCGCAGTTGTTTCGATTGTGGTAAGTATTATGTACAGCTTCACATTACTCTTAGTCTGAGAAATGAGTAGAAGATAAGTGCATTTACTTTGCGAACAAACAATTCCACTTTTTTTGCAAATCAGTACAAGTAGTGAAGATATCACCATACGCTCGAGTACAACGAGATAGGGGACGACGAGGTCATACGGGGAGATATAAAGCGTGTACAAGATGCATGTGACACAAACGTAATGGCTATCATGTTTATGAGTGTAAACCGACGTTAGCGTCTGAAGCAGACTTACTTCATCTTTATGTAAGATGGTTAAAATGCAAAAATTTAAACAATAAGGATCATAGCTGGACAGTACGACGATAAAAACATTTGTTTCTAGTAAAGTAAAAAGTGTGTGGTCAGAGATTAACTGGAATATTTTTTTTTCAACGTGACGCCGGCCAAAGTGGCCGAGTGGTTCTAGGCGCTTCAGTCTGGAACCGCGCGACCCCTGCGGTCGCAGGTTCGAATCCTGCCTCGGGCATGGATGTGTGTGATGTCTTTAGGTTAGTTAGGTTTAAGTAGTTCTAAGTTCTAGGGGACTGATGACCTCAGATGTTAAGTCCCATAGTGTTCAGAGCCATTCGAACCATTGAACGTGACGTTTGTAAACAGCGATTATAAATGTAAGCATATGTAAACAACAAGGAAAACACAATAATATTATGTTTCTGATTGATGTTGTGAAGTTTTTTAATTGTATTTAGGTTTTCGTATGGGAGGATTGTCGTTTTAGAATTAACTTAAAATGTCCTTTGCATTAGATTCGAACCAGCGATATAAGGACATAATATTTAATTCTCGACGGTCTACCGAATAACTTAGGCGTAGTTGCTTAAAACGACAACTCTCACAACGAGTTTAATTTCGTTGAGTGACGCTATCCTTCGTTCAACAGTGGGAGAGTATACCTCGTAGGTAAGTTATTTAACTTCACAGTGCAACACATTTTTAATGAAGTTGGTGAACAACCACGATGACATGGTGGCAATTTGCTGGTACAGTGGAACCACATTTTACACTTTCTCTGAAAAAAACAGCTTTTCAGGAGTTTTTATAGATATGTTTGTGCAGTATGGTACTACAACCATCTGTAACCCATCTTCCGAAAAAAAAATTCCAAAACAAGACATCATTGAAAATTAGCATTATGACAGTATGACCAGGGAGCTAGCTAGTGACGTCACAGGCGTCACATGACTCGAATGGAGCGTTTTAGCGGGCTTTCAAATTATTTGAATTTCATTTCTGTTTTTATAGAAGAACACTAAAGCTTAAGAGGAGAAAAGCATTTTAGGAGCACAACATGACATAATTAATCATTTAAGGCGATTTCCAGAAAACAGTCAAATACCCTTTCCCTAAATCCACACCTGTACTTATACGTGGCGCAACAAAATTTACAACATAATGTCCAAAACGCTTGAAATTTTTCCGTGAGTAAAGGCCGCAACAAAATTTACAACATAATGTCCAAAACGCTTGAAATTTTTCCGTGAGTAAAGGCGTTATGATTTATACTTCCAATAATTTATGTTGCACTAGCATAGTGCGCTTCCGTCTCCACATCACGCAGAAGCTTTTACTGTATATAGGGAGGATTTTCAGAAGTTTACGTTGACTGATCTACGAGATGACGTAACCTGAAACATGCTTCATCAGACAAAAGAGCATTCCAGAGTCGGCCTCTCCACTGTGTGGAGACTTCAATAGCCAGTTCCAGTACACACGTCGACTAACAGCGTCTGAATTGGTCAGTCGACGCACAACCGTTACTCTGTAAACTTTCAGCCTTAATTCCGACACATTTCTGTAAGTAAACGTTGCTGACACTCTAGTCTGAAGTTCAGAAAGGTGTGACGAATTTCTCGGATTTCTTTCCACGGCCGTTCCCACTTCCTCTGTTCTAGGCTACAGCCAACCAACCAACACACTAAAAGCCACAGGTGAACGACCGGAGAGTAATGTTGTGGGTGTGTGTACGACTACCACGCAAGGCAAAAGACAGCACATGTGTCACACGTCAAACTCCCTTTGCTTTGAAGACCAACTGTAGAGGATTTTCCACAAGATTTCGGGATTGCAGCCGGATCTCGTCGACTTCTTTCCACGATATTTCGGAAGACAACCTTACAGCCATCTTCAGGCGAGTGTTTGACACTGCCAAACACTCGCCTGAAGATGGCTGTAAGGTTATCAGCCGAAATATCGTGGAAAGAAGTCGACGAGATCTGGCTGCAATCCCGAAATCTTGTGGAATATTTGATACGCCGGGAAAACTTTAAGAGTCACAACTGTAGAGGAATCTACTAAGGTTATTTATATTCAAGTTAATTCTGCATTTAACGCCTCAAAATTCCTTTAGCCTACGTTTCAACATGGACAATGAGGGAAGGAAATAATCTATGATATCGCCAAATCCACCTTACACCAACGCAGGGACGAGCGGCGCATTTATGACGCTCATTATCTCGTGATACAAATCTGATTGTTTCTCAGAATGCTCGTGTGGAGAGAGCTCGTAACCCCTTCAATATAAGTTACACACGTTCAGCACTATTTATAATCATCAACAATAATAGCATGATCTGATTGAAGAGGGCATTTATTTGGTACTTCCTGGCAGATTAAAACTCCATGCCGGACCGGGATATATATTTGTCGTAGTATCAAGCTATAGTAGTACGCACTAACTTTTCGTTAAAATCGTCAAATTCCGTAATGTCCGTTTTCATTTACATCACTTTCTTGGAGCATCAAAACACGTGCCCACATCTAGAGATTCTGCCTTTGTTGGTACACTGTTGATACGGAATAGAGTCGATTCGGCAATACAAGAAGATTTTGTTGATATTTTATGAACTATCGCTAAATTTATGTTATTCCTGGGTTCTTCACTGTTGGCCAGATCAGTGAAAACTCTTCACTAAGTTAGATAAGAGAGGAGAGAAACTGCAGCCTAGAAAAATACGGAGTGATCTCCGCGAAAAAATTCATGTACCTGCAGCAGAGACCCCCATTTTTTGTCTTTTCGACTTGATTATGTATCCAGAAAGTGTAGCGATGGACAAAACTTTTTAATGGAATGCAAGAACGGTGCAGCACCAACACCGAAGCTCTGAATAAAATTCGCTTACTGCATGCTGAGGACAATAGTCTTGCAGCATACGTCGATTAAATTTTGGTTTCACAAAACCACACCCAAAAACATATTTTGTTCGACTGCAACGGAAATATTGACCTGAAAATACCCTCAATTACTTTTGCATAGCGTATATCGGCGATCTGAGTGATGGGCACAGTGACGATGGGCCAGTAAGATGTGCAAATAAATTTTCAGGAGGTTGTGAGTATTTTAATAGTTTTCTTGATGAATGTTCGACTGCTGCCCTGGCCAGTACATTCTCCAGATCTCTCACCAATTGAAAACATCTGGTCAATGGTGGCCGAGCACCTGGCTCATCACAATACGCCGGTCACTACTCTTGACGAACTGTGGTATCGTGTTGGAGCTGCATGGGGAACTGTACCTGTACACGCCATCCAAGCTCTGTTTTACTCAATGCCCAGGCGTATCAAGGCCATTATTATGGCCAGAGGTGGTTGTTATGGGCGCTGATTTCTCAGGATCTATGCACCCAAATTGCGTGAAAATGTAATCACATGTCAGTTCTAGTATAATCTATTTGTCCAATGAATACCCATTTATCATCTGCATTTCTTCTTGGTGTAGCAATTTTAATGGCCAGTAGTGAAATACGTGGTGTAGCCTCCACGGGCGGCAATGCATGCGCTCACTCCTGCTTCGATTCAATGGTACATATGACGAATACTGTCCGGGGACGCGTTTTGCCACATCTGCTCGATTTATTCATCTCATTTTGTAAGAGTTGTTGGCTGAAGAGTCGCACGAGTCACTTCCGTCCCATCGTATCCTTCACGTGCTCGACTGGAGACAAGTCCGGAAACAGTGCTGCCCAGGAAAGTTGCTGCAAGTGTTGCAGAGTACGTTGACTTGCACGGGCAGAATGTGGGGGGAGCATTATGGAACAACACATCACCTTCCTCGTGCAAGAAAGGCAAGAGAACCGGCCAGCGTCCCCTCCAGATACACCGAAGATGAGGGATGGTTGTAGGTTATCGCATCCGAGATCATAAGGCTTGTGACGTGCCCTAAGTCTCTTGGACGAATGAACTCTAGGAGACAGCGCTCGCCATGTCAACGTTGTACGCGAAAACGACCATCACTTACGTACAGGCAGAATATGCTTTCATCGCTGAAGACGCGGCGCGTCGTTCCGTCTTCCAAACGATCCTCTGATGGAACCAGTCGTGCCATGCACGTCGACGCCGTAGTGTGAACTGAAGACGGTCTAGAGTTGTGCGTTCCCAATCACATTGCAAATAACCGGTTCGCAACAGTGCGTGTTGACACGCCTGGTCTCACAGGCCCTCTTATATATATTGTGGTAGATCTGCCACTGCTTTCCATAGAATACGACTATACTGGCGGGCGTCTGTGCTGGTTGGACGTTTAGAACTCGTCTATGGGTGTGAGTATGTTCACGTGACCACTGATACCAGCATCGTTGCACAGCTGGCGCACGATATCTAGCTTGTTGTAGCAATTCTGCGAGAGGACCATCCTGCCACTCGGAAGGCCACAATTTGATCCCTTTCCCACTCCCTCAACCGGCTGTAGGAAGCGCGAAAGTGTCTCCGTGGCATGGTTACCTGTTACCTTGACACGTTTGTACCACACTGAGCCTTCTGGCTGCGAATATTTCCTACTAAAGGGCAGACAAAAATGGTGATCCGGTAGCTATGCAACTATGCTATCTTTTGGTTGATGACGTTGAAACGATTATCAGGAGATCTATTATCCCAAGGTGGCAAACACTATCATCGGATCAAACTCAGTGTCTTCTTTCCAGGTGTACCTTTTCTTCCCGGCAGTGTAGAAAGATGTTATTCAAGCTACATTACAGACTAAAGGTCATGATGTATTTTAGACGCCGTTACTTTTTGTACTATTTTCTTTTCGATATGCTATACTTCATTTTCTTCCCCTCCGTAGCCTAGTAGTCAATGCGACAGACCGTCATTAGGGGACCCAGGTTACATTCTCGGTTCTACCAGGGATTTTACGTTGATGGGAGGACTGGGTTTTACTCAAACTCGGGATGCCAACTGAGGAGGTGGGTGGTTGAGAAGTAGCGGCTCCAAGTTCGTAACGCTGACAGCGACAGTGAATGTGGTGTGCCGACCCCATGCGCTTTCGTGCCGCATCGATGATGAATACCAGAATATGACACGGCGGTCGGTCGGCTGACGTGTGGGGATGGCGGTTTTCCGTTAAGTCGGTTTTTTTAACACGAGTTTAATTGGACTATTAATGTTGTATCCACGGACCCAACCAACCAACCCATCAACCAACCAACTCGCGCACGCGCACCCTGTGCCACAGTTCGTGTTGCGGCCGTCGGCGTCTCAGGGCGTTACCGCCAACGGAAGAGGTCGCTCCATGGCTGAGCTCGGGTCCGCAGCGCCCTCTGCCTTTTGCATATAAGGAGGAGCGCTGACCCCGAGACGGACAGTCTATTGTCGATTGTCTATTGCTAACTTTTCGTGGAGTTTATAGCGGAGCCATTTCAGTGTGATATTTGCTATTGTATTCGACTAGGCTCAGTATACGGACTACTCTTGGATATTACTTGGACTTGTATTGCTGGTGCACGTTTCGTCAGAAATAAATATAAGTTATCTCCTCATTCTAGCTGGCTTAGTTCTTGTCATTAATTATTTTTCGGCCAACTGACATAGCTACATCCTGGTCAATACCCACGCTTTATACAATCTGTGGTGGCTGCCCAAAAGGTACCGCCGAGGACCTTGGGTTTGGGAGCCGTCACAAAAATTTAAGCCGCTCAAAATAACCGATTTCCTGTTACTTACTGTAATAAAAGTAAAAATCGGACAAACAGTAAAAAATATAACTCTCTCAGTTTCAAGATACAAAAAATCACAACTTTAAATTAAATAGGCAAATAAAAGAAAACTTAGTTCATCCACCGTTCGCTGCTTTTCTCGAAAAATGACAAGTTATTGACGCTACAAAAAAAATCGCCATTATTCTTCTACTGATTCTAATTTTTTGAAACTTTGCTCAAAACTCATGTTGCAGTTATGGATCATACTACTAATCGTTACTAATAGTCAGAGCTAAAGGGTGAAAATGGGGTTGAAGAACTCTATTTTTCTCGTTAATTTGTTCGTTTTAAAGGGCTACGAGTTGATAAACTCATGTTATGTAAATAAGGGCAGAAGATTAGCAGCTTCCTATTTTTACTATACTATGAATGAACTGTTAATTTTTTTGTTTTCTCGTTGTATTGTGTCTCAAGTTGGTTGTGGCTCCTCTCGTTTTTAATCTTGTAAAGCGAATGAAGAAGTGTGCTATATTGATACTTCTCTTTGTAAATTTACTTCCAGACTATGGATGGTGGGATTCTGTAACACAATTGATGTCCGACGACAACTGTGAGAAAGTATCATATAGACTAGATGGGGCAAGTGTTGCACCCTTCATATACACGCGTACCATCTAATGGGATTATGTCACATGTTAACAGGCACAATAGTGTCTCAGCAGTGCTCTGTCAAGTTCAGGTGTGTGAGAATTCCTGAGGGACGAAACTGCTGAGGGCATCAGCCCCTGGACTTACACACTGCTTAAACTACCCTAAACTAACCTATTCTACACACACCTACGATGAGGGAGAACTCGAACCTCCGGCGGGAAGCGTGGCGCAAACCGTGACATGGGGCCACAAACCGCATGGAAACTCCGCGCGGCCCCTGTCAAGTCTTATGGCATATTTTTGTTACCTTTTTCTGTCGGTATTGATAACAAAATAGCACTGCTCGCTTTTCTCATTTTCTATACTAACGCAATATTTTCAAGCCATGCAAAGTTTACAAATAAAAATAACCCATTCTTTAAAAAAAACGTTTATTTGACAACGCAAAAATTTTGCACTACAGCTATGATTAACCCTCCGGGGGTGTGGCCGAGAGATTCTAGTGGCTTCAGTCTGGAACTGCGCAACCGCTACGGTCGCAGGTTGGAATCCTGCCTCAAGCATGGATGTGCCATAACAACCACCTCTGGCCGTAATAACGGCCTTGATACGCCTGGGCATTGGGTCATACAGAGCTTGGATGGCGTGTACAGATACAGCTGCCCATGCAGGTTCAGCACGATACCACAGTTCATCAAGAGTAGTGACTGGCGTATTGTGACCAGCCAGTTGGTCGGCCACCATTGACCAGACGTTTTCAATTGGTGAGAGATCTGGAGAATGTGCAGGCCAGGGAGGCAGTCGCACATTTTCTGTATCCAGAAATACCCGTACAGGACCTGCAACATGCGGTCGTGCATTATCCTGCTGAAATGTAGGGTTTCGCAGGGATCGAATGTAGGGTAGAGCCACGGGTCGTAACACATCTGAAATGCAACGTCCATTGTTCAAAGTGCCTTCAATGCGAACAAGAGGTGACCGAGACGTGTAACCAATCACACCCCATACCATCACGCCTGGTGATACGCCAATATGGGGATGACGAATCAAGCTTCCAATGTGCGTTCACCGCGATGTCGCCAAACACGGATTCATCCGAAAAAATGACGTTTTGCCATTCGTGCAGCCAGGTTCGTCGCTGAGTACACCATCGCAGTCTGTGATGGAGCGTCATTGGTAGCCGCAGCCATGGTCTCCGAGCTGATTGTCCATGCTGCTGCAAACGTTGTCGAACTGTTCGTGCAGATGGTTGTTGTCTTGTAAACGTCCCCATCTGTTGACTCAGGGATCGAGACGTGACTGCACGCTCCGGTACAGCCATGCGGATAAGATGCCTGTCATCTCGACTGCTAGTGATACGAGCCGTTGGGATCCAGCACGGCGTTCCGTATTACCCTCCTGAACCCATCGATTCCATATTCTGCTAACAGTCATTGGATCTCGACCAATGCGAGCGGCAATGTCGCAATACGATAAACCGCAATCGCGCTAGGCTACAATCCGACCTTTATCAAAGTCGGAAACGTGATGGTATGCATTTCTCCTCCTTACACGAGGCATCACAACGACGTTTCACGAGGCAGCGCCGGTCAACTGTTATTTGTGAATGAGAAATCGTTTGGAAACTTTCCTCATGTCAGCACGTTGTAGGTGTCGCCACCTGCGCCAGCCTTGTGTAAATGCTCTGAAAAGCTAATCATTTGCATATCACAGCATCTTCTTTTTGTCGGTTAAATTTCGCGTCTGTAGCACGTCATCTTCGTGGTGTAGCAAATTTTAATGGCCAGAAGTGTAATATACGAGGGCAGTTCAATAAGTAATGCAACACATTTTTTTTTTCTCGGCCAATTTTGGTTGAAAAAACCGGAAATATTTTCAAACATTCCCGCTTCGTCTCGAATAGTTTCATTGACTTCCGACAGGTGGCAACGCTGTACGGAGCTGTTAAAATGGCGTCTGTAACGGATGTGCGTTGCAAACAACGGGCAGTGATCGAGTTTCTTTTGGCGGAAAACCAGGGAATCTCAGATATTCATAGGCGCTTGCAGAATGTCTACGGTGATCTGGCAGTGGACAAAAGCACGGTGAGTCGTTGGGCAAAGCGTGTGTCATCATCGCCGCAAGGTCAAGCAAGACTGTCTGATCTCCCGCGTGCGGGCCGGCCGTGCACAGCTGTGACTCCTGCAATGGCGGAGCGTGCAAACACACTCGTTCGAGATGATCGACGGATCACCATCAAACAACTCAGTGCTCAACTTGACATCTCTGTTGGTAGTGCTGTCACAATTGTTCACCAGTTGGGATATTCAAAGGTTTGTTCCCGCTGGGTCCCTCGTTGTCTAACCGAACACCATAAAGAGCAAAGGAGAACCATCTGTGCGGAACTGCTTGCTCGTCATGTGGTTGAGGGTGACAATTTCTTGTCAAAGATTGTTACAGGCGATGAAACATGGGTTCATCACTTCGAACCTGAAACAAAACGGCAATCAATGGAGTGGCGCCACACCCACTCCCCTACCAAGAAAAAGTTTAAAGCCATACCCTCAGCTGGTAAAGTCATGGTTACAGTCTTCTGGGACGCTGAAGGGGTTATTCTGTTCGATGTCCTTCCCAATGGTCAAACGATCAACTCTGAAGTGTGCTACTCTTCAGAAATTGAAGAAACGACTTCAGCGTGTTCGTAGGCACAAAAATCTGAACGAACTTCTCCTTCTTCATGACAACGCAAGACCTCACACAAGTCTTCGCACCCGAGAGGAGCTCACAAAACTTCAGTGGATTGTTCTTCCTCATGCACCCTACAGCCCCGATCTCGCACCGTCGGATTTCCATATGTTTGGCCCAATGAAGGACGCAATCCGTGGGAGGCACTACGCGGATGATGAAGAAGTTATTGATGCAGTACGACGTTGGCTCCGACATCGACCAGTGGAATGGTACCGTGCAGGCACACAGGCCCTCATTTCAAGGTGGCGTAAGGCCGTAGCATTGAATGGAGATTACGTTGAAAAATAGTGTTGTGTAGCTAAAAGATTGGGGAATAACCTGGTGTATTTCAATGCTGAATAAAACAACCCCTGTTTCAGAAAAAAATATGTGTTGCATTACTTATTGAACTGCCCTCATAATTTCGAAGTCAGTGTCCACTTGTACGTAAACGTCTACCATCGAGACTGGTATTGGAACTGCAGTGCTCATCTCCGGCAGTAAGCCTAAAAATGCGGGCCTCTCGCTTTCGGTGATAGTCTGGCAGCTGACTGCAGGAGGCTAGCCAAGGCCGCGGGCTGCGGCCACCGCAACACCAAACACCGAACACCCACCAAACACCGACGGCGACAGCGGCGCGAGGGCGTGAGCCATATTTCAGGTGCTGCGGCTGCCGATTTGCCGCAAAAGGTCACGCGTGCCGGCCCGTGCCGTCCAGCTGCTGGCGACTGGCGGCTGTTAACTCGCTGTCGCTGCATGCAAAGAGCGGCGTATCGCGCCAGAAATCTGAGAGCCGCTGAAATATTACGTTCCCCTCCGCGCTGCGCCAAGCCGCGCAGCCCCTCAGCCCCACTACCGGATACCTCATTTTCGTCCGTTCCGGCTATGAATATCGTTTCCAATTTAAATACGCCATGCAAATGAGTGCAGGCTGCACGGCTGTTCTTCCAGCGCTGCATCGCCAGAGTATACTACCACTTCGGGTACGAGCCATTCTGAAAACATCGAGGCCAGTAACTCATTAGGAGAAAGGGAATCATCCTGAACGCAAAACATTTACTGCTGCCCATCTCCATATAATTTCTTTTATAATCTTCTTCAATAGGTGTAACTATAGGTTACAGCTTTTTTCGGTATTTGCATATAACTATTTTAGGACATCACAATCTCATTTATCGAAAAATAGTAATTTACTGATTGATCGTAATATTCAAACACAACCATAGAGGCTGGCATGAAAGTAGTAAAATACAGCTACAAATCAGCCAATAATTCACAAAATAAGAAAAATATCAAAGGGATAAAGCCTCGAGGGAACGGAAATATGTTTATAATGAACACGTCACACATTTCCATGGAATGCCTTTTTCAAGACCGCAGACTTTTTCACTTCTTGGATCGGTTTCTTACACCACTTGCTCTGTCTTCCTGCCGCCTCCGACCTCCCTCTCTCTCGGCTAGGTGTCTTCACTGAAAACCGTCATTCTAATACAGTGCGCCAAAACTAAACGAAAAGAAAACAAGATTGCGATCAGCTAAATATCGGCTGTGTTGTAATAAATAACAACACAACTAGCTTGTACAACATTGCTTGTGACATTCATGTTAAACATTGGTATTAAATTGTACCCGTTAAATTTTGACAACGGTGTGTGTGTGTGTGTGTGTGTGTGTGTGTGTGTGTGTGTGTGTGTGTGCGCGCGTGCGCGCGTTCATGTGTGTCTGTCTACAGATGTTTTCATCGATTTATTACCAATTTGTTTGTCAATTTAAGAGACCAAGTTATATTTCCCTATGGGTTATCCCTGCAATTTGTTTCATCTCGAGGTTGATGCCTTTAGGGTAGGCAGCAGTGTACGTTTGGACTGGCTGTATTAGTGTACCCTGAAGCCAACAAGTAAATAAAAAAAAAGAATACATAAAAAATTTATATTAAAAATACCATACGCAATAACACTAACAAACAAGTTATTTAGTTACAGATCAAACAGCATTTAACAATGTTTTATTACTTTAGAATTTGCTGCCGGCCAGGTCAGGGTACAAGAGTATTGCATCCGGTCTTCTTTTCCCTGTTTTCAGCTAAGCTTTCACTGTGCAGGAGATGGTACACATTGTCTTTCCAGCATGGTATCCTTGAAAGATAGACATTACGAATGAAATGTAATTTACAGATCGCCTGCCATGTGGAATAACTGATATGTTCACTTCCACATTTTACAGTAAAAATCTGTGTGAGAAGAGTAGGAAATGTTGAATACCTTTCACAGAACACATATATTTCATATTTGGGGAGAGTAACTACGTGACACCTGCTCCGCACCGTAAAATCATTCAGCAGTTAGAATATAATGTAACACGCAACTGCGGAAACGAAAAACGAGTAATGTAGTAGCCGTAACTAACATTAACATTAATTTAAAAAAAGATAGTGTGCACACAAACAGTATCACAGCAGTAGTTCAACATGTTTGGATGAGAACAAAATAGAACGTTAGTTTCGAGTTAGGCGGACCTGATTTCCAAAATTATTTATTTTCATTTTAGTATAGTACCTGCAGTTTTATTAAGTGCGCAAATGAGCACATACAATTATCTCAGTCTTTATTTCCATAGTTGATACACAAGATAAATAACTAGCTATTCCTATTCATAAAGGCGTCGGAGTTCCTTCCTTTCTGGCTTACTTTATTAATCTAGGTTGATCTAAATTGCATTGTCCCTCATAATGAGAATACTCCCAATATACCATCATCGACTCAAAATCGATATGAGCGATTCGCAACTGATGTAAACAAACTTCATCATTAAAATCCGAAGTTTTATACATATATTAAATATATATATATTTCAAAATATAGCTGTCCATAAAATATTTGTTAGTTCATGAGAGGAACAATACAGTCATGAAAGGAACAATATAAATCAACGTTCACAATGACAGTTGTCGTTGAAAAGCTGGAAACTGACCTGAACGTGAGGGGAATGTCGGCTGTCACTAATGTATGCTGCCGTGAGTAATTAAAAATTATGGCATACTATTTCTCTCATCACACTGATACAATATCAATTTCATCAGATCGTGTAGGAATAAAATAGACACACATCATAGCTGTGTTTGCCCTATAAGAAGTGTCCCGTGTAAAGTAAGCACATTTGAATATCTTAGCGACAAACTGCACTATGTTGGATCAATGTAGCCGATTTGGGGCTCTGTGGTTCGCTTGGTAACAAACAGAGTGTAAATCCAATGATCCACAGTTCGACCGCCAGTCGCTCCTACTACAGGGAATGTCTGTTGGCCCGCATTGTACCATTATACTGGTTGACATTGCTGCATCAATAGCCCTCCTCAAGCCCCCCCCCCCCCCCCCCCAAATCATCAAAGTACTGCTCCCCGCAGAGTACATCTTTCATTGGCCCAAATAGATGGAAGTTGAGAGGTACGAGATCAGGGCTGTAGGGTGGATGAGGAAGAACGGGACAATGGAGTTACGTGAGACCGTCTCGGGCTTGCAGACTTGTCTGAGGGCGTACGTTGTCGTGGACAAGGAGAAGTTGGTTTGCATTCTTCGGCGACGAACACACTGAAGTCGCTCCTTTAATTTTCTGAGGGTTGCACAATACACTTCATAGTTGATCTTTACGGTATCAGGAAGGACATCATACAAAATAACTACTTGAGCATCCCAGAAGACCACCGTCATGACTTTGCCGGATGCGGATGCAGCCCTGAACATTTTCTTGGGAGGAAAGGTCGTTTGGTGCCACTTCATGCATTGCCGTTTCGCTTCCGGTTCGAAATGATGAGCCCATATTTCATCGTCCGGTACCTAATTCAACAAAAGATTGTCATGATCAGCCCCTTAACACAGGTAGTACTTCGTTGCTGTTTATAGCCTTCTGTTAGGAAGCGAGGAACCCAGTACGCACACACTTTTGTGTACCCCAACAGGCGGACAATTGTGTCAGCACTACCAACAGAGACGTCCAGTTGAGGAGCGAGGTATTTGATTGTGACCCTTCGATCACCTTGAATGAGACTGTCCGCACGTTCCAACATTGCAAGAGTCACTGCTGTGAGCCGCCTTAGGATGCACGGAAGATCAGACAGGTTAGCGAGACCTTGTTGCGATGGTGAAAGACGCGTCATCTAACGACTCACCGTGCTTTTTTTTCATTGCCAGGTCTTAGTAGACATTGTCAGCTCCTATGGATGTCTGCGATATTCGGGTTTTCCTACAAAAGTAACTCAATGACAGCTCTCTGCTAGGAACGCACCTCCATTAAAAACTCTATTTCGGAGACTACGTGTAGTGCCACCACCTGTCGAAACTTCATGAAACTACAGCGACTGAGGCGGGAATATTCCACTATGCCCTACAACAAGTTCAGCATTTTTTTCAACTGAAGTTGATAGAGAAAAATGTGTTGCATTATTTATAGAATGCCCCTAGTATATTTTCTGCATATATTGCGCCTTTCACATCTGGCAGTGGTGTGTTAACGCGAAAAATGTCAAGTTACTCCATCCGAGTTAAATTGGAGGTCTACCTTCAGCTGATTGGGTAAATCAGTTCAAAGGACCGAGGAAGACAACCGCGTACCAGATCCAAAATCAAGGTTAAAGACAGCTTTACTGTATCTCCCCTAAATTTCGGCATAACAGCGAGGTATTATTTCCCAGTGGGCTACCAATCTTAAAGTGTGTTTACGTACTTACATGTCGTTCAGACCTTTCGCAGTAACACTGCTTCCTCGTGTCTCTTTGTAAGACATCGCGGTGTTGAAGTACTGCACATGTGGGCAGAGAGGTATGTTAGCGTGAAGCTGAGGGCTATACTGGCTGTAGCGTAACCACTAGCAGCTTCCCCCATGCTGGTCAGGGCTCCGGATATGAATCAGATTAAGTGTCCGACAATGGCCATTTCTCCCATAACCATTCCCATAGTCCATCCCCAATTCCCAAGACACCCAACACAAGGTGGGATGCGATCCATGCCAAGGGGTGCGTGGCACATGAGAAGATATGTCACTCACGGACACTCAGTGATACCGGGCGACCTACCTGAGAAACTAGACTTGCGCTGCGTGGTATCAACCGAATAAACCTCATTTCTCGTGGGACCGCAATAAAGACCGAGGAGACCTCAAACATGCAAGCATCGAGGATGGAACCAATGAAAGCTGTTTCCGCGGTTGGATCGCGCCTAGACTTTTTCAGGATGTAGAAATAGTCACTGAAACGTTCGTCCAGGCGAAGGTAAAATTCTCGTCTGCTGCTTAGAAGAGGAAACTTCTCAAGGAAGAAAAAGAAATGAAAGGTGAAGCATGGCTGCATAAACATAAACTGAGGGAACTAGAGATCAACATAAGACTTCCAAAAAACGAGTGTTCAGAACGAAGAGGGTAATCTGTCTGATACCTTCTACATCTAAGTCAGTGAACAACAGAACAGGGGAGGAGTCTAATATTCCCACTCCTCAGGATAAACGGATCCACAAAAGGCAGAGGCAAGAAATAGGAAAATAAACCTATAGTACTGCAGTCTCGAGGTTCAGTATGGTGTTTATCCGATCGGGAGATCCTCTGGACAACATAACTTTACGAAAGGTAGAATTTGTTCCAGGTCCCAAATTCAGGATGGTCTATCTCGTATCTCGACAAGAGTGCTGTTATCTTTGTCTTGCAAGGAGATGGGAACAGTGGATTACCTTAAGAAGATGGTTCCCACTATGTCTGCGTCGGATGAGGCGAAGCTGCTAGTCAAGACAGCGACGGAGCTATTCAGGGCCCCAAATATATCGTTTTGGATTTCGAAGCTTCTTAAGAGTATGTCTCCTACGACTGTTCGAGAAAATATAGGCGTAGAACCAGGAGGTATCGCCAGAGCAGTGGAGGGTAATCAACCAGTAGGTTGTATCGGACAGCGAAACCCATTCCGTTGATGAAAAATTGCTGATGCAAGGCGAAAACAGGAGCTGAAATACCACTTATTGCAGATTTCTGTGAGGATAATCAAAGACATTGGAAGTGACCGTGACGGTGAGTTGGAGGCTGGAAGTGTTGCAGATAAACCTGTAGCATTGTAAAGAGACCACTGCCGCTCTGGGTCGTCTACTGCGAGCACAAAAGCTTGGCGTGCCCCTGCTCCAGGAACCCTATATAAACGAGCCGTTTCGGCCTCATACGGACTGGAGGTAAGTTGATTAATGCTAGAGATTCAAAGAACTCCAGGTCTTGCAATTATGTTAAGAATGTAATTCACTGAAGCCGATGGCGGACTTCTGTTTCAGAAACTTAGTGACTGTTAAGAGGAAACAGCGTGAAGAACGAAGCACGAGGGAAACTGTATCGACCTCAGCTTGCTTTCCTTACGAGGGCAGTACTCCTTCTTCCCAGGAAGTGAGAACACTGGTAGACAACTGCTCAGGGCACAATGAATAACTGTTGGTTGATTGTGATGACAATGCCCACAACTTTATGTGAGAGAAGCAGCCACACCAACGGAGTAGAGATTAATTTGAAAATCTTGAATAGCGGTAGGAACCTACCTTTAGGAGTAAAAGAAGGGAAGAAGTAATTGACATAACTTTTGTGTCCATTGTAATAGGTATTAATGTGAAACAGTGGAATGTAGGGTTGGAGATACCTTATCTGGCCACATATGTGTTAATATTGACGTTGAAATGGGTGTTAAACATACATAAAGATTGTAGGAAAGCGGACTGGGACTCATGTGTGGACATATCTAAACTCATGCTTATATGAAGTCGTAACTTTGATAATAAACTGAGTAGATTTTGGGGAAATGGTAGACACAATGACATTTGCCATTACGACCACATATTTAGAAAAATGCCTGATGGCCATAAAGTGCAGAAACAAAAATATGCTCGGTGGTACAACGACCTAGATTATCAAAGGAAATAGGTAAGAAGACTTTTCAACCTTGAAAGAATCAAGTGACAATGGACAAAATATTGGGATTAAATATTGTGCTTAAGCAAGCAGACCTAACATGCTGGAAGATATTGAATGAGGTACGGGAATGCACAACTACTTGCGCATGACTTCATAAAGTCCTCACTAGATTACCAATTAATTCAGGAGGTACGCTAAGGAAGGAGGATGGCGAGTATATAAGGACAGCAAGTGAGACGCTGGACGTGCCCCTCACGACTTACTTCCGTCAGTACTATCTGGCATACAACACAGACCAGAAGTAGTCCCTGAGAGGCAATGATTTACAGGTAATCCAAAGGAAAACTGGGAATTTGCCAGAGAATGTGTCGACTTGGAAACACCCAGTGAGCGGCGGAATAATTCAACCATTCAGGTGACCAGGTCCAGATGGAATATTTCCAGCTCTACTGCAACAAGCAGTAGACGTTTTAATTTAATTCCTATGTAGAATGTTTAGGTACAAACTGTCAGTAGAATCGTTTCTAATGCCCTGAGGATAGTGAGAGTTGTTTTCTTTCCACACCCAGGGAGAAGCGATCACATTGAGGCTACGGACATGAGGCTGTTCTGTCCTCCTTTCTTCTATAGACATTAGAAAAATTTATTAATGTGCACATCAAGGAAAGGAGATTAACTGAGATTCCTGTACATGTGAACCAGCATGCATATCAACCAGACAAATCTTTATTGGATGTCAGATTGGTTGTTCCCGGTGGAATCTGAATTATATCAGTTTTCTTTTCGTCGCTCTCCTGAAATACAAAGGTATCGCTATGTCCATTTATCACTTCATCGTCAGATTTTGTAAAGCAAACGTTAGTGTGCACACTGCTTGACATTAAGGGTTAAACACAGTGAGTATTATTTCAGTTTTAACAGCTGCAAGAGCAACTGGTAATTATTGTAGATATTAAAGGCGTTCCAAATTACAGTGAATAGTAACTGCGGACAATTGTTTCAGAAAAACTATCAACGTAAACGATTCTCTTTACAAATTAGCATCAGGCTGAGTCGTGTGATTTATTTATTGATGGACCGTCAACCAAAGATATAGCCTGCCATGTTGTGGATGCGCAGTCTGCTACATCTTCGGGAAGTGGGTACAATTCTCTAGCTACCTGGCAACGTACGTAGTTCTGAATTTAGATGTTTTAAAAATAATTGCAGTGTGTCTGAACAGCTAAAATTATGACAGGGTCTTTCTTTCGGTGTACAACAAAAACAAAAAATTTCAGGACATATTTCGATACGTCGGGTTGGACCATTCCCTTGTAAGCTGCAACAAATGAATGAATTAATGGCTGATCCCATGTAGGGAAGACGATGCTATTTGTTACAAGGTTGTTAAACTCAAAGTTTAAATAAACCAGTAGTAGCAACAAAATGCCCTTCCAGTGGTTGGTAGCATCTGATAGTACAGTTCTCCTGCAGATCAATGAAGGACAGACTGTCAGTATGACAGAGAATGCGAAAGGAAATGGTTTTTGCCCATCTGTAATTTTCTTCTTCTCTTAGTAGTTTTCAGTAGCAATGAAGCCTTCCTGTATATCATTAACAGTGCTATATATCAAGGGGGAGTCTTAACTACAGGTAAGCGTTAAAATGTTTAGAATTTCCCTACCATTGAAAGTTGTTGCTTATCTGTTACTGAATATGAAGCGTTAAAGTATGAGGAAATTTGTTACAATTCCATGGGGGCTAGTTTTTATGGAGTAACAAACTGCCTGTATCATGCACAGTTTCTTGTTATGTATTTTCCTTGTGAAGGCAACACTATAAATTACAAAAATAAGACAGACTGAGGCACAGTGTCAAAGGAAACACGTAGCGAAATAGCAAAAGAAGTAATTACCGGTTGTTTACTGTGGACGGCCGGTAGTAAATGCGGAAAAAGTTTCATGATGCTACGGTGAAGACAGTTACCTCTCAGTGCAAGCGAGAAAATGAGCAGAAAAACAGTCCTAAGAAAAATGTATGATGAGAGGGGTCGTCGGATGAGCGAATTCATTGGTTCAGTATTTGTGTGCTGCACCCTGTTCCAAATCGGTGCACGCAACGAAATGATTTCATTGTAATGCATGGGGAGAATGGGCTCATGATTACTGCAAAAATTTTGTGAGGTCCAAGGGACCATCGTAAATTGCGGTGTTCAGTGGAACAATTGTCCTTGAATAAAGATGTCATTTCATTTCGTCACACTGCGTATTTTTTTGAGTTACCTTTTTTAGTATCCTGTAGCATTTCTTTCTATTTAAGATCCATGTGTCATCGAGCTATGTTACTTGGCAGCGACACATCATGCAAAAGTTCCTTTTGTCCTTAATTTTACACACCAGTATCTTTCGTGCGGCCTGTGCAAGCAACCTTTTCCTGTAAACTCGCGGATTCCTGGCGCATTCCCAGGTCATTTTTGTCCATATAATGGATCATACTAAATTCCTCGAATGATTCGAAATGATTTCTCCGTTACAGAGCTCCATCAGTGAGTATAAATAAATGCGTGTGAGCTAATACTACGGTATTTGACACACGCACGGGTTCGTTCTGTCAGTTCGTGCGGTGCCTCCAGGTGTCTGTCAGACGAGCGCTGGAAACCGTCATTCGTCCCCTAAGTAGGCAGGCGCCATGCTGACGGCAGATTCATCACGGCGCCAGCCACACAAAAGCCGGCTAATGCTGCGCACGCCGTTGTTGCTAGCCTGCGTGTACGCCTCCTGCGTACGTCGTTTCTCTCGCCTCGCACAACTTGGCAGCACCGCTAGTTGCGGCATTACGGCCGCAATTTATCACTTTATGTCTGGTACACCTGCCATCTGCCGCTGGAAGGGGCTTCTGCGCCTATGGCTGCTGTGTCCTAACAGGACAGCAGAAGTGACCATACAGTCGAGTGAAGGTAGACATATCTAAATATTCATCATCAGCTCCAAATAGTGGCGCTGTCAACTTCAGACACCTGAGTCGACATGATGGTGCCGGCCGGTGAGGCCGTGCGGTTCTAGGCGCTTCAGTCTGGAACCGCGTGACCGCTACGGTCGCAGGTTCGAATCCTGCCTCGGGCATGGATGTATGTGATGTCCTTAGGTTAGTTAGGTTTAAGTAGTTCTAAGTTCTATGGGACTGATGACCGCAGATGTTAAGTCCCATAGTGCTCAGAGCCATTTGAACCATTTGTTAAAAGAGAGGTGGCCAAGAACTAGGCTCACAAGCTGTGCCCTGGGGCCTCATTCTGTATCTTTCGGCCGCTCTGCAAATCGGATCGGTATGCGAGCGCACTGGGCGGCGTAGCTTTCGAAGAAGAGAGAGCCCCCACGCTATTTTGTACGCATTTAAGAAGCTATGCCGCACTGTTCTAAAGAACCGAGGCGCTGTTGTCAGTTCCCCAAGAGCCAACCAATCAAAAGCAAGTGACCGTATATCTGGGCATGCGCACTGCAGCGCTCACAGCGCCACAATCGCGAAGTGGCTAGCAACCGACATAGCCACGCTACTTTTCGCAGTACCAAAAAGTGGATTTAGAGTACATAGTATCGCCTAAATTTCGCTGACCACGTGTATCCGTACATGCATAATAACGATAGGATATTGAACTACGTTCTGTAAATTGTCATAAATGCCATATTATGTCATTTTATTCTCATTCACGTCGGCATTTTGTTTTGGATTTTATGTTTCCGAATATGAGTTAGGAAAGGTGTGTAATACCACATTCTACAAATACTACTATAAAAAGATTCGAAAAATCTTTTAAGAGAGCTTCAAAGAATAAGAAGTTGCGTAGAATGTGATTCTAGCTCGCTTCTAGAGAAGTAGCATACTTCCCCATACGCTTCTGCAACTATTTGGGTCTTAAAAACAAAATTTGTAAAACTCATTTTAAAGAGTGTGTGGCGAATGCAACTACTGAAGTTCGTCATTGGTTATAACATGCATGCGATGAATCAAAATGTTTCATATATGGTTGTATAGTCTAAAAATATGATGAAATAGGTCCTTTCATCTCTGTCTACTGTTGTAAGATATTCTACTGCAGATAAATACTGCAAGTTAGTTTTTTTCGCAGTAATTTACGTTGTGCTCTCAGATTCCTGTCGAATCAGACATTCAGTATTCGCTACGTGTTCGGAGGAAAATGGTGAATTATTTGTGACAAGAAAATATATAAATGTCACTGTCAATTCTTTCAAGCAGAGTAATTTCATCTGCCGCAATTTCATCTTTCATTTCTTAAACATACGGAAGTCATGAACTCGAAGATACTCGTTACAGAAAAGCACGCTGTCATATGTAAATAACAACGATTATTGCAGAAAAATACTTAACTTTCACGAAAAACAAAGTCTCAGAATGTGTTACAAACTCGAAGAGGAAAAAAGTTTTCATACCCAGCTAGATGTAAACGTATAATCTCCAACATTGTAGGTCTTTGCCTTAATCGCTGCGCCACAACAATTCTACGCAGCAAGCGCTTTATTCCTGCTTATTCTAACGGAGAGGGACGCAGGTAGACTTCGTTACCAAATGATGCAGGCGTAAGTCATAACTGCATGTAATTGTGGAAGGTTTCCATTATCAAGCCTCACAAAATTCCTGTCCATTGTTAGTTAAAAACAGTAAACGTATTTCGATAATTAATAACTAAACAGTTTACGGGAAAAAGTACGCGAAGTCACTAGTAATTTCAGCTAACACACATATAACATGTGGAGCCGACGTCTGAAAATTTAATGTTTTTTACACTCTTAATTACATAAAAATAACAGGCTTTTGTGAGAATATTGATCAAAAATATTTTTTGATGTTATGATCACTCACAGTAACAACAATACAAACCATATTTCACAAAAAGGGAAGCAGTTTATTAAGAAGCCACTTTCCACTTGGATGCGTCTTAGTGATTCTTCAGTAAAACATAATCACTAAATCCGAAACTAAGACCACTCAATAATTATAAAATAACAAAATCTTGCTGTAAACAAATTATACCGAAACGAACGAGTATCTATACTGAAACCCGACCGGCTTTCGGTACAGTTATCGGAAAATCGGCGGGACTTCCTATCGGTAACCGGTCTCAGAAGCTTACAGAATAGCATTTTCGGATAAAAAACCGAAAATGACTTCACTACCGAGGCTACCATACCCCACCGAAGGATAAAGAACATCGCCCCTGACAAGCGTCCCACACTACGCCACCGCCACTCCAAGCTTTCTGAGCAAGAGGAGGGGCGAAGAGGGATAAACTCGCTGCATTTATAAGACTTGGTTTAACATTTCGCATTTCTTGGCAACATATATCACCAACGAAACCAATTTTCAGTATAACTTAGTTACTTTTGTGGCACTGAAGATATAATTTTTATCTGGTACTATTCATCAGCATACCGACAGACAGAGATAATTTCAAAGATTTTCGCACTCACCTTGCCACATAATTCTGTCTCATTTAGATTCATCATGAAAAAAAGCCTTTCACACACGTATTGAAATATTTTATCGCATTTACAAACTGGTTATAGAGACGTGGAAACTCTTCCTGACGCAAACAACTTAGACTTCCTGGACAGTTTTTTGACTTTGAAATGGGAGTTGCACTGCGGATCAGTCGGTTCCAAGTGTACACGTCCTGGGGCGATTTCAATTGAAACGGCAAGTGATTTCGTTAACAGTTCGAAAACAAATGTAAGACTGGCAGTGTCATCAAAGCATTTACAAAATTTATTTGTAATTCTTTCAAGCTGAAAATCTATTCCTTAGACCTCCCTTTCTTTAACGCCATTGAGCGTATGGAACTGTACTGCGATGTTTGCTCTTTCATTGTCAAATAAGTCTCTCAATTCTTTCTGCACGGTATTATAATATACACTCCTGGAAATTGAAATAAGAACACCGTGAATTCATTGTCCCAGGAAGGGGAAAGTTTATTGACACATTCCTGGGGTCAGATACATCACGTGATCACACTGACAGAACCACAGGCACATAGACACAGGCAACAGAGCATGCACAATGTCGGCACTAGTACAGTGTATATCCACCTTTCGCAGCAATGCAGGCTGGTATTCTCCCATGGAGACGATCGTAGAGATGCTGGATGTAGTCCTGTGGAACGGCTTGCCATGCCATTTCCACCTGGCGCCTCAGTTGGACCAGCGTTCGTGCTGGACGTGCAGACCGCGTGAGACGACGCTTCATCCAGTCCCAAACATGCTCAATGGGGGACAGATCCGGAGATCTTGCTGGCCAGGGTAGTTGACTTACACCTTCTAGAGCACGTTGGGTGGCACGGGATACATGCGGACGTGCATTGTCCTGTTGGAACAGCAAGTTCCCTTGCCGGTCTAGGAATGGTAGAACGATGGGTTCGATGACGGTTTGGATGTACCGTGCACTAATCAGTGTCCCCTCGACGATCACCAGTGGTGTACGGCCAGTGTAGGAGATCGCTCCCCACACCATGATGCCGGGTGTTGGCCCTGTGTGCCTCGGTCGTATGCAGTCCTGATTGTGGCGCTCACCTGCACGGCGCCAAACACGCATACGACCATCATTGGCACCAAGGCAGAAGCGACTCTCATCGCTGAAGACGACACGTCTCCATTCGTCCCTCCATTCACGCCTGTCGCGACACCACTGGAGGCGGGCTGCACGATGTTGGGGCGTGAGCGGAAGACGGCCTAACGGTGTGCGGGACCGTAGCCCAGCTTCATGGAGACGGTTGCGAATGGTCCTCGCCGATACCTCAGGAGCAACAGTGTCCCTAATTTGCTGGGAAGTGGCGGTGCGGTCCCCTAGGGCACTGCGTAGGATCCTACGGTCTTGGCGTGCATCCGTGCGTCGCTGCGGTCCGGTCCCAGGTCGACGGGCACGTGCACCTTCCGCCGACCACTGGCGACAAAATCGATGTACTGTGGAGACCTCACGCCCCACGTGTTGAGCAATTCGGCGGTACGTCCACCCGGCCTCCCGCATGCCCACTATACGCCCTCGCTCTAAGTCCGTCAACTGCACATACGGTCCACGTCCACGCTGTCGCGGCATGCTACCAGTGTTAAAGACTGCGATGGAGCTCCGTATGTCACGGCAAACTGGCTGACACTGACGGCGGCGGTGCACAAATGCTGCGCAGCTAGCGCCATTCGACGGCCAACACCGCGGTTCCTGGTGTGTCCGCTGTGCCGTGCGTGTGATCATTGCTTGTACAGCCCTCTCGCAGTGTCCGGAGCAAGTATGGTGGGTCTGACACACCGGTGTCAATGTGTTCTTTTTTCCATTTCCAGGAGTGTAGTTTAATCGGAAATTTGTGGTACACGCCGATTATGCAACTGCATTATAAACACTGAGAATTCTCATCCCTCTTTTCTGTCAATCACATTCATTCTTTAAGGCTTGCGACGATAGATCGTTAGACTGCTTCATTTTGTGCAGACAGCTACTGGACCTGTGAACGTGCCTCATACTACAAACAAACAGCGAAACATAAACAATGCTGACGCTATGATTCTGCTAAAAGACAGTTGTGCTGACCGAAAAAATGCTACACCACAGTACTAAATAGAACGTCGCACGGTACAGGGTACTTCCTTTAAGGACTGAGAAAAGCTGTGACAGACCGAGCCTAGGCCTGCACATGGCTAACACTTCGTGCCTTGAAGGCCGCAGCTGGCCCTGTGTTAAAAGATACTGAAATAAATGGCAACTGGCATCCCGGTTAGCCGTACGGTCTAACGCACGGCTTTCCGGATAGGGAAGGGGCACCTGGTCCCTGGCATGAATCCGCCCGGTGGACTTGTGTCGAGATCCGGTGAGCCGGCCAGTCTGTGGATGGTTTTTAGGCGGTTTTCCAGCTGCCCCGGCGAATGCGGGCTGGTTCCCCTTATTCCGCCCCTGCTACACTACGTCGGCGATTTGCTGCTCAACTCCACGTACGCGTACACCACCATTACTCTACCATGCAAACATAGTGGCTACACCCGTCTGGTGTGAGACGTTCCCCAGGGTGGGGCCCACTGCTGGGAGCCAAACCGCACAATAACGCTGAAAGAGTGGTTCGGTGTGGGGCGGCGGAGGGATGAAGTGGACTGCGGTAGTCATTATTGGGTAATGGACCACTGCGGCTGCGGCGGGGACGAAGCCTCTCCGTCGTTTCTAGGCCCCCGGTTAAAATACAATACAAATGGCAACTGTGACCTAATTCTGATTTAATATATTAGAAAGCTACTTACAAAAACATGGGTTGTTTTACATACCTGTATCTCTCTCTCTCTCTCCATCTGGACATGCCTCGGAAGGCTCATCGGTACCGACCGACCGCCATGCCATTCTCAGCCTATAACCATAACTGGATGTGAATATGGAGGGTCCTGTGGTCAGCACACCGCTCTCCCAGCCGTTGTCAGCTTTCGTGACTGCAGTCCCTACTCCTCAATCAAATAACTCCTCAGTTGGCCTCACAATGGCTTCCCAACAGTGCTTGGCAGGCTCAGACAGTCACTCACCGAAGTGCTGGCCAAGCCGGAGAGCGCTCAAATTCAGTGATCTGATGTGAACCAAAGTTACTATTGCGGCAAGGCCATTAGCTACATATCACATGTGCAGATAGATAATTATTCATCGGGAAATGCAGTCAGTTTGACCATCACATATACTGAAAGACACTTATGTTCACAAAAAACGACCCTGAACGACTAGAGATAGGACATTCATACTCACAGGACATGTACATTAGTACGTTCTGCAGAAATGATTAGCTTTTGAAAGATTTCAGCCCGGGGTTCAATGTCAACATGAATATCACGGCGCAACGCCACCTAATGGTAAGATGTGACTGTGGCTTTCGTTGTCTCTATAAACTGGAGGTAATGGATCAGTGTGACTTGAAGAGATATGCAGGATGCCTCACAGATGTATGTATGAACTGTGAGTTTGAAAGATGGTGCGTTATTGGCATCAAATAATCTGATGCATCCATCAGGTAAATTGCTGCTCATGTGTGACCAAGTGTTCCGGCAGTGCAATAAGTGTGTGCAGAATGGTTCACGGGAGGCTGTAGAACACGACGAGATATGTCAGGTGGAAGCACCCCCCCCCCCCCTCCAGCCACCAACAAAATCGACCACTCATCTGAATGGCATTGCAGGACAAATCTGGATCCTCCTCCGCTCTGGCGCAATAGTGGAACAGCGTAAGACATTGTTTGCTGTAATGGGTGATAGTCCATCGTGGTTTATTGCGGCATCGGTTATGTGTACGTCGTCCACTTCTCCACTTGCCTTTGACGAATGTGCAGAGAAATGTTAGACGGAAATGGTCTATGGAATGACGTCACTGGAGACAGGAGTGGAGTCAGATAGTGTTTTGGACGAATCCAAGTTTTGTTTGTTTGAAGACGTTGGCCGCATTTTGGTTCTTCACAGACTGGGGGAGTAGCATCACAGTGACTGCATTCGCACAAGACATATAGCGCGCCATCTAAGGCCTTTTGGTGTGTGGGGGGGGGGGGGGGGTAAAACCACAAATCTTAGTTGGCGCATGTCCATGACACTGTGATCAGTGTGACTTAAGTGAATGGCATCCTGCAACCCATACCCATACCCTTTCTGCCCAACACACCAGACACCAGTTTTCAGCAAGACAATGCAAGACCACATGTTGCTGCAAAAACACGTGCCTTGTTGGTGTCCGAGGATGTGGGCCTTTTGCTCTGGCCCACCAGATCACCAGACTCGTCACCAATCGAAAACGTGTGAGATGTGGTGAAACAGCAGGTGCAGCTCTGACCCAATGCCAACCAACACAGATGATCTTTGGAACCGGGTGAATGTAGCATGGATGACTATACCACAAGACCTTATAGGCGTCGATGCCATTACGCATGCAACAAGTTATCAGGGCCCATGGTCGACCCGGTTCCTACTAGACAAAAGGAGACATGCTGAACTGAGGTGACTGAAATGCTAATAATTTTTGCAGAACATGCTAATGTACATGTCCTGTGAATATGAACGTCCTGTCTCTAACCGTTCAGCTGGGCGGAGTGGCCGAGCGGTTCTAGGCCCTTCAGTCAGGAACCGCGCGACCGCTACGGTCGCAGGTTCGAATCCTGCCTCGAGCATGGATGTGAGTGATGTCCTTAGGTTAGTTAGGTTTAAGTAGTTCTAAGTTCTAGGGGACTGAAGACCTCAGCTGTTAAGTCCCATAGTGCTCAGAGCCATTTGAACCATTTTTTTTCCTAACCGCACAAGGTGTTTTGTTATTTCCTGAACACGAGTGTAGTTAAAACAGAGAAGCATTTTGATTAGTGAAAAGATTGAGGTACTGCTAAGAAACTCCTACACTTTTTTTCACTGATGAACTCGGCACTCTAGCGATGACAGACAATTCAGTGGCGCCCGGCCAGTGCGTCATCCCCTGACGACACCGTCCGTCTGAAAACTTTCGAGAAGTCTTCTCTTTTTTTCCGCAGCAACTGTGGTTGTATCTTGAGCTAACTATTGTGAACAACAGATGCGCATTAGATCAAGCACTGTTAAGTAGTTCTTTGTGCTGCCGTAGTGTGTCAACACTGTTGTGACAGGAATTGCAGTGGAGCAACATCTCTAAAGCATGTGTTCTAGATTTTCCCCAGATTGTTTTGTAGAAAAGAAAAGTGAGTGCAAAGTTTCTGTCGCACACCTTGACTGGCAACATCAACTAGACGTGGGTGCCTGCCGTGACTTGGTTGAAGTGCAAAGTTAGGAAAGCTCCTTTCTGAAAAAAAAAAAAAAAATCATCACCGGTGATGAGAGTTGGTGTTATCAGTACTGATCTACAACAGAACGACAAAGTACAAAAATTCACATGAATGGTCAGCTGTTTAACGACGTAATTGTCACTCAGCCCAGTGTGATACGCAAGTTGAAAACAGCTCAAAGAAGCATATTTCCGAAACTTTCGTATGTTTGAAAGTTCTTTGCGTTATAAAGAATTGGAAGGAGGAGGTCACCTGAAACATTAAAACTACCATCTGAACTTTTCTAATTTTTTAAAATTAATCCACTCTTAATACTTATTGGATAGACGAGATACCCCGTCATCCGTATGTGGTACAGGGTGTGTGGGGTCACTTCGTTGCTCTACCGACCGTTGCCATCTTCCAGACCTTGGAGCCATTCCTTGGTCCAGTAGGTCCTCACATGGCACCATGAATCAGTGTACCCTATTCCAGTCCCTCAGCACGTAAAAGTCCCTGGCTGTACGGGAATGGAATCCGTGTCTTTAACGTAGCAGTCAGACACGCAGACGGCTCAGATACATAACACATTTTTAAAATACGCTAATCGCAGTGCCTGTGGTTTTACGAAGTACTCTACAATGTCCTTTAGATGCGCATTCACGTGTGAACCAACATGCACTGCTGCGATCGACAGCCCTGTGAAATACAATAAATGCATTCGCAATTGCGAAAATGATCAGACTGCAGCTGCACACAGTACAGTTGACAATGAAAATTTGTGCAGGGCCACGACTCGAGCCCGGATATCCCGCTTTACGTGAGCGGTCGCCCAACCACCTCGGCTATCCGAGCACACCTCCATAACTGACACAAACTTCCGATGTCCACGTCCGGGTTAGAGTCCCAGTTGGGGCACACATTTTCACCTGTCTCCGTTGATATATATCAATGCCCGTCAGCAGCTGAAGTTATTAATATAATTTTAATTTCATCTCTCTTGTGAGGAGTCTGACTAACTCAGTCCACAGAGCCTCATGTGAGATGCAGATTCCGAAATCACCATATCCTATGTAGTGTCCTGCTAACGGCAGGAAAGAACTAACAGACAATTTGAACACACTTCATTACAATTAAAGAAAAGACTTCTTCTTGCCATACACGAATTTTTAAATGCAGAACAAACAGAAAAAAACACAACTCTATGGTGGCAAAACAGATAAGGAAATAAGGCAATGAAAGAAAATACTAACCAAAACTGCTCTACACAACACAACGTGCTACTACAAGACTACGGAGAGTGACTACAATTCTAGGGCCGGCGTAAGTACCGGCTGGAGCTGTTGTTCCTAGCGGTTAGTAAACACTGCCGGTCTGACATTTTTTTTCGTCATAGTATTTCTATTCCCCATCGGGGCAGGCTGGCAGCAGCATATGCACTGCTCATCAGCCAAAAGACATAGAACATACAACAGAAGGCATTTAAAAATAACATAAAGGAGAAAACACGATGTACATATACATAAAAAAGGGGGAACATTATAGAAGACAACAGACGAAAAGGGGTGACTGTAAAATGGAGATAAAAACCGTAAAAAAGTAGCGCACACAAAAAACCACACACGGGGACAATTAAAAGAACAAGGCGCAGTATGACTGGATCATAAAAGTATCGATGGATGGCAAAGCACATAACAATTACTGCTGGAACACTAAGTACAAGGCCAGCATACAATTAAAATCATGCCTCTTCACACACAGGAGAACAGTACCAAACACAACACTGACGAGGCATACTAATGATGATCAAAATGGAGGATCTGCCAGGTGCAAGTAGATGAGGGAGAATGGAAGAAGGGAGGGAAGGGAAGAGAGGGGGGAAATGGGCGGGGGGCGCGCCGAAGAGGGCCAGGGAGGGAGGGACGTGGGAAGGAGAGAGGCAAGGATAGGGTGCAGGGTCTCAGGGGGAGGGGGAGGAGGAGGAAAATCCGCCCTGGGAGAAGGAGGGGAGAGGAAAAACAGGGCCTTGGGAAGGGGGGAAACAAGGACAGGTTATAGTTGGAAGGAAGGGTATATGTCACAGCGAAGTGCATCATCTGGGAGGGGGAGGCGCTGGAAATTGCCCTGCTGAAGGAGATGGAGGGTGTAGAGGTGGAGAGAGTGAGGGATAGAGCGATAGAGGTGCGGCAACAGGCGGGGGGTGAAGAAAAAGGAGGAAACCAGGGGGTGGGGGAATCAAGCCTGCAGATAGTGTGAAGGATGTGGGGATGTTGAAGGAAAAGGGGGAGGTGGGGGAAGGGGATGAGTTCACACAGGAGCCATGTGGGGGAAGGAAAGCAGATATGGAAGGCAAGGCAGAGCACATGGTGTTCGAGGATTTGAAGGGCCTTGTAAAAGCAGGTGGGTGCAGAGATCCAGGCAACACTGGCATAACAGAAGATAGGACGGATGAGGGATTTGTAGGTGTGGGGGATGGTGGAAGGATGCTATCCACATGTCCGGCCACACAGGAATTTCAGGAGGCAGAGGCGGGAATGGGCTTTCTGCTGGATGGTCTGGAGGTGAGGGGGTCGAAGTGAGGTGACGGTCGAGGGTGAGGCCAAGGTATCTCAGGGTAGGAGTGAGCTGGATGGGATGACCATGAAGGGTGAGGTAGAAATCATGGAGATGGAAGGAAGGAGTGGTGTGGCCTATGATGATTGCCTGAGTTTTCGAGGGGATGAGACAGAGGAACCAATAATTACACCAAGTGGTGAAATGGTCAGGGTGGGTTTGGAGGGTGCGTTAGGATTGTTGAAGGGTAGGATAGAGAGCCAGGAAGACAGTGTCATCAGCATACTGGTGAAGGTGGACAGGTGGGGGTGGCTTTGGCATATCTCCAGTATACAAGAGATATAGGAGAGGGGAGAGGACAGAGCCCTGGGGGATGCCAGCAGTAGGATAAAAGATACAGGAGTTGGTGTTGTGGAGGGTGACATAGGAAGGATGGCACGAGAGGAAGGAAGCGACCAGATGGACAAAATTGATAGGCAGGGCGTAGGTTTGGAGTTTAAAGAGGAAACTGGGATGCCATACACAGTTATACGCATTTTGGAGGTCGAGAGAAAGAAAAATGGCGGAGCGATGGGAGCTAAGCTGGAGGGAGAGAAGGTGAATGAGGTTAAGGAGTTGGTCTTCAGTGGAGAAGGAGGGTCAGAAACCACACTGGGTAAGGGGGAGGAGGTAGCTTTGATTAAGGTGTTGATGGATATGGTGGGAGAGGATGGATTCGAAGACCTTACTGAAGATGAAGGTGAGGCAGATGGGACGATAGGAAGAGGCGACAGAAGGGGGTTTGTTGGGTTTGAGGAATAAGAGGAGTCTTCTGCTGGTCAAGGTAGAAGCCGGTAGAGAGGATGACGTTATAGAGATGGGCGAGGACAGTCAGGAAGGAAAATGGGCTTTCTCTAAGATGGCGGTAAGTGACACAGTTGTGACCAGGGTCCGTGTTGCATTTGGACTAGAAGATACGTTTAATGTCTTGTGCTGTGATTGGAGTGTTGTGTGCTGGAGTGTTGATGTCGGGCGGGGGGGGGGGGGGGGGTCAACTGCTCAAAGTACTGGAGACTGGGAGCAAGTGGAGCGACCGAGGTATCGGCACGTTCCATGACGATGGGGAAAAGAGAATAATCAAAGTGAGGATAATCTGGGATGGAGAAAACCTTGGAAAGGTGGGAAGCGAGCCGGTCTAACGGTTTAGACGTGTTTATAAAGCCAGGTCGGCGGAGTGCTGCCTCAGTCATATGAGTTCCGATTGGTGGAACACTGCCACATTTTGTCTAGAAAAGTAGTTCCGTGTTTATTTGGAAAGTCTGTTTTGTTTCTGTCCGCTGGCGATGTTTCTCTCTGCGCTCCTGAAAAGGGTCAGTAACCCATCTTGCGAGTCGATTCTGCGGGATCTCTAACAATAAGGAGCCGCTACGACTTCCTATACAAACAACATCTTCCCGTTTGTACAACGTCAAGATCGTGCCATCCAGTGGATTACAGATCTTGTTCTGACTTTGCTGTTGCCATGTTGGCTGAGGCTGAGGGAATCTGAAACCTGACCTTTTCTCATATGGGGCAACATTTCGTGTGGACTGTTTTTGATGACTGTTTCTCATGACACCAGAGGACACATTGAACTTTCTCCTGGTTTTAGTACATGTATTCAAAATGTCATCCGCTTCTATCGTTGTTAGGACACTGGACCATATAACAAATAAGTAAGTATGTATGTAAACAAAAATTTGAATACGTCACAAGCAGTTCAAGATAATAAGTATTTGCCATATTTTATGCCTTATGAATGTTAACAATCAGTGAAAGACTTCTGAGACACACTGTATTATGTGATGATAAGAGAAAGTATTTTTTTTGTTACTTGATCTGAATAGGTCTGTGTTTTGTTCGAATATTGTATATCTACCGTTAATACATTATTTATGAAAAGGATAGCAAATTTGATATAAAAATCTTGTACAAATTTGGGAGCGATTTCCAATCGATGTGGGGGAGGGACTTAAATGTTTTTCATTGAGTGTTCCTTTTCGTAAGCCGGCCGAAGTGGCCGTGCGGTTAAAGGCGCTGCAGTCTGGAACCGCAAGACCGCTACGGTCGCAGGTTCGAATCCTGCCTCGGGCATGGATGTTTGTGATGTCCTTAGGTTAGTTAGGTTTAACTAGTTCTAAGTTCTAGGGGACTAATGACCTCAGCAGTTGAGTCCCATAGTGCTCAGAGCCATGTGCCAACCTTTTCGTAAAAATAATACAAACACCAGTAGGATCACCAAACTGCATATGGGATAACTAGCTGACTGTGAACGTTAAAACAGTGCAATTAAACTTAGATGAAAGTTAGCTTGCCTCACATCTTCTTCGTTTTGGTGATTACATCTGGCAATTCCTAAATGGTGTGAGTGTGGAAGTTGGCGGTAGTAAGGGCTGGAAATTCTGATCCCGACTCCCCCCCTATACTCAGTTGTAATATGGAGACGTCCTCCTGTATGTCACATCGGCAGCAATTGTGTAATCTCTTAGGTGTCTTGCACCAAGTCTGCTTTCTTCAGTTTCCTGGCAACAAGTGCCGCTTCACTTTACTCTTCAAAACTAGTCTCTTTCTACCAGTGTAGAAATCTCTTGGTCAATTACAGTAGACCTTGCGACTGCTGATCAATAATAATTTCTTAAATAAGTTAAACAAACTTCTACTCTCACAGATTTTGTCATGGTTACCCAGTGATAGTCTAGCACAAGGAGTGTGGCACAAAATCTCTCACATTCCATGAGAGGTTTCTAACCTGAGCAAACCAACTCATAAAGAGACATTGGGAATGCACCTTCTACAGAAATAATTATTGTACACGAATTAGAATGCCCATTATTAGGATTCTCAATGAACATTCTTTCATATTCTGATGGCAGAGAAATGGCTGGCATCACACTTTACTATTCTGGTGGCTACACCTGGCTTTACCTATTACCTTTCCAAAAGTATTCCTTCGGATGTATCACATTATACAGTTTTATGGCAGATAAGCCAATGCAAGTCCCCTTCTGTGTTGAGATGGAACATGATCGATTCTGCACTTAATACCTGCTGAAGGGATCAGCTTTTAGCTCCAAATACGTTTATGATCCCTCCTGGTACTTATGTGTAAACTGCTATGTTGTGTGACCTGCCAGAAATAGCTCTCCAAGTCAGCAGAAAATAAAAGTATCTCCTTGTCTATAATAAAAGGAGAAGAAAAGAAGGAGTAATTAACTGTGTAATCATTGGTAGTATAGAATAATGTCTGCATTTATGATGCGGTATTAAAGAATCGAATACATTGACAATTCAGATATCCATATTAGATTATGAAATATGTTACGTGACAGTTTGAAGCTAAACTGCCACATGAGACCAACTGAGTTCTGATGTGCTGTTTGTGTACACGCGTGAACAGCAATTTTTGGATCGGAGATGGATCAATTTCATGTTAGGATTCTCTATAACAACTCGACCACTGGGAACAGCACAGATGTCTTACAAGTAATGATGTTAGTACTGTTTTACATAAATTCAGATGGAACCAAACTTGGTCCTTAGTCAGACATGATTTACTTCATGTATCGTATGGCCCATTAACTTTCATGATTCCTTTCATTATTAGTCACAAGTCAAGAGTTTGAATCTCTGTATATAGAAATCAAGCGTTCATGTTGCGTCCATTTAGTCCAGAAATCCCTACTGACTAATTATGACCAGTACATTATTATCGCCGGCCGCAGTGGCCGTGCGGTTCTAGGCGTTACAGTCTGGAGTCGAGCGACCGCTACGGTCGCAGGTTCGAATCCTGCCTCGAGCATGGATGTGTGTGATGTCCTTATGTTAGTTAGGTTTAATTAGTTCTAAGTTCTAGGCGACTGATGACCTCACAAGTTAAGCCGCATAGTGCTCAGAGCCATACATTATTATCGTTTACTCATTTGGAACCAAGTCATTAGCGTTTTTTGTGTACGTTCCATGTAAATAAAGTTTCAGGAATACACTCCATCTGCTAAATTAATGTTCATTTTGCTGCTGCTTTGTTGATTAAACTTCACCACAGTGTGTATACCTGTAGACCTTCGCTCCTCCTGTAATCTAACAACGTGTACCCTGTCAGAAAAAGTTAATTGAAATGTTTGGTAACGATTAATACCTGATCAGTTGCTCCAGAGTTCGAGAGTTAACTTTCGTTACGCAGTTCTTTCCTTAGGACACAAACTAGGGCTAACAGTAAGTTAATATTCATAGAAATTCAGACGATTTGGCACTCAGGGCCAAGTGATGATTTAAGGCACGGTAGTTGTGTAAGAGACAGCTCTCAATTACCCAAAGGAGAAAGGCAGGGAACCACTTTTAGTGTGTTTCATAGCCATGTTGCCCTTTATTGGCTTTGAGTGCTTATTACGTGTTGAGTTGGGGGAGTCAGAGACTTGCTTCTTGACACATCCTACAGTTGCGTCGTTTATAAGCAGGAGCAACATACAGAACATACAGTACCAACTTATATGTTAATCATAATTTTGTAATAACAGATCGAAGAAAGTTGAAATCAATATACTGAAACAAATATTGTCTTTTAAATAAGGAATCTGTCTCCATGAAAGTTAAAAATCTGGTGAAAATAAAATTATTTATTGATTTATAAATTTGCTCTTCCTCCACTGGGAAGAAAACAATGATTCTTTGGTTGGACTGTAAAATCTGTTTAATCCTCCGCGTCGTTACTTATGTATTCTGCAAGTGATAATGACCTATTCACTTACTAGCCTAAAGCAGAATACTTACATAGTCATCCCAGCGAGGATAGTCGTTGTGTACAATGTAGTTCCACACGTGAACTCCATAACCCAGTAGACAATTTTTCTCATGTGAAGTGCTGAAAGTGAAATAAATCTTCATCAAAGGTAACTGACATTGATGTAGATTTGAAAGAAAATTTTTAGTTAGTAAATTTCGTCGAAGAAAAATCTGTTACTGTCGTATTTAGAAGAATTTCCAGAAGCGCTTGTCCTCATTTCATCCTCTGCCTTTGCCAATTTCTCTGCCTCTCTGTCTTCCCCCTTCAACCCGCTTCACCACTCCCCTTTTCACCCCCTTAGACTGTTCCACAACAGACCAAAGAAGAATGAACACTTTCGACGTCACGATTTACAGCAATGCATCAATTACGATATTATATTGGTTTCTATTATTTGTGTGATTTATTGCTATAGTATAGTGAAAAAATTTGTTTTCCCTCAAACTGCAGTAGTACGTGTATGAACATTCCGTGCAGGATTTTTCTTTTCCGAAAATTAAGTAGGGAATAATTGTCACTATAAATACTAGCAACTAAGACCAGCATGTGTTCCTTCAGGAAAGTCCCAAAAAACAAATGAAGTACATCTTCCGGGTGAAAGAGCGTCAGTGATTCAGTGCGAATTTTAGTGCTTCTAATTAACTAAACAATGTTAGTAAAAATTAGCTGATGTTGCTTAAGTGAAACAGGAGGTGGACAACATGTGACAAAAGACACACTGAATGGACAATGACACACGTTATTAGTGTTGTACGTCTCGTTCATCTTTTTGCATTCATACTAATACAATCAGGCGTCCTATTGACCAGTAATGTCTCTTACACAGGTAACTCCATTTAGTTGGATTATGTAGCAGCTTACCAGTAACATATCGTTCGAAAGATGTGTGATGTGTATACACTTTACGTTCCAGAGATTACAAAAGCGTTTACAGTTCTACTGTCTGATAGTAAACGTAGTTCTGAGACTGCTCTAAGAGTAGTTCCCCCCCCCCCTTCCCCCCCCCCCAGTCCAACTTGGCGGAAACATTTCTTGATGATTCTTCCCAATGTACACCACAGTACGCAACAGAGAAACTAAAGTAGGATGAGCTTCACAGGACCAGATAGCCATGGTTTCAATAATATCAAATGGAGTTTCGAAAGATGATGTTTAAAGCTCCTTTTATGTGTTTTGTCGTGACAGCTTGTTTTTATTACAGACAGCTGTATTTATTTGATAATGAAGGCTTGTTATTATGCATATGGCAATAATAAAGATTTACGTCCTTTTTATGGAAGACCTTACGACGTGCGTAATAGGACTGAACAGCGAATAAATGGTTGGTGGACGCAAACGAACCATCATTGCACTTTTGGGCTAGAGCCAGCCTCCGATACGAATTCGTGGTTTTCGTGTCACTTCACTACTGGTGACGTACACAGTAATGCCGTATTGCAGTTAGTTACACCTAAATATGAAATATTTCATTTTAAAATACGCTGTCCTGTGTGCCTGTTTCTATCGTTCACTTTTGTTGTTCATACCGTGGAAGACTATTAAAATTGTGGTAGATCCCATCCTTGCCAGTAAATATGAAAATGCAAACTGTATCGTCCACCGAAACAGGGGCAGATAATAAATTCTGATCGTTTGGAGGTATTCTACGCTCGCACACTACGATCTCAAGACATTTGTCTTCAACGCATGTGGAAAATAACTACACATAAGTTGAAATGGATGAGCAAATCACACAATTACAAAAATTTGAGTAGAACTTCAGGTAATAACGGAATCATACGGAAGCGACGACTAATCAGTATTCTACAAAATAATTAACTGTAGTACCCTGATGCAGACCCTGTGGTGTTGCGTTGATAATAGGTCTTCGTTTTTTCGGCTTGGATGTTAATTACGCCAGTTGTAGGTTTGTGGCGTTCAACACGAGAAAGGAAACTATTGAGAGAAACTGTGGAGGTGGCGGCAGTAGAAAATAATCCTCTTACAACAATTTAGCATCAGATCTCTCCACCAACAGACGTGCAATGTTGGCAAAGATATTATATATAAATCCAGATGCTTCAATAATTTTCTCTGCAGATAACAGCGCTCTTCTATCTGTTACAAATAAAATACCCACTGTCAAATTTCTCCTGCTCAAATAACCTTGAACAAATTTCTGTAGATAAAACTGATTTGGTAAAGTCCTAAAATTGATCTAATACTGTACTGTGTTCACATAAAAAATCGCGAATTAAAGTTCAAGATTGCTCTGTATTATACGTTTGACAATATAACAAGACGTGTAACTGCCAAGGGTATAAAAAAGACTGACTAAATATTTGTGAGTAGACAAAATCAAACTTCCATAAACAATTCCTTTTCATTCTTTTTGGTAAATATTGTGGACACCTCGGGCGCATCTCGGGGCAGCGACGGCCTTCGGCACGCAGACATCGGTGACCGGATACACGCTACGCTGTTCGCTCCGGCGAAACTCCGCGCGTTACCCGCGTTATTCAGCGACTTGGAACAGAAGTACATCATCCGCTTCTGTGGTAACGTATACAAAAATAAGTTCGACAATACACACAACATACAAGCAGTACAGTTCTTCAAACAATCCATTAAACAAAAATAAATGAACCAAACATTCAGCCGGCTAAAGTAAGATGGTATCTTTAAAATTTTGGGGCACCACAATACGAAGGGTTATTGATGAAACTACATAGATGTAAATATTATCCAGAGAGTCCGAAACATGGCACGTATTTAAAAATGTGCAACTGATACTGAAAAATAAATGATAGTTGTTTTTAATATTAATGCTGCTGGTGTTCTATCGCGAGGAATGTGTCGCTATAGAATTAGCTTTTAACTAACGTACGGGTAAAACAGATATCTGCCTATTATATACTACAACAGTTAGGTGTAAAAAATCGCTTCTGAAGTTGCCGAAGACTTCAAAAGGTGTAATCTCGTTAGCAACATAACGTTTTCGGATGAGAAGCTACAAAGCGTTATTTTACATATTCCAGTTATCGCAGACATAAAAACTACTGTGGCATTCGGTACGTCCAACACTATCATCAAACTGAGCAATCGTCCATGTTTAGGAGAGATGGCTACAGGTACATGTTGTGCTTACTATCAGTGGCAATTAAGATGAGAATAAACACATTTAGTTTAGGTTCCCGGTCTGATCTTCCTCCGTACCATGGAAAATATGAACAAATGCAGGCAGAGAGATGATGCTCTGCCAAACTTGATAAAGTAAAACAACAAAATTATGTAAGAGGTGGATTGGATAACGGCTTTAAACACCCCATGTTTATTTTCAAGCTTATAGCTGTACACACAATCTCTTCCCCACGGCTGTATATCGCACATCCTGTACTGTCCTTAGCTATCCATCCCCCAGTCTTCTGATAATGTTGACAGCTGCAAAATCAGTTCATTTTTCAACAACAGTCAGGCGAAGGTGATAGAATACTACGTGGCAGAAAGAGTAGCCTACTGCGTTGTGCGAAAAACTACAAATAAAAAAATACTCCACTGTGCCAACACATTACGATCAGCTGCTTAATAGATTGATGGCCATGTTAAGACCGCAGCACATTTGCGTTTCTGCATGGTATGAATTCGACAAGTACTTTAAAATGAACACAAACAGCCTCGACTGCAAAACACATTTATTTTGTGGAAAACGCCTTCGGTCAGTTTTTGACCACTTTCAGACCTCATACGTTGATGGTAGGTCGTGACGGTAAATGGAGTGACTGTTACAACTCCACGAGAAATGGTCTTAAAAATTACTAATGCGACAAGTCCTCGGTGAATTTCCACAGGTATGTGGCACCCCATGACTACGTCCAGATCGCGTAATTCCCATAAATTACGGGCCTGTATTTTAAGGACGCAAAGTTGTCACCCCATAACGTAAAAATATGTTCCATCTGGTTCAGATCAGGTGAATGTGGTGGCCACGGCATAAACGTCAGCCACTGTCATGATCCTCAGACGCCTGTAGCACGATCTTGGCGTTGTGAAACGGATAGTTACCCTGGTGGAAGGTACCAGGGCTGGCGGTGGGGACAAGCACGATGGATGGTTTGCATTAATGTTCATGTAGACCACAGCTGTCATGGCGCCTTCTATTACCACCCTAGGTCTCATGGAAACCTAGGTGAACGTCTCCTATAGCCTGGTGGTCCTTAAACCACTTTCCATAGAGGCTCATGAAAGTAGCCCGCGAACAGCCGATCATCTTCACCGTTTCCGAGATTTTGGTTCCTAGCCGGCAAGCCATAAGCTTATGCCCTTAGTCAAATTTGTGTATGCCAGGGGATTTCCCCGTTTGAGGCTCGTATCGTTACTATACTCATTCCCCACTCGTCTCTGTTCCGACGTCACTTGCCCCCAACTTCAGCTAGCAGCATTTAATCTCTCTGTGGACAGTGGTCATAACGTTTTCGCTTGTCAGTGTATACACGAATGTAGCAACTACTCTCGAAATCAGACTAAAAAATCTGTGCCATAGACATAATGAGCTACAAACAATTAAGGAATTATATACGAATGTCCTACATAACGTCCTAGTAGAACTTGTAAACTATGAACATCGTGGCACAATACTGTTATTTGCCATGAGGGGCATTTCAGCCACGGAACACCCACGATCGACCGCTACAGCTTTAATTTTATTTAATTTTATTCAGCGTGTTTTAATGGTATAGGTACAAATATTGCGACAGTTGTTACTTTAGTATTTACTCACTTCGTTGCGTTAGTTGTCTTTTCTCTGCGTCCAACAGTCTTCCCGCAAACACGTCACATAATTACTAAACGATCATTTCTGCACGGTCGTAACTGCGCTGTGAAGTGTACTACGCCTGTCTGTATTGATTGTCAGTGCAGCGTCCATGCACCAACACTTCAGTATGTGACCTGTTACGTAGGGGAAAATAAACATTAACGGCTTGTTTGTACCACGTGTACTTGGAGGTAGTAGCCGAACTTAAAAATATTGCTCATTCAATTATTAGTCCACAAATGAAGTAAATAGTAATGTAATGTTGTTCAACACACTGAGCTCAGTCGTCAACTTATGGGGTGCATCAAGAAAATAATGGCGCTGCACCATTAAGTGTCTCGTGTTCAATGACAAAATCTGCTACAATTGTTAAAATTGTTTATTTCTGAAAAGAAAGAACAACTCAGTTTCAGGACCTGTGTACTATCTTCAGGTGGATCTGAAAAATTTCAAATCAATGACAGCACCTAACCACATTATTAACATAAGAAAAGTTAAACCGAACGAACAAAAATTCATTAGAAATACTCGTGTGTGCTAAAAAAAAAAAAAAAAAAAAAAAAGAGGAAAACAGGACGGCCCAATGACAGAACAGCGGATGTTTCAAATTGACAACAATTCAACTTACCATAACTTTAACTTTTTTTTAAGCTTAAGTTGATTAGAGGAGATGCACAAAACTGAAATCATTTTTCTGCTTGGGTAATCACTCTGTTTTTAGCTGCTTCATTTACTGTGAGGATGTTGTTGACTCCATGTTCGCTTGCATTAATGAGTTATATCTTGTGACTAATTTAGAGTGTGAAGTTTTCTCTCTTCTATTTGTATTATCGATCTGTATCCAACCATTTGAACAGTTGTGCTCCTGAGCAGAGGTGAACGCTGCACTGCCTTCCGATTTGTTACGATGCGAGTCTTTTATAATTGTTGAATTCAACACTGTCCAAGAATTCAAATTAACGTCTCTCCTGTTATGCTTATTGATTTCAAGTTTTCAAGGCAGGTAGATCAAGTTGGTACAACTTGTGTAAATTATTAAAGATTGAATGCCTGTGAAGCTGGCTAAATTAAAAATTGAAATAAAACTTTATGATTTTTTTGATTGAAGTTATCTATAGTCTGGTAACTTTCGCTCATCCAAGTCCTCGCCAGCAGTTTCAGCTTGAATATTATTCGTCGGTCACCTCGTAAAAGGGTGTCTGCACGTTGCAACACTGAAGGCGTCCCAGCTGCATAAGGCCGGCCAGAGTGTGTCAGGTGAGACACATTTCCTTCCTCTTGTTCTGCTGGGGTCGCATGTTTTAGTGAGCAATTTACTTTCATTTAATGACCAGCCGACGTCCGTAGACATTGGGATAACGCCTATGAATATTTATGATGGTCTGGATTACCTTCAGAAGTACAGTAACTGCTCTTTGCTCAGTCGAGGATGCAATTTTTGGGAGTGGTTATGGCTCTGCCGTCGAGGCAGGAATGTTTAATGATGTCGCATATAAGGTTTTTGAACAAAAACTGCATTGCTGACTGAACGTCTCTCTCATACACTCTGTCTTCCCCTACCGGCCCAATATGGCAATTAATAATGATTCCATCTTCGGAATTAGAAGCGTTGTCTCTGGGCCAGCAACACCAAATAAATATTGGCTGGTGGTGGAAACTACACGATGATATTATTAATCCATCCGTTGGAGTGATACTGTAGTAAATTCCACAGAGATTCGGCTAACGGACGGTACTGTACGATGAGGTGAAGTGTGGTATGTTACTAAAACCCACTACCATTTTTGTAACAGGAAAAGCGAATTATAAAAATGTTACTGAAAACGTAAGAGAAGCCGTAGGATGATAGGAACGAATGAAACTTTTGTAAGCGCAAAACAAGAAATGAAGCGATTAGCAATATGGATTAAACGCGCATATTCAGTCTAGATGCCTTCCTTTGAAGTATCACGATAGAGGCATAAACAGATATCTCTCTATGGCACGGGAGAGTAGCGTTAAGTCATCTGTGACGTACAGATTATTAAATTAGAGTCACGGTATCTCGTTCTTTCCACTTCAAAGGACGGCATACATATTGCATAGCCAGAACGCTACGACCACCGGACTAAAGGCTCGTCTTCCGTAAGTTTAACGTTTGCTGTGCACCCAGCCACGAATTAGGAAGAAAATGAAGGCAAGCTTTTTACGCTCTGTCGGCAACAAAATCATTAGAACATGAATTCCACAAGCGATTGGTGCGTGGGTGCAAGTAGACGGCGCCGGATATCCTCCCGCAGATCACAAAACTCACGCAGAGTAGCAAAAGGTGTCTGTCATTCCTGTGGTTTCGCTTGCTAAATTCACAGGCAGCGCTGATACACGGAGCACGCTGTGGACCAGGATACAACCTGGATATCGTTATAGCTCCTTCGTAAGGAAAGTGCCGTATCTGGTGGGCCGATCATAAAACGAAAAATGTATAGTCACGTGGAGCCCAATACAGCTTTTAGTAATTCCATTCCATGTCAAATCCACTAATTTCGTAACATTTTCTTGCTCGACCATCACGGAACTCGGTGAAGGTTTTTGTGAATATTTTCGCATGTCCCCGATGAACACTGGTAATGTTTAACGTTTGTCGAAGCAATATTGGCAGAGATATAGTCACTTGTCTGCCTCTATGCGCGATTTCACGGAGACCGAGAGTGTATTTCTGGCGATTATATAAATGGTTGGTTACTTTTGAATACATTGTGGGAGCGAACAGTGATCAATGTGTTACAAATATTTACTATCAAAAACAGTCTTGATCACAATTTATTTATTACGGCGACCGGTTTCGACCACTACTGTGGTCATCTTCAGACCTATAAGTCGTATAAAAAGCTATACTTAGAGGGCTACATACATTAAAGAAAATACATAAACTTATAAAGCTATAAAACGATGAATTACCAATGAGTAATACCCTCCTTTGGTTGTAAATCACCACTGACGAAACCAGTGCACGTCTTACTGTATATAATGAAGGCTCCGCCCACTTCTGACGGAATGATGTCATTACTAACCAATGGGTTATAGGTCGAATAATAATGTAAAATTTCTTAGTTGAAAGAACATTGTCAATAAAGGAAAATAAACACGCACTAAACTTAGCTTGTTTAACAGCTATTGTCAATTAATAAGTGTTAAAAATATTTAAACATGTAGAATAAATGAACTTCGTTTTGGCACTGCATAGGTTGCCCTCTCAAGGCGTGTTAGTGAACCATTTGCAACCACTGGTTGCCATGGTGAAGTTGGACACCATTCCAAAGATGTGGCAGCAGTCTTCTTTCCAATGAAGTTTTGGTTAAATCGATAGGCAAACTAGTGGTTGCCATGGTGAGGATAAACGCCAGTCCAAAGATGTGGCAGTAGGCTTCTTTCTAAAGAAGTTGTTGCGAAAGTGGAATGGCAAAGACTGTTACGTCAGACGATGTACTATTGAGCAGCAACATGTCTTTATTGAAACGAATTTCAATGAGTAGGCTGCAATAATCGTTAACTCACATGTATAGTACACGCTACACAGATTCGATTTACTGGTGTAATAAGAGACTTCCATTTACATAGATTACATAATAATTCTTACAGTTCAATATTAAAATATATCGAGAGGGCACAGTAGTTGTGAATATTTATGAAATATCGTCTAAGAAGTTCATTTGTAGATTCCATTTTTTTTTTTTTTTTTGCTTGTGATAATTTCAAGTGGAATTGCTATGTCTTATGTTGCATGCCAGTCTTATAAACAAATGAAAATGGAAGAAATTTAAAATTATAATACTACGAGCCGTAGTGTGAAAAATAAAGGGTTGTGAATTAGCAATATGCTGTCTTAAAGCATATAAGCAAACATTCTAAACACAAAATAACGTTTGGCGAAATGAAATTACAAAGTAAAGATAAAATATTTCCTAATGGCCTTAATAATTTTAAGGTAACGGCCTTGTCACAGTGGCTACACCGGTTCCCGTGAGATCACCGAAGTTAGGCGCTGTCGAGCTGGCACTTGGATGGGTGACCATCCAGGCCGCCATGCGCTGTTGCCATTTTCGGCGTTCAGTCAGCCTCGTGATGGCATTTGAGGAGCTACTCGACCGAATAGTAGCGGCTTCGGTCAAGAATACCATCATAACGACCGGGGGTGCGGTGTACTGACCCCACGCCCCTCCTACCCGCATCCTCCACTGAGGATGACAGGGCGGTCGGATGGTCCCGGTAGGCCACTCGTGGCCTGGAGAAGGAGTGAGTGTTAAATAATTTTAAAAACGAAGGACAGAAGAGTGAACATTCTAAAGCAGATCGTCGAAAAGCTCAAAAAAATGTTTGTCTTTGAATTCAAGTTGTTCAATTAAAACAGGTAACGTTTTACTTTAGTGAAGTGAATACATTTCAATTTCTTCTAATATATTTAGCAGTAGTCCTTTTGGTATAGTATGTAATATTTTCAAGTTGTTAGAAATGCAACCCTCAGAATGATTGTATCCATCAGAATGTTGACCAAATATTGATTTGGTACGTGCAGTACCAGTAGTATGTTCCTTAAAACGTGTTCGAAAGTTTAGTGCGTCTTTATATTCCTTTCTTGACAATGTTCTTTTAACTGAGAAATTTTACATTGTTATTCGACCTATAACCCATTGGTTAGTAATGACATCATTCCGTCAGAAGTGGGCGGAGCCTTCATTATATACAGTAAGACGTGCACTGGTTTCTCGAGTAGTGATTTACCACCAGAAGGAGGTTCTTACTCATTGGTAATTCATCGTTTTATAGCTTTATACCTTTATGTATTTTCTTTAATGTATAATAGCCCTCTAATTATAGCTTTGTATACGACTTATAGGTCTGAAGATGACCACAGTAGTGGTCGAAACCGGTCACTGTAATAAATAAATTGTGATCAAGATTGTTTTTGATAGTAAATAATTGGTTGGTGTCTGTTCCTTCGGTCAATGGATCCACGACATTCAGTGCGGGGGCAGAGTTAGCTCCGTCCTCCTGCAGGAACCTCTAAGTATGGAGCACAAGTGCAGGGGCTGCGGATAGGCGGCACTTTGTGGAAATGTGGGTCAGCCGAGAGATGTGCCGAGATCGTCCGCGCAAACACTGTACGGGTGGCGCAGTAGTTAAAGCAACTGCCTAGTAAATACAGTACGGTTTTAGCAGCCGAGTAGTGTGGTCGTGCTATCTGTTTCCGCCTGCAGTGCGGGTCCACTTGCCTTATGTACTTCCTTCGGCTGACACTAAGGTGACGCCGTAGCGTGAAAAGATCAAGGCGAATCAATCCCGAAAATCAACATTGAGATACCTTTTAGAAACGATTTTGCTAGGTCAAAAGCACTCAAAAATGGTTCAAATGGCTCTGAGCACTGTGGGACTTAACAGCTGTGGTCATCAGTCACATAGAACTTAGAACTACTTAAACCTAACTACCCTAAGGACATCACACATACCCATGCCCGAGGCAGGATTCGAACCTGCGACCGTAGCGGTCGCGCGGTTCCAGACTGAAGCACCTAGAACCGCTCGGCCTCTCCGGCCGGCAAAAGCACTCAATATCGAGCGGTTTTTAAAGGATGCGGCCAAGGTACCAGCTGCTGACATCGTCAGCATCCACTATATTACTATTGTAAGTAGCACAGTCTATGTGAAACTTACAAACAACACAACGTGAGACAGGTTTCGTCGCGACGTGGAGCAAGGACCAGGTTTCTGTCACGCAGACGGCAATGTTGGCAACGTGGAGTTTCTCATTCCGGATTGGGACTGCTGACTATACGCATATTTGAACTACCGTTCGAATTCCCGGCGGCAAACGTCGTGGCTGCGCTCCGCCCCAGTGGTACAGTACACGAACAAAAGGCAGTGAAGTGCACCAACTCTAAGATGTATCCACTTGTAAGTAGGCTGTTTAGGTTTTTTTATTGATAACGCCACCTCTGTATGAAAATCACTGGCTGTGCTGTGTGCAGTCTGTGGCTGCTTTGCATTGTTGTAATACTCGCCATTGTAGTGTTAGGCAGCTGGCTGTGAACAGCGCGTAGCGTTGCGCAGTTGGAGGTGAGCCGCCAGCAGTGGTGGATGTGGGGAGAGAGATGGCGGAGTTTTGTAATTTGTCATGAACTGCTATATATATTATGACTATTAAGGTAAATACATTGTTTGTTCTCTATTAATATCTTTCATTTGCTAACTATCCCTATCAGTAGTTAGTGCCTTCCGTAGTTTAAATCTTTTATTTAGCTGGCAGTAGTGGCGCTCGCTGTACTGCAGTAGTTCGAGTAATGAAGGTTTTTGTGAGGTAAGCGATTTGTGAAATGCATAGGTTAATGTTAGTCATGGCCATTCTTTTGTAGGGATTTCTGAAAGTCAGATTGCGTTGCGCTAAAAATATTGTATGTCAGTTTAAGGACAGTCATGTATAATTGTTCAAAAAGGGGACGTTTCATATGTCGACCCTTAGCCGAGGATACCTCACTGGAATCTTCTGATTTTTTCTTGTAGTTTGTGTAATTAGTGTAGATTTTGTTTATTGCTAGCGCGTAATTATAGAGAGAATTTCCTTTGTAGTTGTAGTTTTTCATTGTTGTACAGTAAAACAGTTGTGGCATGCATGTAGATTTGCAGCAAGTTTTTCGCAGCTGCGCTTGCAATTAACTAAATATTATTTTCAGTGCTATGTTAATGTGTTCCCCTATTTTTGCTCTTCAAATTGTGCTTTTCTGTGTTATCGTGTGAAATATTGTGACAATTATGGCGTGTGAAAAACGTAATACTAGGCTCCAAAGTAAACTGAGAAATGACAGTGAAGACGAAAGCAGTGTGTTAGCGCCGCAGAGTAATGAATTAACTAATGTTCAAAGTAGTAATTTGGTAATTGCGCATAGGGAAATTGAGCGGGCGGCAAACAATGGCGTAGGCAGTGAAAGAATTAGTGAACAGGGAAGCATTATCGATCGATCGATCGGCAACAGCTCGCCTCAGGAATCGGGAATGACAGAACACAATATTGCAAATACTGTAGACTCAGGTTTTGGGTTCTCACCGTTTTCTCAAATGAGTCAAGAAACATTTTCTGCTTGTCAAAATGTGAATGTTGCCGGTGCAACTTCACTGCCGAAAAGCACTGAGGAACATGTTTCAGACACCAGTGCATTGTTATTACAATTAATGCAACAAATGGGACAAAAGCTTGAAAAGTTAGACACAATGGAACAACACCAGAGACAAACACAGGAACAGTTAGACACAGTGGAACAAAATCTCAAAAAGTTAGACACAATGGAACAAAATCTTCAAAAGTTAGACACTACACTTGAACAAACACGTGAAGATTTAACCACTGAGTTACATAACATCGAATCGAAATGTCAAAAGGTCTGTAATGACGTAAAAGCACAAATTTGTGAGCATTTCCAACCTATTTTTTCGCATCATGAAAATGTATCACAGAATCATGAAGCAGCCATAAAAGAACTGCAAACTATTGTTCATGAAAATCATGAGACCTTGCAAGCTAAAATTGACTCAGTTGCATCTACCGATTCGGTTACGCAACTTGCAAGAACTCAGGAAAACTTAAAGGACACAGTAGATACTCTGAAAATTGGTTCAGAAAGACACATGGAGAAAATAAGTACACTATCGGAGAAAGTAGCCGAACTTTCGGATCAGATCACTAACTTATCTACAAAGGTAGATGATGATCTGAATGACACAAGACCCGTAGCCTTCACTGACACAGAAGAGTATGAACAAATAAGAAAATTCAAACAAAATCAAAATCAAATCAATACACAGTACAAAAGAGAAATCCGGGAAGTACAAGATCAGTTGACGCAGGTAATACAAGAATTACGTATTTCAGAGGACACTCACGCTCCAACACGGGAAGAGGGACTTAGAAATACGGAAAAGCGCCAAAATAATAACACAGGGCATTTCGGAAGTTATCAAAGAAATTGGCAATGTGCACCGAATTTTGAGATGGAATGGCCGACACGACGTAACAATGACCGATATGCGACTCGCCGACATGATGATTTTGACTATAAGCTGTTCATTACTACATGTAAATTCAAAACATTTAAGAATCCTGGCAATGACATTCATCTACAAGCATGGCTCCATCAATTCTCTCATTGTTTTCCTCCCAACTGGTCGTTAGAACACAGATTAGAATTTATGTGTGGCTACTTAGAGAATGAGCCAGCTGTAAGAATGCGATCGGTCATTCACGATTGCCACAGTGAAGGAGAATTTTACCATGCCTTCCTCTCAGCATATTGGTCTCAAGCCACACAAGACCGAGTAAAACATGGCATCATAATGATGAAACATTTCGAACAATCTGAATTCTCCAGTTTTGTGAAATATTTTGAAGACATGTTGCATAAGAATCAGTATCTTTCAAACCCATACAGCCCCTCAGAACTCATCCGCATTTGCTTACTCAAATTGCCTGAACATTTACGACATATTATTTTAGCAGGACGTTGGAAAGAAGACATTGAGGCTTTTCAGGGACTTTTACAAGAACCGAAAATTGACACAGACAGTCGCGGGATGCGAAAACAGGAAAACAATCACTACAGGTCACATCCGTCACCATTCCGTGACGACAGAAACAATAACTGGACACGACAGGTCTATTCTTACAACGCAAATCGTGACCAAAATAGACACCACCCGTACGACAACCGTTGGCAGAGTAGTAATAATTACAGGGAAAGATCACCTCTCTGCGGTAGTGACTATCACAGAGACAATCAGAGAAACAGACAATATGGGAACCAAAATAATTATTATTACGGGAGACAGAATAACTTTAGACGCAACGGTCCAGCGCGCAGTTACGATTCAGGGAGAAATTAACACCACTTAACCGACAAGAAAGAAACTACAGGAACTACCGACATGACGACAGACGATGTGATCCTAACGACAGACCTGAATTGCATCAGAACTGGCAGGATTCAAACAGAGCAGGGCCTTCTCGTCATGGTGAATTTGTAGAAGTTAGGTCTCCAAACCCCAATAACGACGCGCGCCAACAAAGAGACCATAGGCAATGACTCACACCGCTGGCAGCCACAAAACGTACTTATGAAACTGACGACGCAGCTGCCGTAGCTAGTAATTACGTAAAAATGGAAGACATTAGGGACATCTTACTCCAAGAGCACGACGTAAAACATAACAACATTGCATATCCTGTGATTCACATTACAGTAAATGATGTAAAATTTACGGTAGTAATTGACTCTGGCAGTCCCATTTCAGTAATCAGTGAAACAGCCTTTAGCAAATGCAACAAATCGAACGATTGCCCCACACTTCCGTTACGTAAGATTAAATTGCAAGGTGCAATCTTTGGAAAAAGTGTAGATGTACGCCAACAAAAAGTGTAGATGTACGCCAACAAACCAACTTAGAATTATTTTGTCAAAGCCACAGATTCTCTATGAACTTTCTTATTGTTCCATTATTGTCGACGGAAATTATACTGGGAGTAGACTTTTTGAATGAATACAAAGCAATCTTAAACTTTCACGATGCTGAAATAACTTTAGAAAAATAAGGTAAGTCAGTAGCTTTGAAATTTGAAGATTGGCTCTCAAACCATGACGAAGAAATTAATCGGCTTTACCTCCTGTTAGACAACAGTTCGGAATTTTCGACGGAACTTGACGCTAACAATCATTCTGCAAGTACTGATAGGGATGATATCGACGGCGCATTTGACACTAATAAGTTAATTCAGAATAAAATTCAAACAATTGAGAATTATAATGACACTGATAGGCAGGACCTTTTTGAGATTTTACAAGCACATTCCACAGTTTTTACTCACAAAACAGGAACAATCAAGGGATTTCAGTACCAATTTCGTGTTCGTGAGCATACTAAATTTTGTGTTAGACCATACGTAATTCCAGCACATTATAGGGACCGTGTTAGAACAGAAATACAATCTATGTTTGACGAGGGCATTATTGAGCCAGCAGTAAGCTCATACAAAAATCCGTTACATGTTGTTGAGAAGAAAAATGGATCGATCAGGCTTGTCTTAGATTCGAGACAAATCAATACTATCATTATTCTTGAAACAGGCAGGCCGCAGACGATGGAAGAACTTCTTCAAAATTTTAATGGTGTAAAAGTGTTGTCTTCCATTGATCTCAGATCCAGCTTTTATCAGATCGAACTTCATCCAGAATGTAGAAAATACACAGCTTTCCTTTGTTTCGGCGTTTGTTATCAGTTTCGGAAACTTCCTTTTGGTTTGAACATTTCTTCAGCAGCATTCATTCGCGGGCAAAATTCCATATTACCTGAATTCTTAAAACGTCACATCACCTTATATGTAGACGATAGTCTGATAGCAGAAGCCTCATGGGAACAACACAGTCGCATCCTCAACAGCGTGTTACATATTTTTGCAGAATCTGGAATTACAGTTAACTTGGAAAAGTCTGAATTCGGTAGGACAAAAATGAAGTTTTTGGGACATATTATTTCTTCTGAAGGCATTCAGCCGGATCCTGAAAAGTTAGAAGCAATCAGAGCCATTCCAGTTCCATCTACAAAAAGACAAGTCCGCAGTTTTCTAGGTCTCGTAAATTTTTACCGTCGTTTTCTGAATATGCAAATTCTTGTTACACCAAAACTTTGTTCTCTCACTGGAAAAAATACTATTTGGAACTGGGACGAACAAGCACAGTTGGAATTCAATTCTTTGAAAGATCATCCAGATCTGTCACAAGATTTCTGCCTTAGAACGGATTCTTCTAAAGTCGGTCTTGGTGCCCATTTATTTCAAGAAGCCATAGAAAATGACACTACCGTTCAGAAAACCATTGCTTTTGCTAGCCGAGTGCTAACAAAATCTGAAAAAAATTATTCCGTTACTGAATTAGAAGCTTTGGCTATCGTTTGGGCATTTAACAAATTCCGTTTCTTTCTTTCTGGTAAGCACGTAAAAGTATACAGTGATCATCGTGCATTACAATTTCTTATGTCTACATTCCCAGCAAAGAGAACATTGTTGCGGACGCACTGTCACGCGCACCGGCTGGGCTTGAGAAAAGTAACACAGAAGGCAACCTCGAGAAAAATTTCAGTATTCTTTACATTCAGAAAGTCGCCTTTGAAAACTTCATCACCACATCTTTAAAGGACATTGCTCATGAACAAAATAAAGATCCGATTTGGAAAGAAATGGTTCAAATGGCTCTGAGCACTATGGGACTTAACTGCTGTGGTCATCAGTCCCCTAGAACTTAGAACTACTTAAACCTAACTAACCTAAGGCCATCACACACATCCATGCCCGAGGCAGGATTCGAACCTGCGACCGCAGCAGTCGCGCGGTTCCGGACTGCGCGCCTAGAACCGCGAGACCACCGCGGCCGGCATTTGGAAAGACATCAAGAGCAAATGGCATGAAAAGACACACACACAGATTCGGCATTATTACCTGGTTAGAAACAACATACTCTTCAAACCCTGCACTGTTGATGACAAGCTATGGGTACTTTGCATTCCAGACGATTTTGTTAATAAGCTCGTTTGGTACATTCATTTCAGCTACGCACATTTTGGTCCACGAAAATGTTATCATATTCTTCGAACGACTTGTTATTTTAACAATATGGAAAAGAGAATTCGAAGAGTCTTGTCTATTTGTAAACTTTGTCAAAAGGCGAAACCATCTACTGTCTCACATCGTGATCCGTTATTTCCTATTATTCCTTCTAAATTAAAAGAATTTGCTGCTGTTGATCTCTTGGGACCGCTTGTCAGAACATCTAATGGATTTTCGTACGTTTTAGTCGCTGTTGAACTTACTTCAAAATTTGTTTCTTTCACTCCATTACGTAAAGCCACTGGACGATCTGTATCCAACGCCTTTGTTAAAAATTTCTTACGTGAAGTTGGACACGTTAGCAAAGTCATTTCAGATAACGGACCTCAATTCAGATCTGCTGTTTGGTCACGCATGCTTCGGAATCATAAAATACAAACCTGTTTTTATTTCATTGTACTCACCACATTGTAACCTGTCTGAACGGATTATGAAAGAAATCAATAAGCTTTGCAGACTTTATTGTCACAGAAAGCATCAGCATTGGGACAGATATTTACACTTATTTCAAAATGTGCTGAATGAAATGCCTCATGATTCCACTGCTTTACCACCTACTCTTGTACTAAAGAATGAAGAACCACCGAACAGAATCAGACAGCTTGTACCTTTCCCAAATACACGTAAACTTCGACACAAAGACATAATTGATTTGGCTCTTAATAATATAAAATCTGCAGCAGACAAAAGGAGAAAACTACACGGTAAAGCAAATGCAAATAAATTGTATATTGGTCAGAAAGTTCTCATTAAAGCTCATTCATTGTCACATAAGAAGAAACACTTGAGTCACAAATTCTTTCTAGTTTACAATGGACCTTACAGAATCCGAAATATACCACATGAAAATTGCGTTGAAGTTGAAACTCTGCGTACTAGGAAGAGTAAAGGTTTACACCACATTTCACATGTAAAACCGTTTATTGAAATATAATCTGCTTTTTAACTTTGTCTTTGCCATATAACTTTTCACTTTACATTACTAGTATGCTGTGTCAGACTTAAGAAACTGTTAACATACAACAATGTTTGAAGTTAAATATCCAGTCTAGAACCTAGGAAACATTTTTAAACAGAAATTACGAATGCATTGTTATAGTGAACAGACGACACAGTGTTGTATTTGTACATTCTTGCTTGTTACTTGCACGATTACGTAACGACTATAAGGCTCACATACTTAGAACATTTACCAGTACTGCTAATGAGATTTGAATGCAACATTTTGGTTTACTTGAAAATATATTCTGGATTTAAAGTACTTTCTGTGAGATACCAGATGACACAGTGGTTAGTTTATGTGACAGCTACACGATTTTATCATGACGCTACTAATGAGTGACAATATACAATGTTGCTTTTGCGGTGTTTCTGTTTTATATCTGCACAGTTTTTCTGTTTTATTCTGGAAAGTAAAACATGTTTTAGTAGTAACTTTTGTGGTATAGCTACAATGAGACTGCCTTTTCCGTAGCACAACAATACGTTACAGCACAGTAATTTCTTCATCACGGCAATAAGCGTAATAACTAAGGTATCTATACGCAAAGCATTTCACTTTTGTTTATCATGAGGTAAGTACATTGACTTCTGCAGAACTTAGCTTTCAGAGGACAATAACTACGACATTTTCACAGAGATTATCTTACAGCAAGACGCACATTTAGCGCTACAGGACATGTGTTTGAGTGATTAATTTTGTATTTAAATCATTTATTTTTAAAGATATTTGAAGGACAATGATACAAAGGTTTTCCGTAATACATTTCATTCCATTGTTGTAATCTGTAACACCTGAGGGTATAATTACATTAATCCTCAGGGGGTACACGCCTACTTTGTGTACCATGTGTTTGGCAAGCACAAGGAGCCCTAGCTAATGTGGTATTTGCTTATACAACTTTACACATCGGTACCATATTTCTCTAAGACAGAATTACACAGCTATCTGATCATTTAACTGAGAGAGACAAACATTTTTTTTACTACGTCAGTGACAGATGTTTACGTAATTACACAGTTGGGTAACTTCACACTTACGAAATTGTATTTTGTCTGTACTTTGTGAACTGTTCATATATTTTCGGAACCATTGTGATACTACGAGAGCTTTGAATGATGTATTTGGTATGAGATCATGCTTTTTAAAGTACATTTGAGGTAGATGACACTTTTGAAATGAGCAGAGAATTTTTTTGTAGGTTTAAAATATTCAGAAAGCTACGACGATTTTGAGATGTGATTGATCTGTTATGATGTTATTATTATGATGATGATGTGTATTATGCTGTTGAGGTATGTTTATGATCAATAAGCTGATGCTATATGAGTTATTTGAGTATGCTATGTATCTGTTATCATGAAATATTGAAGAAGTGTCGACGAATAAGGTAAGGAATAGTGAGTAGTGGTGACTCTGGTTTGTGAAAAAGGTTGTTGGAAACCAAGAATCGTACTTTAAGAGTTATGAAATGTGTGTATATGCGTGAATGTATCACAATGCTGGCGAAAATTTTTTAGATGCTGTTAGATTTACAGGATTTTGTTTCTACACATTTGTAACGCAAATTTTCGACCTGTGAAATTTTTATATGAGACTGTCACTGTAGCGAAAACTGCTGTCGTAAATATTTCGGTAAGAAAGATAAGTGACCGTGACGTAATTCGTTGTGAGCGGCCAGGTGTGCCAGCCGCCTTGAGAAAAAGCCATTAGGTGGTTAAAAAAAAGGGGAGGCCATTTACCTCGCTATTGACATTCCTTTGTAGAAAGCATCGTAAATATGACACCCTCAACCTTGAAAACATGATTACACTGTAGAGTTCTTAATTTATGATATTTACTGAAATGAAATGATGAGAAACATTTTATGTCTATTGTCTTGTTAGTTGAAAGATTGTTTACTGCATTATGAAATGCCATATGGCTAGTGAATGACGTTTGATGCTTTGCTTTGCCTATTTTTTTTTAATATCTAGTTTCTAGCTGCACTGCAGCAAGGGTTAAAATAAAATTTTATAGATGTACTAATATAAATATTTTCTGTCTACAGATGGAGTAAATAATAATATTTTCAAAAAAAAAAAAAATGAGGGAGCACAGAAAGACATTTACCTTCACAGGAACTGCATACATAATTTACTTTTCAAGTACTTGGTAATTTTTTGTATAATTAGTTTTTGTGGTGCACCACTTTAATTACATAGATATTAAGATGTGATTATACATTTCCCTTATCTGCATTGTTATCTTTAGTGTACTATTTTTTCTGCTTGAGCTATGTCATGTTTAGATATAAGCTGCTGTTTGCCAGGCATAGTGCTACTGAATTTTAATTTGTGTTACTCTGCTAAGCCAGATTTATTTTTCTTGTTTGCTGCACATTGCCTCATATTAGTTGTAATGTTGAATTGCTTGGTAATTTAGATTTACTGTAGCTTGCTTTGCAAATTTGATTTTTTTTGTCCTTGCTGTTTGTGTTACTTGTTTTGTGCTGCTGCATTGCCTCGTCCCTTAGTTTAGCATCTGAGCTCAGTAGATTTAAGTTAGCTTGAGAGGGGGTAGACTATATAAGAGAATGAGTTGCGATGAATTGGAAGAAATGCATTGAGAAGTTAAACGAAAAAAGTACAGAAAGCGGGTATAGATAGTACTTTTGGGAATAATGATGAACAAAGGGAGATCTCCATGCAAAATACTGCAGTAAAACAAACCCTGTCCTTTCCTTTTGTATTATTCCGCTATATGTGTGTGTACTCCTGTGTATTTGTGTTTTTCTTGTCTTTATGTGTTTAGCTAATACGATTTATGTTGTAGAATTTTTCTAGTACTAAGCTATATTCACTATGAGGAGGAATACTGTTATCCTCAAATATAAGTTGCATTAATTTTATTTGTAAAGTTGTTTACAATTCTGTTCTGTTTCAATGTTCATGTGTGAAATTAATGTTTCGAAAACTATTCTCATTATTTTATATATTTACTTATGTCACAATTCCTGTAACTCTGATGGATATGTTATTTCGATTCTTTTGTAAAGCCTGTACTACAAATGTTATCTGTATTGTTATGTTCTTTAATGATGTATTTTGTACCTTTGTAATTTTATTTTCATGTTGTAAATTTATAATTGTATAGACACCAGTTCTTCAAATTAAGTTACATTTCACTGCACACATTTCTGTTGGTCATAGTATATGGACAATATGTGAGAAGTAGGGACTGATAGTGTTTGCACGTGTGTTAATGATTCAGCAAGAGACTGGATAACAGCATTGCTGGTTCTAAGAACAATTCCAAAAACTTTGTGAGTGCACAAGTGGTGGTTTATGGACTTGCTACATTATCCGCAAGACTCTTCAGTGGTGATTGTGCACCTGCACAGTCACAACAGATGGCTGCTGGCCATCTCTTCAAGGACTACAGTTGGTCTACATCTTTGATGATCCATCAGTACCATTATTTCTACAAGGACTGCAGTGGGTCTGCACCTTTGATGACCCACCAATACCGTAATCTCTACCAGGACTACAGTGGGTCTGCACCTCTGGTGGCCCACCAATACCATACTCTCTACCAGGACTACAATGGGTCTACTCTGTGATGACCTACCTACCAATATTCTTCAAAACGTCGAATGACTCTGCTGTGGGTTTGCTCTGTTGTGGCCCATTATCTGTCAGCAAGTCAAGAGTCAGCACTGTCTTTCCGTTGGAAGGACAACGCTACTTCTTCAAGACTGCATGGAAATCCACTACTTCCGTGTGCATTTTCTTCTACTGCTCAGACTTTGAGAAAAACACTGCTATTTTACCATGATGAACGATCAGGACTGTCTTTCTGGACTGTGAGAAAATTTGAGCTTTTGACCAACATTGTATCAATAAGTGTGTGCATTTGATTTCTTTGTTATTGTAATTATGAAAATTTTTTTCAAATCTGTATTGGCCACTGCCCAAACCAATTTGTAAAATTTTTTGTGGGGAGCATGGGGGCTATGTAAGTAGGCTGTTTAGGTTTTTTTATTGGTAACGCCACCTCTGTATGAAAATCACTGGCTGTGCTGTGTGCAGTCTGTGGCTGCTTTGGATTGTTGTAATACTCGCCATTGTAGTGTTAGGCAGCTGGCTGTGAACAACGCGTAGCGTTGCGCAGTTGGAGGTGAGCCGCCAGCAGTGGTGGATGTGGGGAGAGAGATGGCGGAGTTTTGTAATTTGTCATGAACTGCTATATATATTATGACTATTAAGGTAAATACATTGTTTGTTCTCTATTAATATCTTTCATTTGCTAACTATCCCTATCAGTAGTTAGTGCCTTCCGTAGTTTGAATCTTTTATTTAGCTGGCAGTAGTGGCGCTCGCTGTACTGCAGTAGTTCGAGTAATGAAGGTTTTTGTGAGGTAAGCGATTTGTGAAATGCATAGGTTAATGTTAGTCAGGGCCATTCTTTTGTAGGGATTTCTGAAAGTCAGATTGCGTTGCGCTAAAAATATTGTATGTCAGTTTAAGGACAGTCATGTATAATTGTTCAAAGGGGACGTTTCACAGTCTTCAACGGAGAACGCCAGGTGCGCATTGAACTCCGACGATACGAACCATCATACCTCCAAATAGGAAGCCGCCGGGCCATAGTTATTTATGACGGCCATCCTAAAACGTGTTCCGGATGCGGCAAGGAATGTCACTTACGTTCTGAGTGCCTCCAACATCGGATCACACAACTCCCTCCACAAGACGTGGCACCTCCACCGCCGCCGACAATGCTCCCAGTAGCAAACGCGGCGGCGCTCATGACATCTTCGTCCATCCAGACGCAACAGACCAACGTACCAACCATCCTCCATAGATCGACACCGGGCCGATCAGTCAGACCTGCCAGTGGCAAAACTCCGTGCAAAGCCATCGATATCAACCGACACCGCAGGCACCGCCGACAGCAGGATGGCAATCGATGCACTTATCGTACCAATGGAAGCGTTTGTGCGGGCGAGGCGTGAGTCACTGCCATCGTCCGACACGGAAGGCCACATACGGACACAGCATTCTCCGAAACGTCAAAAACGGAGCTATAGGACCACGTGGCGACACGGCAGCTCCCACTCGAAGGTGGCAGAAGAACCAATCCTGCAGGTGTCCGACCATGAGACTGGAGCCATTGTCACTGACTCCATCCCTGCACAAAGGATGGGACGTTGGTGGGGGGGGGGGGGGGGGCGCAGCCCATCCTCCAGTCCTCTACAGCGACAGAGAGGTTCCATTGCAGGCTGTGAAGCCGCTCGGTCCCTCCATATCAACCACGACGATCTCATGAGACATGAGCAGCCTTCCGTGCCGACATCGTGAGACGACGATGTCGAGACTCAACAGGATATCGATCGGAGGCCTGCTGAAGTATGAACAATACGACGAGGTCCGCGGTCCGCGGGATGCATGGTCACTCGATACGTCCGCTTCTCTCCACCATCAACATGGATAAGCCTACCCAACCACCGCACCGCCAGGCTTACCAGCTGACCAGGATGAATATCAACATGATTAGCTCTTCCACCAAGATCCAACTTCTAAGACAGTACGAGCCACAGGAGTCGACTTTGCAGTCCTGCGAGAGATGCGAACGACCACACTCTCAAACCTTTTCGGCTACTCAATGTATGTGACGCCTGGTGGTCCCACAGACACAGTCGTGGCGTTTTTTGTGCGTGACAGTATCGACGCCACCAACATCACACATATACCCCCTCCGCATGAGGACTATCGGTAACAGAACTTGACATCCGATTCATTAACGTTTATGCACCGTCGGGCACTACCAAACGTCGTGACTGGGCCAGGTTCTACTCTGCAGATATTGTCCCCTTTTTTTCTAGGACGATATGAACGAAGTGTCTTCGCTGCTGATTTTAAATGCATCCTTCATCCCAAGCACCAAATCCTGCACTCCTGGCCTTGTCCGGAATTAGGTATGGTGATTGTACGACACGTGGTAAAAGATACACGGCGACAGTTCTGGACATTCGCATATCAGTCGTTCGTCGAGCAGACTGGATCGAATGCATGTGTCACAACGTCTTACACAGGAAGTGTTGGCCGCCGAACGATGGCCTTCGGCCGATGGCCTGATAATAGTGGCTACATTCAGACGATGCATCTTTACACTCAACAAGGCTGGCGTGGTGATGACCTTGTAAATGTAACACACCTCCAGGATTCAGACTGTAGTCGCCGGAACTTGAGCCAACTGTGAAAGACGTCACTCCTGATATCAGTCGACTTTGGTGTGGTGGTTTCTCTGCGCCAAACGGGAAGGCCGCAAGATACTTATGCATTTCGGTAAGAACACTCCTGAGTGGCACCAGCAGACCTTGGGTTTTAACAATGTGGCGCTCAGGGACCTCGACGCTCTACCCCCCTCACCGGACAGACAACGAGAACGATACCGAATCAGAGCTCACATATTGTCGTCGACGAATAGCAGCATAGAAGGGGCCATAGTCCACTCGCGACGACTCGACCGAACAGTAGGATAGGTTGCCACCATGCGCCACATTGTGGCAGAAAAGCGCCGACACAGCCGACAGTTCATTACACGCCTTACGACGCAAGAAGGTCGCTCCCGTACGTCCATAGTGAAAGCCATGGAGGATCATTTTCGTCATCTTTACCAGGAAAGAGCTGTAGACGAAAAGCATTACAAAAAGTGACACGCTCTATTGGCAAGGCAACGGTGACGGTATTACTGGTGAGAGTCTCGTCTGAGGAGGTGGACAATGCCTTGGACAAAGGTGCGGTCAACAAGTCTCCTGGGCCCCAGTCGAGTTTTACCAGACGTTCCGTGGTATCACGATGCCCAGCTGAATTACAGTGTTCCTAGAACTGATGTCCCCAGACTTCTCATACCAGTACACAAGCCAGTAGAAGGGCAATCGGTCAGTAATTATCGGCCGCTTACAATGTTCAACACCGACTACAAGATCTTTGCCAGGCTTTCAGCACGCCTCATTAAGAAGACTTTGTCAATGATTTTAGCCCCAAAACAGACGTCGCAGGAGGGTGGGGGACGAGATACCAACACAGAAATGGCCACGGGTGACTGCAGGGACGTAATAGCGACCCCCTCAGTATCCGGCTACAGACGGCGATCGTTTCTATCGATTTCAATCAGGCCTTCGACAGAGTGCACCACAACTTCCTACTACAGGTGATGAACAGATAGGAGTTCATCCCAGGCTCACCGATACCCTATGGCGCCTTCTGACAGCAGCCAGTTCTTATGTCCAGGTCAACAGACGGACGATGGATCCAATAGCCATCAAGAGGTCTCTACGACAGGTTACCCCACTTTCTACGTACCTTTACCCAATCGTGCTCGAGCCGCTCCTCGGGGGTCTCTACCACAAGTTATCTGGCATCACCTTACGAGACGTCACCTTCCGCTCTAGGGCGTATGACGACGACCTGCTACTGCTGGCTCGTTCCGCCAATGAAGTTCACAGCAAACTGAACTAGAACGAGCGATATGGACAGGTTGCGTCAGTCTTCTGAACACCAACAAGTCGGCGGCGCCAGGTAGAGGGCGTGGTCTTGGGACGTGCGCTGTCACCCCCCTCCTGCCATTTACTGAACTCAGTCACTTGGCGGTCACGTTTAGGAAGCATGTGCACAGAACGGCCGCAGCAAATTATCGACTTTAACTACAGGTAGTACACGTGATGGTGCGGTAGAACTTGCTCCAGGACCTGAACCAGCTGCAACGTGTGGAATACCTGAACATCGACATGGCATCAAAACTCAATCACGTGACACACGTCCTCCCCAGACTTCAGGCAGCCTTTGGTTACTTCTTATTAGCAGGATACATATTTAAAGTACTCTTTGACACTCTCCCCCTCCCCCTATGCAATGGAGGATTTGATGTATTGCTCATTTAGAGATTTGTTGCCTTACATTTTATAACAGGCCCTTGATTTTACGGCTTTTCATTCAGATTATACAACATCTTCCATATTACAAACAGCAATTATTGTTTTCAGAAATTACAATTGAAGTAATAACTAACTAAAATACATTAGAAATTGAAAGAAAAAACACAAAAAGGATTCAGATTTTGTGAAGATATGATGACAGGAAAGACTTGGATGGTAACAGTGCGCGCGCACGCGAGAGAGAGAGAGAGAGAGAGAGAGAGAGAGAGAGAGAGAAATGTTACTCTATCTGAGCCAGCCAGGTCCGAAAGCCTCGGAACTATTTCGAGTCTTGCAGTCACTGTTCGCTACTGTTTAATTTACGGATTAATATTTCTAAACACTATTTGCAACACTATAGCTATTACTCTACTGGCCATTAAAATTGCTACACCCCGAAGATGACGTGCTACAGACGCGAAATGTAACCGACAGGAAGAAGACGCTGTGATATGCAAATGATTAGCTTTTCACTCCAACAACGTGCTGACACGAGAAAAGTTTCCAAACGATTTCTCATACACAAACAGCAGTTGACCGGCGTTGCCTGGTGAAACGTTGTTGTGGTGCGTCGTGTAAGGAGGAGAAATAGGTTCCATCACGTTTGCAACTTTGATAAAGGTCAGATCGTAGCCTATCGCGATTGCGGTTTATCGTATCGCGACATTGCTGCTAGCGTTGGTCGAGATCCAATGACTGTTAGCAGAATATGGAATCGGTGAGTTGAGGAGGGTAATATGGACGCCGTGCTGAATCCCAACGGCCTCGTAACACTAGCAGTCGAGATGACAGGCATCTTATCCGCGTGGCTGTAACGGATCGTGCAGTCACGTCTCGATACCTGAGTCAACAGATGTTGACGTTTGCAAGACAACAACCATGTGCACGAACAGTCTACGACGTTTGCAGCAGCATGGACTATCAGCTCGGGGACTATGGCTGCGGTTACCCTTGACGCTGCATCACAGACAGAAGCGCCTGCGATGGTGTACTTAACGACGAACCTCGGTGGACGAATGGCAAAACGTAATTTTTTCGGATGAATCCAGGTTCTGTCTACAGCATCATGATGGTTGCATCCGTGTTTGGCGACATCGCGGTGAACGCACATTGGAGGCATGTATTCGTCATCGCCATACTGGCGTATCAGCCGGCGTGATGGTATGGGATGTCATTGGTTACACGTCTCGGTCACCTCTTGTGCGCATTGACGGCACTTTGAACAGTGGACGTTACATTTCAGATGTATTACGGCCCGTGGCCCAACCCATCATTCGATCCCTGCGAAACCCTACATTTCAGCAGGATAATGCACAACAGCATATTGCAGGTCCTGTACGGGCCTTTCTGGATGTTCGACTGCTGCCGTGGCCAGCACATTCTCCAGATCTCTCACCAATTGTAAACGTCTGGTCAATGGTGGCCGAGCAACTGGCTCATCGCAATACGCCAGTCACTACTCTTGATGAACTGTGGTGTCGTGTTGAAGCTGCAGGGGCAGCTGTACCTGTACCCGCCATGCGAGCTCTGTTTGACTGAATGGCCAGGCGTATCAAGGCCGTTATTACGGCCAGAGGTGGTTGTTGTATGTACTGATTTCTCAGGATCTATGCACCCAAATTGCTTGAAAAGGTAATCACATGTCAGTTCTAATATAATATATTTGTCCAATGGACACCCGTTTATCATCTGTATTTCTTCTTGGTGTAGGAGTTTTAATGGCCAGTAGTGTATATACATTGTGGAAAGCGCAATGGTGTGTTAGTATAAAGTACGTTATTTCTGGGCGTTATTAATTAGCCTTCAGTTCCTATATTACGTGTCTTGAATTTTACCCGTTATGTTACTTATACCTAAGTGTTCATTTACAAATGTTACATCCTAATAGTGGTGTAATGACCGCGGGATGGATATACCTGTTGTTAATACTTAACCTAGGACAAGTTTACAGGGCTGATTGCATTGCACCGTTTATTCTGATACAGTATAATTATTTTAGATGTCGTGTAAGGTTGTCTGTGGTATGTGCTGGTGAAAGTGTTTTCTTTTCCAGTGAGTGTGTGTTTCGGTATTGCTACACAAATGGGTGCAGAAATTGGAAGCGCTGTCTTACGTGCTTCGTGTGTTGCAGTGTTCTGTTCTACGGCCGTGTCTACCTGTATTCGTCGTGTAATGTCCGTGAGACATCATCAGCAATTTTATTTACTATTTCCCAATCGTCTTTGTCTCTTATTACCTGTATCTTGTCGTTGTATTGCATTGGTTCAAAAATGGTTCAAATGGCTCTGAGCACTATGGGACTTAACATCTACGGTCATCACTCCCCTAGAACTTAGAACTACTTAAACCTAACTAACCTAAGGACATCACACACATCCATGTCCGAGGCAGGATTCGAACCTGCGACCGTAGCAGTCGCGCGGCTCCGGACTGACCGCCTAGAACCGCTAGACCACCGCGGCCGGCGTATTGCATTGGTGTCTGGTGTGCTGCTCTGTACCGGTGAGAGGGAAAAAGTATGTGTTCTGGGGATCCACGTTCCCCACATGTACAGGTAGCACTCTGGTTTCGGCCTACGCAGTATAAGTGCACAGGGTAAGGACCCTGACCTGTCATAAAGTGAACTATACCCCGGCTAGGATTGATATGGCTCAGTCTCAGACGTTCCCTGATGTCCGGGTAGAACTGGTACACCCTACGGCGCCTGTCGCTTAGTTCCCATTGCCTTTTCCGGGTATCCACCCGTCATTTAACGAGTTGGCGCTTCTCGGTAATACCATGTCCTGTAATTTCGATTGTCATCTCATGTCTTCGCCTCCTCAGCCAGTATATTGCAGCCCTGAAACCGAATGTTTAACTCGATAGGGAAGGTTCCAAGCACCACGCAGAGTGATTCTACTGACGTGGTGTTGAAAGCTCCTGACTGCATTGTTAGGGCACTTCCCTGCTCTCGCCGCACGATGTTCCTATTCGTCAACAGAAGTACTCAGTGGCCCCATGCACTGGCTGCAGAACAGACCACAGATTCAAAGAGCTCACAGTGGTAAGTTCTCAGTGTGCGTGCCCTGAAGTGTGTTATGCCAACTTATGCATGATTTAGCCAGCCTTTTCAGTCGTTGTTCGGATGTGTTCGTCAAATGAGGATCATTCTTTGAGTTGCACACCAAGATATCGTGTTTTGCGTTGTCCGCACAATGCAGGGCTCGGAATGTTTGATGTCGTGAACGGGAAATTGCTCTTTATATGAGCAATATGAGGAAGCGACGGACCAGTCGACACGCCTCCCTCACAATTCGTCTATTGGAGGTCCTGATGCAGGTCTCTCACGTTCCACCTGTGTCCGTGGAGCACGCCGCGACACAGCTCTCCCATGTATCGACATTCATTCTGGAACACAGCTACGTAGTCTCGGATCTCCCCACAACGCGCCCGCCAAAGCTGAAAAAAATTTACATCATCTTTCTGCGGGCAGTTCTGCGTAACATGGAAGAACCAAGTAGCTATAAGCAATAAGCAAGGCTATTTTACTTTGTACTTGGAATCACATTTTTATTGTAACATTTTGTTTTATAGCTTATTCATTTGTACACATTTACTAATAATAATCATTTGATGAAAAAAATAAATGAAAAAACGTTGTAGACCCGTGGAACCTGTTCTTAGGGAGAATTTTTGGGAACGATAAGGGGCAATGCCTGAAGAGGAATAGGTTTTTTTTATTTTTATTTTTTTTTACGGTAAACGTGGTGGTGCCAAGTATGGGTAGCTCTGATTCTCGTTCTCCGTTTTTTTTTTATAGATGAAACTTAGTTGGAAGGAAAGATAGGTGCACGACAAAAGAAAAGTAAGCACTATAACCCTGGCTCGAATACCAGTCCGGCATACGTTTTCAATCGTCGCCGCTGATGCCGCATAAAATCCTGATGCAGCTGATATAAATAATGCCTTCCCTTCCCTTTCCTTTATCTCTCTTTCTCCCCCTTTCTCCGCCAGTTTACATTATTTCTAGCGACTTCGAACTGTTATGTCTCGAAAAAATGTTGAAGGGAATGAGATTTGGCTATCTTGTACAACTGTAAGCGTTTTCTTAAGAAAACAATGAAAAGAATTTTATAAACGATATTCAGCAATATACGTTTAGATAAAATCGCCCGAAAAAAAATCAGCGGCTGGAAAAATTTCAAAGTTTGGCTTCTTATGTCTCAGGGACTAAGAGTATTACGAGCATGAAACATGACATGTAGTAATGTCTTCTTAAGAGAACGCATATATCTGTACAAGATAGCCAATTTTATTATTTTTAGCGAAATATTACCCTAGACATAACGGTTCAAAGTTTATAGAAACTGACGCTTGCTCTGGGGATTGTCGCGGTGGAGTCAAATAAGCGACTATATCTCGGCCAGTACTGCACCGACCTAACTTCACCAATGTTCATCTGAGAAATGTGCAAATGTTCACATAAAATTTCGTCGAAATCCGTGAAGGTCGAGCAGAGAGGCCTTGGTGAGTTGATATGGAATGACCCTATGATAACACAACTTCGGTCAGAGCCCGCAGGGTACCTAACTGTTGTTTGGTTCTCTGCAATTTAGGCGAATCCTAGTATTGTCCCTTGGCCACAACCGGTTTCTTCACATCTTTTTTATACTTGAGGTAGTCCACAATAAGGTCTGTGTTAAATTTGGAAGAACGTGTTATAAGCGCACTGTGGTTAAAAAATAAAAAATTAAAAAAAAGGTTCAAATGGCTCTGAGCACTATGGAATTTAACATCTGAGGTCATGGGACCCCTAGAACAAAGAATTACTTATACCTAACTAACCTAGGGACATCACACACACCCATGCCCGAGGCAGGATTCGAACCTACGACCGTAGCGGTCGCGCAGTTCCACACTGAAGCGCCTAGAACCACTCGGCCACACCGGCCGGCTAAGCGTACTGTGCTCTCAATTATTTATGTTATCTTTTGATATTGGGACGCTATTTCTTCTACCAGCTCCAAGTTGTCTTTTTCAGCTTAAGTAGACACCGATGGAATCACACCACTAAGAAAAATTGATTTATGGTGCACGGTGCTCATACTGAGTATTTTCGTGTCAACGGCGTCGACATTGTGTAATGTAAAGCACAACTTGCATCAGTGCAAGACAAAAAACTGCAATTGCTCATAGCAAGCAAAGACTGTGCGTGAGCTGCATAGCAATCCCAGACACGGTCTCTTAATGGAAACAGATCTTAATCTTTTATCTGTGAAATCCCTGCGTGCCAAAAGTTATCCGGTCCCAGGAAGCTAATTGCGAGCCGGATGCCCCTTTAAGATATAAGTTAACGATTGTAATCGCGCGATTTAATGGATAACGTGAATTTGTAGTTCCTGAGTATTGATCCTAAAGTGGATGTTTGCCCAAAGGTGTCTGACAGAAACAGTCTTTCAGAAAACACAATTATTTATTCGAGAATACACAACAAAACCCCCCGTCAACCATGGACCTTGCCGTTGGTGGGTAGGCTTGCGTACCTGAACGATACAGATAGTCGTATCGTAGGTGCAACCACAACGGAGAGGTATCTGTTGAGAGGCCAGACAAACGTGTGGTTCCTGAAGAGGGGCAGCAGCCTATTGAGTAGTTGCAGGGGCAACAGTCTCGATGATTGACTGACTGATCTGGCCTTGTCACCCTAACCAAAAGGGCCTTTCTGTGTTGGTACTGCGAACGGCTGAAAGCAAGGGGAAACCACATCCGTAATTTATCCCGAGGGCGTGCAGCTTTCCTGTATGGTTAAATGATAATGGCGTCCTCTTGGGTAAATTATTCCGGAGGTAAAATAGTCCCCCATTAGGATCTCCGGACAGGGACTACTCAGGAGGACATCGTTATCAGGAGAAAGAAAACTGGCGTTCTACGGATTGGAGCGCGGAATGCCAGATCCCTTAATCCGGCAGGTAGGTTAGAAAATTTAAAAAGGGAAATGGATAGGTTAAAGTTAAATATAGTGGAAATTAGTGACGTTCGGTGACAGGAGGAACTAGATTTTTGGTCAGGTGAATACAGGGTTATAAATGAAAAATCAAATAGGGGTAATGGAGGCGCAGGTATAATAATGAATAAAAAATAGGAGTGCGGGTAAGCTACTACAAACAGCATAGTGAACGCATTATTGTGGCCAAGATAGACAAGAAGCCTATGCCTACCACAGTAGTACAAGATCATATGCCAACTAGCTCTGCAGATGACGAAGAGATTGATCAAACGTACGATGAGATAAAAGAAATTATTCAGATAGTGAAGGGAGATGAAAATTTAATAGCCATGGGTGACTGGTATTCGATAGTAGGAAAAGGAAGAGAAGGAAACGTAGCAGGTGAATATGGAATGGGGGTAATAAATGAAAGAGGAAGGCGCCTGGTAGAATTTTGCACAGATCATAACTTAAGCATAGCTAACACTTGGTTCAATAATCATAAGACAAGGTTGTGCACATGGAAGAGGCCTGGAGATACTCGAAGATATCAGATAGATTATATAATGGTAAGACAGAGATTTAGGAAGCAGGTTTTAAATTGTAAGACATTTTCAGGGGCAGATGTGGACTCTGACCACAATCTGTTGGTTATGAAATGTAAATTAAAACTGAAGAAACTGCAAAAAGTTGGGAATTTAAGGAGATGGGATCTGGATAAACTGACAGAACCAGAGGTTGTAGAGAGTTTCAGGAAGAACATTAGGGAACGATTGACAGGAATGGGGGAAAGAAATACAGTACAAGAAGAATGGGTAGCTTTGATGATGAGATAGTGAAGGCAGCAGAGGATCAAGTAGGTAAAAAGATGAGGGCTAATAGAAATCCTTGGGTAACAGAAGATATATTGAATTTAATTGATGAAAGGAGAAAATATAAAAACGCAGTAAATGGAGCAGGCAAAAAGGAATACAAACGTCTCAAAAATGAGATCGACAGGAAGTGCAAATTGGCTAAGCAGGGATGGGTAGAGGACAAATGTAAGGATGTAGAGGTATATCTCACTAGGGGTAATATAGATACTGCCTACAGGAAAATTAAAGAGCCTTTCCTCACTAACAAACTTCGAAGCACAGGAACTCTGTTCCAGTCCAGTCCAGGCGAGTCCAAAGAAAGAAAATACGAGAAGTGAGCCCAGGCCGCACGTGTGGTAGTGGACGGGGATTAAACACAGACCGTACTTGAGGCAATGCCGTACCAGTTACGAAGGCATGACTTTACATGTCTCGCTGCTTTAATTTGCAAAGAAAGACTACAGTTGGAATAGGAGACATAAGGAGAACTTCATTTGTACCGATGTAATACGCTTCCTTAGTATGTACATCAAAGTTAACGTCCCATTTTCCAGTCCCCCTTGAAGTTAATGCAGGTGTCAAACACAACGCTATTTGTGTGTCTGTAGGACATCCGCACAATTCAGTTTGAAGGTGATAAACACTGCCTCATAACAAAGGTGAAGCACACAGAAGGGGAGGACGAGAAACAATGAAACTCCAAAGGTTAAGAGAATCTGCGACATTATTTTAGTTACTAGAAAATCGAATCAAATTTAAAAAATTCTTGGCAGCAATCACCCACTTATTTATGATAATCACCCCTCTCTGGCCAGGATGGATGCATTGATTCGATAGGGAAGGGCATAATAAAGACATTGTACACTCTCCAGCGATAAGATGACCCACAATTGTTGTAACTGATGTGTGTTTGAATTCTTATGGGACTTAACTGCTAAGGTCATCAGTCCCTAAGCTTACACGCTACTTGACCTTAATTATCCTAAGGACGAACACACACACCCACGCCCGAAGGATGACTCGAACCTCCGCCGGGACCAGCCGCACAGTCCATGACTGCAGCGCCTAAGACCGCTCGGCTAATCCCGCGCGGCTGTTGCAACTGGTCATTGATATAGTGGATACTGGCACAGCGATGGAGTTGAAATTTGAGCTGGTCCATGGTGTTGCAGTTCCTTGCGTCCTTTTACCTGCACCTACCTATGAACTCTTTACAGCAGATCGACTGTAGGAAAGCCGAGCAGAAACCTACTGTACTGCAACTCGCACCAGGCAGCGTAAAACGTAACTATTCTAAGAATCGGGAAAGGTCATAATTTTGAATTAAAGGTGGAAATACTGTCAAAACTTCGGTATATTCTGAAGTTGAGAATTGCACGTTCACTGCCAAGCCCGAACTAATTCTAACACAGTCATGCACAAACCCCTTCATTTCTGTTAGCAAGTATGTGGCAACGTATTTCCCGAAATCTGAACAGCTACTATGCACAGATTGTTCGTAAATGAAAATGCCTGCCATGCTATTAAGTTTATCGCTGTCTAATGCACTTCAGTTTTTAGTCAGCGATCTGCTCAATATGCCACGCGGCATTGATGTCTTCTCTCACAAACAAAATTACTTAAAAATCCGTACTTTCTAAAAAAAAACACACACATCCGTACTTTCTAAAAAAAAAACAAACAAAAAAAACACACTGGAATAAATATGCCTTTACTTTAAAACAGTTTTGAGCATGTAGCACAACTAAAACCGGCAAATTATAACTTCCTTCGGACCTCATACTACACACGACCGTACCATTGAAAGGCTGGGCTTCGACCCTTAGACTGCTATAAGCGTTCTATATCTCCAAGAGGAAAGACGCGCGAAGAATACTGCGTTCTGATTGGTCAGTTTTCTTTAAGGCCAATTGAAAAACATTATTCTTCCGCGTTAGTCCGTGCTTTTCGTGGCAAACCAATCAACAAATAACACACTTTCGAACTGTACTTTTTCCGAAATAAATATTTAACATAGTGATATTTTGTTTATACTAGACGTTATTAAATGATTTCATTTGCACTCGAATTAGCTTTCCTTTTAGCATAAACTTACTTCACATATTATGATACAAAATTCCCCGTCGTCTACATTCACACTGCCTCAAAAATTTCTCACACTAGTTGGTACAGCGCTTATCAGTAGAACAATCATCTACAAATTTACTTTAGACCACATTCACGCATCTTTCTCACTACTAATAGCACATACAAAACTGTAAAAATAAATAAACAAAAAAGCCTTCAAGAAATAAATATATCAATTCACGAAAACATTCTTTTGACCTGTTCCTTGAATGTCTCTGTGCACTTCTATCCTCTAGCAGATGAAATTAGAACTAAGTACTCGACTGAACCTGCTTCAGACCATCTGTCACTGTGCACGTGAGTGTCATTCTCCCGATACACGGGCTCTAGACAGGAGAGATATAAGACACCACGCTTAGTGTGCTCTACTGGGGACAGATCTGGGGATATTGTTCGCCACGGGAGTACCTCAACAGCACCCAAGCAATTTATAGACACACCTGCCGTTCCTGAACGATCACTGCCCTGTTGAAAACTGGCTCCTCAATATTGTTGCATCAGAAATAACACATGACACAAGATGTCCCTGAAATATTGTTGTGCCGTCAGATTCCTTATGACTACCAGCTGTGACCTAAAAGCTAATGAGCCTTTCCAAAACATCAGAAGAATGGGACCTCTTCCTGGGTTGCCGCCCTACTCGCTGACGATGTTCAACTGGGGTGGTGCAGCAGTGTGAGTAATCGTTGAACACAATGCGACGCCATTTGTCCGCAGTCCTTGTTTCTCGTTCACTGTACCAATGGTGCGAGTTTACAGAGAATATTACACGGAGTCCAGTACTTGTTCTCAGACGGCAGACGCAGATGTGAGGGAGCTGCGACATGCTTGGTACGTCATACGATGATCCTGCCGTTGTAATGGTCGGACGTGGCCGACTCAAATCTTGACGACAAGTGTGCTTGCGCTCATGTTCTAGAGTCCTGCATGACCGAGTAAGCGAGCACAAAGTACGAGATGGGACGAGCACACCCTAACTGGATAGGCTGCCCGCACTAGTTCTCGTGACCGAGCATAGAAGCCGTGACCGAATACGTAGCACGTAACTTCAAACACATTACGCGTGTCATTATCCGTGTGAGACTGCAGCCAGTACGGGCTTCTCATTTGTGGTGTGTCTCCCTCTGCAATCATGCAGTGCGAGGAAGCCAGTGCAGTAAGGCGTAAGATTGAAACCAATGTTTACACATTGAAGAAACGAGAAGGTCTAAAAAGCCAAGTATGGACTACATTTCTGTTAGTTGTAGACGAAAACAGTGCGTCTACTGGGTACGTATCGTGCATAAACTGCTCCACATTAGTGTGTTTCCAGTCGGAAACCACTCATTTAAAGAAACATAGTTGCAAGAAACCTCACAAAGATGCAGCTCCTTCAGGGATACCGGCAGTAATAAAAATAGTATTACAGCAAAGTGTGTTGCAATGTGTGCTAACCATATGAGACCTTCTAATGCTGATTCCGGTGAAGGTTTCAGAGAACTAAGCAAAGAATTAATACATCTAGGTGCGCATTATGGAGAAGATAACGTGGCAGATGTCAGCCAGTTAAATCCGGAACGCGTTAGTGATTTACTGATGAACAATAACTATAAACTCGTTTCTGTTGCAAACAAGTGAAAAGTGTGACAAGTTACGTCTGTAAATATTGAATGTTCTTTGTATGCTTTCTTTGTGAAGATGGTTGTCTTCTAGATTACAGGGACAACACTTATTCAGTGTTTCCTGTTAATGAAAGGAAAAATATATCTTCTGTTTGGAAATGACACTCGTCTTCTATCCACGATTGTATATCATTTTACTTTCCGAGTGCTTTATGAATTTAGCTGTGTCACGTACCCGTTCTAGTAGACGTTACTTTTGTGTTAAACGAGAGAGAGACAGAGATAAATACATTGTGTGTGTGTGTGTGTGTGTGTGTGTGTGTGTGTGTGTGTGTGTGTGAGAGAGAGAGAGAGAGAGAGAGAGAGAGAGAGAGAGAGAGAGGCGTTGGATTTGCACAGTACAGTGCAGCGATTCGGGGCGAGGCGAGGTGAGACGTCAGCGGTGACCGGTCATGCTCGGTTATCCGCGTGTCCTGAATCCGGACATCGGACATAGGGCGAGTACGTGACCGAGCCAAGTCGTATGGGGCCGGACACGAGCGGCTCGGTCCCCCCGTCAACAGGCGAGCCGCGACCGGTCAAACATTGGGCGTTGCAGCACTCTCATGATCCCATGCAGTGCAACAGGAGGCCACTGTCACATCCAAATACCCTAGAACCTACACTGATAACTCAAAATATTATGACCACTGCCCACCGCAGAATAGGTAGCCGACTGGTGACGTTGCGGGCACGTGACGCGGTAGTAAAAGCATGTACGCGGAGCAGACACGAGCGGGAAATCACCTTAGCGAAGATACGGGCTGCAAATGAAGAAATCCATTGAGATGAGCGATATTGTCAGAGGGTATATTATTATTACGCAGAGCCCGTGAACGAGTTTCTCGAAAGCGGCAAAGCCGGTTGAATGTTCAGTGTCAGCGTCGTGAGCATCTACAGAAAGAGGTAGAAGGACAGGTGCTAAATCGTTGGACCTCCACAACTCTTCACAGAAGGTGGATTTCGGAGGCTTGCCTGCTCTATAAAGTACGTTAGATGGTGATATGTGACATCTCGGCCGAAAGAGGACAGTGCTGGTGCACGTGAAACTGTTCCGGAGCACACCGTTCATCGTACATTGTTGAACATGGATCTCCTTAGCAGACCAACCATACGTGTTCACATGTTGATTCAACGACATCGTCAGTTACGACTACAGTTGGGATGGGACCATTAGGATTCGACCGTCAATCAATGGAAACGGGTCGGCCATTCGGGTGAAACACATTTTAGCTACACGAGGTCGATGGTCGTCTTCACAGACGCCATCACTGAGGTGAACGGCGGTTCGAAACTTGCAGAACGGCACGGACGTCGGCTGGTGGGAGAGGTATGATGCTATGGGAAATATTCTCCTAGGCTTGCATGCGTTGTGGTAGTAAGCGAAGACCCGCTGTCGGCTCGGCTGCGAACCACCGGCATCCTTTCACGCTTGATGTCTTCCCCGACGGTGATGTCATCTTTCAGCTGTATAATTATCCATGTCGGATCCATAATCATCCTGCAGTCGTTTGAGGAGCGTCACAGTGAACTCGGTGACCAAATTGGTCTGATGTAATGAACCCCTCGTTATCGGCTGCCTTCATCACACACGCAAATCATCAGCTAGATACTTACACGAACGACGTAACCTGAGTGTAGACATCCAGTGCCTCATATCTCCAAAAACTAACCTATAAAATGTCGGATCCCTGATATACACAGATAAACAAGCTTGTAAGGAGGAAGTCGTACTGTTGTGGCTAATCAAGATAAATATTGCAGGATTCCACCAAAGGTCCAGACGGAGACCCATAATGAGGTACATTGAAAACTCTGTCAGGCATTAGTAACGCTGTGTCATGTGAGTAAGCGCCATGCTTGCGCCATTAACAGTTACCACACAAAATGTGACGCTGTTCACACCCCTTATACACAATGATACAGCTGTCCCTGACAATGGGTTTTATGCAGCCCGCAGTACCTTCAAATAGGATGTCCAAGATTTTCATATTCCCTCGTTCGCTATGTGCAAGCTCTTATCCTACAGAAAAAATGAACAGGATCTGTTTATAGGAAATTTAATGTAGTTAAATATGATTTTGTGGTACGTTTTCACTGGAGCCACCATTTTCTAGTTGTTGTTGCTGCTGTGGTCTTCAGTGCAAAGACTGGTTTGATGCAGCTCTCCATGCTACTCTATCCTGTGCAGGCCTCTTCATCTCCGAGTAACTACTGCAACCTACATGCTTCTGAATCTGTTTAATGTATTCCTCTTTTGTCTCCCTCTAAGGTTTTTACCCTCCACGCTTCCCTCCAATACTAAATTGGTGATCCCTTGATGCCTCAGGACATGTCCTACCAACCGCTCCCTTCTTCTAATCAAGTTGTGTCACAAATTCCTCTTCTCCCCAATTCTATTCAGTATCTCCTCATTAGTTACTTAATCGACCCGTCTAATCTTCAGAATTCTTCTGCAGTTAAATCTATACTTGATGTTAGCAAATTTCTCTTCTTCAGAAACTATTTCCTTGGCATCGCCAGTCTACATTTTATATCCTCTCTACTTCGACAATAATCAGTTATTTTCTGCCAAAATAGCAAAACTTATCTACTATTTTAAGTGTCTCATTTCCTAATCTAATTCCCTCAGCATCACCTGATTTATTCAAGAAAAACGCATTTGTAGCTCACATGTTTGACGTTTTTCTTGAATATTTCTAAACTATGCTCTCTAAAACGCATCCGAGTGAAAAATTTAACTACATTATATTTCCTACAAAAATCTCCTGTTCATTTTTTCTGTAGGACTAATAGTTTGCGCATAACAAACGCGAGATCGATAAAATCTCGGGTGTGGTATTTGAAGGCGTTGCGCATTGCCTAAAGCCCAGCGGGAGAGGCAGCTGAATCACTGTGTGTAGCTTACCAGACCTGGAAACAACACTAATCACGATCAACAATAATGCTGTGTGGTGGCCGTTCTACCGTACAGTAAGAACTGCAGTTCTAATGTTTTACATACGTGGTTACATGGTAAATACGTGTATGAAGTTACACTGACATTCGACCATGTCTTCTGGGTGCTTCAATTTTTTTGGTTTGCAGTGCACTACCTCTCCTGGAGCTCTAATTTAGAAAGCGATATCTAGATATGGAACAGCAGTGAAGCCTTTTTTCAGAGGCCAACGTGTTCAGGGAATCGACGGGCTGCAGTAATAACACAGAGGGGTCCAGCTGCCAGTCTGCGGCCGGAGAATTTAATCGCATGGGGAGAGGGGTGGAAGCTGATGAGGGGGGCAGGGGGTGAGGGGCCAGAGAGGGGAGTGAGGCAGCGCGCCGCGGACGAGCGGAGCATCCAGGGCCGCGGTCGCGCCGCTGGATGTGGATGTGGATGCGGACGCGGCTCCGCCCCCGCACTCGGCAGACGGCAGCTCATTTTCGCGCGCCGCCCATTAATCACGGCGAAGTAATTAGTTGGGATGGCGCGGGCGCCGCCGGATATGAACGCGAGACCCGCCGCCCGCCCCTCCCCTCGCCGCCCTGCAGCGACCTAATGACCTACGGACACGCCCCCCCCCCCCCCCCCTCTACCCTACGATCCCTCCCTCCTGTCACGGCGCCTTTCCAGACAGCCGCTTCGGAACCGACCGCGACGTCACTAATTTGTGCGCCACTGCGAGTGGGATCATAATGGAATGCGGTAAAGCACTTGTCTTCCGTCGCCGTCCTATCTCGTGAGGGGAGAGGCGAGCCGCTATTTATCAAGTCAGTAATATAGCGAGAGAAGTGCCATAGTGGTTAAGCTGGTGAAGGCCATTTTAAGAGCTGGGTTCACACCCTGACAGCAAATTTTCATCACAATTAGAGGGTCAACGTGTTGTAATAGTTGTTTACATCCAGTAAAGGCTTTGCGGTCTTACTGACGTATACATGGTCGTCATATCTTTTGTAAGGAACAGGATTCATCGACCTATTTAACCGTGATAAGACAGTCTATCAAGCCAAAAGGCGAAAATCAACGATGACAATTACGATGATGATGAAATCTAACTTTCTCACCTTCTTAAGACAGTAGTTGCATCCAGTTGAAGGTTTCGTTTTGGAACTACTTCCGCAGCTACTGTTTATTTTTGCTAATCTTATACAGGATGAATAATAGAAACGACAAACTACAGGGACGGGTCCCTGACTGGAAATGAAGGAAAGAAAATGCTACCAGCAAGTGTCCGGAAATGCATCGTTGCCATGGTAGATGGTGCTGACATATGGAAGTTCCTCTGGACACGTGTCGTGTGTTCCATGTCTGTTGCAGGCTGTGTGGTTTACGCAGAGTACTGTAAGTAGCAAAATGCTCCGGTATTAATGCTAAGAACAAGTCGAGATGCTGTATCTATAGAGCAAAGCAGATGGAAACGGTCGAGAGGCAGCACGGCTATACCGAAACAATTACCCTCACAGATACCAACCACATCGCACAAGTTTTCAAGTCCTTGTAGGTTGTTTGTGTGACCATTGGATCCTTTCAGACAGACTCCCAAAGCCGGCCGCGGTGGCCGAGCGGTTCTAGGCGCTTCAGTCTGGAACTGCGCAACCGCTACGGTCGCAGGTTCGAACCCTGCCTCGCGCATGGACGTGTGTGATGTCCTTAGGTTAGTTAGATTTAAGTAGTCCTAAGTTCTAGGGGACTGATGACCTCAGATGTAAAGTCCCATAGTGCTCAGAGCCATTTGAACCATTTTTGAACAGTGAGAGTACTTGTTTCGGTACAGCTATGATGCCTCTCAACTGTTTCCATCTGCTTGGCGGTATACAAACACCATCTCCTCTTCTTCACGACATGAATACCGGACCATTCTGCTCGTTGGAATGCGCTGCTCCCATCACATAGCCTGCAACACAAGAAACACACTGCATATGGTCAGAGGAGCATTCAATTCGTCAGCACCATGTAACGTGGCAACGATGCACTTCCGGACACCATAAGACATTTCTTCCTCCATTTCCAGTCAGAAATTTGTCCCTGCGGTTTGTCAGTTTTACTAATGTTCACCCCGTATAAAAGATCATGTCTGACTTTCTGACTCATTATAGCCTAGCCCAAACCGCTAATAGGCGTCGTTTAAGAAGGAATTTCTAAAAATTGCACCCCTAAAGTGGTGACGTACGGGATAAAAAGTTTTTGAAAATACGTCGTTCTTAACGCAGTTTTGAAGCCAGACCTACGAAAATTGGAGAGAAATAAAGAAATACTTGCTTCAGCATTTTTGGAAGCTAAACCCCTATGGGACTGAAATACTGGGTGACAGTTTGTTTCTAAATATATCAATATTAAAGAACTATTACAATATTTACAATGCTGCATCTACAAAACTTGTGTTTTGAGTTCCGGGTTACAATTTTAAGAAAAATACGTGTCACAGTGTTTTTGGAAATACGATTCGTAAAGGAGTGAAATAGGGGTGAAATGTTTTAAGAAACTACTTCGTTATGAAAGCATTATTAAAACTAAAACTATGAAAATCTGAATCTGACTTCTTGGTTTAAAAAAGTCTGTGTTTCACTGTTTTTAGAAATTTAACCCCTATGGAGTGTAACTGGGGATGAAAATTTTTATGGAAACATTTCATTACGCTAGCATTTTTTAAGCTAAATCTGTGAAAATTTGTATTTTGCTTCTCGGTTAAAAATAAAATAAATAGGGATTTCATTGTTTTTGGAAATCCAGTCGCTAAGGGGTGAAATATTTTATGAAAATATATCATTGCGAAAGCGCATTTAAAGCTAAGTCTTTGAATATTGGTGTCTGTCTTCTCGGCTAGAAATGCAAAAAGTCCACGTTTCACTGTTTTTGGAAATTCAGTATCTAACGACGTAAAATGGGGCTACACAGATTCACTGACTCGTCATCAGCCAGCCCAAAATTTTTAGGAAATAAACTTGAAATTTGGGGAGCGCATGTATCCTATAAAGTAGGCGTAATCTAAGAAGGGATTGTTCGAAAGTCCAGTTCTAAGACAGCGAAATAGGTGATTAAATATTTTTTGAAAATATTTCGCTATTGACGTTATTTAGAAGCTAGAGCTACGGAAATTTGTATTTGGTTTCTCAGTCAGATGTAAAAGAATATATTGTTCCAACATTCTTTGAAATTCATCCACTAAGGGGTTAAAATATTGTGTGAAAGGTTTTTGAAAATAAATCCTTATTAAAGAACTGCCAAAGCGTTTTTAAAGCTACATCTATGAAAACTGGTACATGACTTTTAGGTTAGAAATAATAAAAACATAGGTTTCAGTTTTTTCGGAAGTTCAGCCCCTTAAAGGAGTGAAACTAGGAATGAAAGTTTATGAAATTATTTCCTCATGAAATCATTTTCAAAGCTAGAGCTAAGAAAACACTAGATTTCTCTGTTAAAAATGAAAAAAATAAGTACATATGTTTGAATCTTTTTGGAAATTCAACCCCTAAGGGGGTGAAATTGTGGATGAAAATTTTTAGGAGAATATTTCGTTACATTTCAAAATTTTTTACGTTAAATCAATGGAAACTGATATTTCACTTCTAGGTTAGATATAAAGATATAAGTGTTAGAGGGTGATAGTTGCTACGAAAATATCACCACAAAAACGCAAAAGCCGTTACTAACGAAAACGTTGGACTCAAGCTAACAGAATCGCCTTTTTGTTCAGAAGTACATTCGTGATACACCATGCTGCTGTGGCATTACTTAGTGTGAAAAGTTTAGAAGCTATTGCAATTTCTGAACAACAAAAATTCGATTACAGAAAAACAAAGAAAATCTGTGCACACCATACAGTCCACGCGAGGGAAGCAGCGGATGCTAAGCTAGTTTATCTATTAATATTTCACCCACCTTCGTTGCCGAAGTCGCTAACTTACGCTGTTGGGTGGCGCTCGGCTCCAAGGTAGGCCGGTTCGAGTACTGTTAGTGCAGAATTTGCACTGCATAGGGAGGGGGAGTGGTGGCATAAGGCTCCTGATACGTGATCATTCTACACCTCTTATCTCTCTACAGTGTCCAATGAATTGAGAGCATGTGACACTGTTGATGGTGATTTGTTTGTCGAATGGGGACGTTAAGTTCGGCAGTCACCTTGGCACTACTGGGGTGGAAGTATCTTATGTCCTGGCCCCGAGTTTGACCCTTTTTTTTCCCTCCATCCATAACAACACAAACCCAACACTACACTGTAAAAGCAGTCATCACAGTCATCAATACGACACAGATACACACCCGACACTTCATAAAATGTCAGAGGAAGGTAACAGTAAGCCACCTCCAGTAGAACTTTCCCATGAGAGGCGACACAGGATTCCTGTATCTGCTCTCATACACTATTCGTCTCAGTATAGGACCGCCTTGCCTAGATTAATATTTCATCTTTTTGCCATTTGTGTCGGGTTTGCAGCCCAATTTTCAAGCGCTCATTCTTGGATACAGCAGAGCCGTCGAACTGAAATCTCCTGCTCCTATTTCAATTAGACAGCTTGGCTGTACACAAGAATAGAATGAGCTCTCGAGAATTTGACTGCATCGTCAAAAATACTGGCGAAAAAACTAAAGTAATGAAATAGAGACAATGTTTAACTGTGAAACATCTACTTCGACAGCAAATGCTTTATCAGCTACAGACCGCTAAATAGAGGCTTCCTTCGATAACGATTTATATCAATGAACTTCAGATTCAAAAATGGCTCCAAGCACTATGGGACTTAACAGCTGAGGTCATCAGTCCCGTGGACTTAGAACAACTTAAACCTAACTAACTTAAGGACATCACACACATCCATGCCCGAGGCAGGATTCGAACCTGCGACCGTAGCAGCTGCGCGGTTTCGTACTTAAGCGCCTAGAACCGCTCGGCCACAGTGGCCGGCTCAACGAACTTCCTTAGAAGGATATGATGATTGGATGTTCGATCAAATGATGACAGTATACATGGCCTTCACAAAACTATTTATGAATACGATGATTCGATTTTTTTAAGCGTAAATCAGTTCCGTATTAACAGATTAGTATGTATACCAAGTTATGCTGCCTGATAATAATTAAAGCCACACTGGACCTGCCGTCCGTTGTGGCCGAGCGGTTCTAGGAGCTTCAGTCTGGAAAACCGCGCGACCGCTACGGTCACAGGGTCGAATCCTGCCTCGGGCATGGATGTGTGTGATGTCCTTAGGTTAGTTTGGTTTAAGTAGCTCTAAGTTGTGGGGGACTGATGACCTCAAATGTTAAGTCCCATAGTGCTCAGAGCCATTCGAACCATTTGAACACTGGACATCCGTTAGTAGCTGCACTTTAATTATAACCACCCAATACTATGGAAAAGTTTGGGTATAAGTACCTCTACAAGTAATACCACACTAATTCTCCAGACTGAAACAAAGACACATATGAGATGTCACTTGTGTAACAGCACTCTTTTGTAATGCCTTTCTGAGTCAAACGTCATTTCCTCGACCAGCTGATCAAATGACTAAATAGCTTCCTGTCTTACAAGTACCTTCATTCTGAACACACAGTTCTTCCTAATATGTATACATCACGCAGTGATCGCGGTCACTCCATACTAAATACGCCAACTGGAGCTACTAGCCACTGCTGCAGCCAACTGCAAGACGCGTGGCCAGGAGCTGCTGCTTGACAGACAACTCCCTGAACCAGTGACTCTAGGAAGTGAGCTGGCCGACATGGTCTGACGCCGGACTCAAGGACTTGTCCGCCGGTGTTGCCCACGGTGCCGGCGCCGGGTGTTGCTATTTCCTTGTTGTGCCGCTGCCTGCCTTCCGCTGCATCGCACCGCCACATATGATGTCGACGGGTCGCTGCGTTTGTCAGCTCGGCAATGCCCGTCCCCTCTGCCGAGACTGGAGCGCCTGAACTGCACTCGTTCTAAATGCTGGATGACGCAGGAATTCAAGCATGCTGTGGAATAGCTTATGCATGGCACAAACTGAGCTAAGGACAGTTTTGGTCATAACATTTTCTGGCCTTATCTTCTTCTTGTATTTCAATACTTGAAATCTTTGCTGATGACCAAGTTCTTATAGCTAGAAACACACTTCGAAAAGCCCTTTATAAATTAAATATCGGAACTTCAATATAAGTTCATAGGCGTCCAGGACCAGAGTCATTCTGAATGAAATAATTTTTGGAACTAGGCACTCTAAAACACAACGCAATAACTTGGCGACGTTTCGACCGCTGCGCCCCTCTTCACAGTAGTTAACTGCTGGATATTGGTGAACATCTTTCCAATTTACTGCCTATTTCGGTTATCTGGTGGCTTCCGAAGGTCACACTTCTGGGATGTCACTGAACAGTTTGAAGAGAGGTTGCTATCGAGGGGCATGGCATTACGATGGACTACAGTGGTGGCTGGTTGGATGGCAGCTATAGCAGGTAAGCTGAGCCGGCCGTTGTGACCGAGCGGTTCTAGGCGCTTCAGTGCGGAACCGCTATGCTGCTACGGTCGCAGGTTCGAATTCTGCCTCGGGCATGGATGTGTGTAATGTCCTTAGGTTAGTTAGGTTTAAGAAGTTCTAAGTCTAGGGGACTGATGACCTCAGATGTTAAGTCCCATAGTGCTTAGAGCCATTTGAACATTTCTAGTATGTGATCGGTCGGAAAAAGCAAATCTGCAGGCTTTTGCTTGTGCTGCTGTAGTAAGTGACTGATGAGCAACCCTCGTTGGTGATTGGTAGGCAATAGCAAATCGGCTTCTTGTATCCAGGGGCTATTGTTTTCCTGCAGCGAAACATTAAGGCAGCAGCGAAGTTCTCTCGTGGCCACTGTATGTACTATCAAACCAGATGAAATGGTGCTGCTGCCTGTCAAACACACGCCCTCCGCCGAGCTGGAATCGCTGGCAGCCATGCCGTAGGTAACTTGTAGCCATCTTCCTCGTTCATGATATTATGGAGTTTGATTACGTGAGAAGCCACTCTTACATTCTGCTGTTGCATCCACAGCTGCCGAGCAAGCGAGCGAAGTTCTTTAAGACCGATAGGCAAGATTCTGCGTCGCGGACGAGTTAAACACATATCCCATAATTGCCGCAAGATATGCTGCGGCCCAGTAAGAGTCCTGTGAATGCTCTCCATACCGCAGGCGCCTACGTGCTTCGGTGAGAATGCGGCGAAGTCTATGTTTGTGATCGCGGGAGATCTATTAGCACTTGTTTGTGGGAACATCAACGGTACGTACGGCTGGGACAGGGCAACAAGTCAGCTGAAGCTGAACACAACCAGGAATGCAGCAGTTCTATCAATTTTCAAGTATCTTGCTCACCTGCTCGGAAGCTACGGGTCCATCAGGGGAAACTAGGAGAAGTTATTGAAGTAACCAAACGCCCCAACATGGGTATGGTGTGCGGCTACAAGTTAACTACGGCCAGGCTGCCAGCGATTCCAGTCCGAAGGACCGCGTGTGTTAGCGAGCCAGCAGCACCACCTGAAGCGGGTTTAGCAGCATATACAACGCCCCAAGAGCACTGCCATGTGACGTCAACGCTTTGATGCAAGAAAACACTATAGCCTGGATACAAGCCGCTGATTTGGTGCTGCATTCCAATCGCCAATGACAGTTGCCTTACAATCACCTACTAGAGCGTCCTAGGCGCCTACTGATAACATACTAGAGTTGCCTTCGAGTGAGACATCAGAACAACACAGGTAATTGCTTACCGCACAGACATGCACTTCCGTAGCAACCTCTGTTAGAATTGTCCAGGGACATCCCAGTTACGTGACTTCGGTAGCCAACAGATAACCGAAATAGGCAGTATATAGGGGAAGGCATTCACCACTGTCCAACAGCTAATCACCCAGAAGTGGACCACAACAAGTCAGTCTAAACGTCGGCAGTTTAGTTGCTACAGCGCTTTGCAATGACGCTACCTAATATGCAAAATTATTTTATTCAAAATCAGATCTTTAACTAAACAATCTCGAAACAAAGCTCGGAAGTAACTGAAGATTAAAATCGCATCCGAAGTAAAACTCTAACAAACGAGCAGACAACAGAGTGAATGAAATCAACTTCTTGAAAACGACCATATGCTTGACAAACTAAAAATATGTACAGAAAACAGCTGAAAGATTCAGTTACATTAATGGGACGATATACGGAAAACGAAATAAAAAGTTTAGGGAAGAAACTGTGTTAAAGTTCTACAAAACATTGACGCTACCATCTATATTTTATGGCAGTGAGACCTGGACAATAGCATGTGGAAATGCACAAATTGCGGAAACGATGTTTTTCAGAAGAGTAACTGTATACAGACTACCCGATATTAGAATACAACAATCAGACAAGAACTAGGACTTAAAGGCCTAAATGAACAGATCAAGGGATGTAAAAATAATCATGTCATAAAAAAGGAATAAAAATTAGAATAGCCGAAATAGTGACGATCATTGACCAATAGAGAAAAGATCAACAGGTACACCAGGAATAAGGTGGACACATCAGATGAAAAAGTAGCAACTGACACTACTGGTGCTGAACGAGAGGATGTAACAAGCACATGCCTAACATCTGAAGAAAGAAGATAGATCTGAATATTTATCAAGTATTCATCCGGGTGGTGTCATCCAACAAGCGTGGCATTTTGGGAAGCCGACTTCTCACCATCTTCAGGCATTCCTGGAGCGTGTCTGATCTCTGATGGATACCAACTTTATATGCTCTTCACTCTCCCACATAAATTCAGATTTAAAAGTCAATAAATAAACTAATCATGTGGGTCCCTTGCATGATGTTGGGGGATCGGCGTAAGAAACCCTTGCTCTTCCTCCACCCAATCTCCTAGACTCTACCCAGGAGTTCACACACCTGCTGTCAACACTCCAACCACTGCGCACCCTCACACTCTTTCTCTGACCTTCCCACGGGTATTGACTGACATTTTCATCCTTCAGTTAGAAACGAGTCATGTGAATATAAAACGTCTTTGAAGAAACAGTACCACGTAAGTGACTTCTCCGATTTTCCGGATATCGGTCAGTTGGTCTATTTTACTCAGACGATCTGCTATGATCGTAGGAACGACGAATTTTCAGTTCATTTGCATGTAAATGAAGCTGAGAGAATACCGCGTCAGTCAAGCAAGATAAAAAATAAACATGCTAAAATACTGGTTGCTACAGGAGAATGAAATACCGCGTAACTGGGTTGTTGGAGCCTCTGTGAGGTTGGTCATGGGCGACGCTGTTCTTCTTAGGGAGGATGTAATGCCAAAAGACTGTATCTAAAGGCAGGAAGACCTGCAGAGGTACGACGATTGGTGTAGTGGCTGGCAGCTGTCGATCACTCTCAGAAAGAAATCTGCACTTTCATTTGCTGCTCCCAAGTGAGCGACGATTCCTTTCTCGGCGAAAAAATCGTCTTTCACACGCTGTCCGCTCGCATCATGTGAAGGATACCCCAAGGCTAGCTACTGTCTGACACAGTAATTGTGGCTGCGCGTCTTTTTATTGTTTTATTTTCATTTTTTTTAATCAAGCGTAAAATCTACACAGAGTGAGTTACGGGGTATTATTCCTTCAACGACCATACCTCGAGCTAGGGCTTGCGCAAAATTTCGTGGCCCTAGATCAGAAGTCCCTTCTCGTTTTGACCACTGGGCGAATCCATTATTTTGTCCTGAAGAGGTTGCCACCTGAGTCTCGTGTCAACTGCTGATCTGTACGCTTTGTCTGTTAGGGTTGGCCATGCCTTCCCACTTGTCAACTGTTTGCAGTATCCCGACCCGAGTTCTTGGAGCGTTTTGTCGGTATCTTTATTCTACGGAACATGGCATTACAGTGTCGAAGCATCATCGGTGCGCGGAAGGTGCTTTATACTCAGCATAGGTGATCGTGTGCGGTGTCACGAGGAGATACTGTATTCCAGCAAAGATGAAGAAGAAGTAGAAGAAAATTTAACATTTAGGTAATTTTGATGAACTTGTTGTCAGAAAACTGATACCCAATTTCCAGGTGGGACAAACTGCACCGGTCTCAAGTTCTATTCATCTGAGAAAATGAGTAATTTAAAGGAGGCATCTCATCTTTATCCTTACTGCATATGTTAGGGTAAGATACGTCAGGTTTTTATTCTTTTTTTTTTCTATCTGTATGTTATTATTGTCCACCTCCGTAGCGTGGCGGTAGCGTTACCGCCTACCAGGCAGGGGGCTCGGGTTCGATTCCCGGCAGGGGAATGGGTGTTGTGTATCCTTCATCATCATTTCCATCATCATTGACTCGCAAGTCGCCGATGTGGCGTCACCTATAAAGGACTTACAATACAGCGGCCGAACTCTCCCGAATGCAGTATCCCGGCCATCAATGCCATACGACCATTTCCATTTCATGTTCATATTATTCATATTCTATAACATTTACAAGATGCAGAAGATCATCATACAATGGAAGGTGGTAGTTGAATTTATAGATATACGAGGTAATCGTACTGACCTTTTTTTCCCCTTGCAACTTAGGTCCTCTATTATTTGCTGGTTGTATTCCAATCTCTGCCTTCTTCTACAGTTTTTGCTCTCTATAGCTCCCTCTAGTACCATGGAAGTTACCTAGAGATATCTTAACAGACATCCTACCACCCTTTCGCTCTCCTCGTCAGTGTTTTCCAAATATTCGTTTCCTCGCCAATTCTGCGGAGAACCTCCTCATTCCTTATCAGTTTGAATGACGCTAGAAATTTCCGTAAAGAGGGCAGGTCCGACATATCTGCAGATGAAACAGGTATTAGTAGTTGTCATTCAGACTCAACAACAGACCATATGGTTCAAAGGCAGTAATACAGGCGGCTCTTTCAAAAGGACAACGGCTCATTCTAGGACTCACAGGTAAAAAACATTCATCACGTGAATATACTGTCGTGGAGAATTCAGGAAATTTGTTCAATTACTGGTCGTAGTGACATAACCTGTTAATATGATACTTTGCAGACTCGCTAGCTGTCAAACTATGCCTTCCCTATAGTTTGGCGGTCGTTCACAAGGGAGCCTTCGTGCGCACTCTACAATATTCTTTTTCAAACGAATACCTAAAGTGCGGCGGCTTACTGGTTTGAAACGAGTAACGAAACGATATACCGTACACAAGCTTGTTTATGTTCGATACGGCGTCATGCTGCACGAGCAGCACGCAAGGACACGCTGTTCATGAATTTACAATTGTTATGGCCATCGAACGCATCGTCTGGTCTGCACAACTTCAGTGCGGCATTCCGTTAGGTTGGCAGCCTGTCGCGGGTGTAGGAAGGTGTCATTAGTCGCCGCTGCGGTGCGGTAAATACACGACTGGGCACGGGCTGCGGATTGGGCGCGATGTCCGCAATCGATAGGTGGCACGCGAGCGCTCGCACGCACGCAGCTTAGCTTGGCCAAGGTCGGCGCCGATTCGCCTCGCCGCGCCTCAGGAGTCGAACGGGCGCAATCGATGTGTGCTCGCGCCGGACCTGGGTCGACCGCGGCTTTCGCGCCCCGCTGCACGCGACAGGCAGGCGCCCGGCGCACCGGCGGCACCCAGACACGCCGTCGCCGTGGCGTTCCAAACTGAGGACTGATTCTACGCTTTGTTTACCACGGAAAATCGCCAAACAGCCGTACGTTTTGAGATGTTTTCTGAGTTGTTCTTAAGTCTTCGAAGGAAGCACTCGAATAACGAATTCACGGTATGCTCATATTGATGACTCCAGTATGCTAGTGTCGACACATCTTATTACTGTCTGTACATGAAGTGCAAATAGGGCCTGAAGATGGCGTATTCAGATGTCGAAACTCTTTCCCAAAACAAAATAAAATAACTTCTCAAAAAGTTTGGCTTTTTGGCGAATTTTCTTGGTTAATATTTGACCAGCCGCTGCCCGGCGTCCACAATAGAGATTCAAGGTTTTCCCATAGCAACAAACTGCTCTTGAATTATTATACACACTCACCGGTCAAAATATCGGCTGTTTATTTGTAACAGCACTTTGATCGTGAAATGAAATGAGCGTATGGCATTGTTGGCCGGGAGGTCCCATTAGGGGGAGTTCGGCCGCCGAGTGCAAGTCTTATTTCAGTCGATGCCACACTGGGCGACTTAGATGCCGGTGATGAGTATGAAATGATGATGAGAACAACACAACACCCAGTCCACTAGCGGAGAAAATCCCCAACCCAGCCGGGAATCGAACCCAGGCCTGCTGCATAGGAGGCAAGCACGTAACTACCCAACTAGGCAGGCGGACACTTTGGTCATATTGGAGAGCAATAGACGGCGAAGAACTGCCACCAAGAGGTCATATGACTTTCCTCCACTTACGTAAATTATGGCACTTGCGCTGCTCTGACTCGCTCCTGGGTTCAACTATAGCTTTCTTACGATGCAGTTCTTTATTAGATAAGGAATTTTTGAAAACTGTGCTTCGATTGGCTGGAGATAGCGGGAGGGGAAGAGAGGGAGAGAGGGCTTTAAATATTCTGTTAACGTAACTGGACTACTTCCACGGTCTTGAATTTTTCAGTACTGCATTTTTACTGGCTGGATTAAGGTTTTCAACTGACAAGGATGATGCGTACTGATAGCAGTGATGATGTCGCTAGTATGCGTGATGAAGTCACTAGTTGAACGACGTAGGTGTACCGGAATGGTGTACCGGAATGCCCAGCTAAACAAAATGTTCCAGGATCGCCTATAATTATTTCTACGAATGTTTAACATACCACGTTTTTAAATAGGATTAAAAAGTGTAAAATAATTTCTGCTAGCTCCTTACAGATTCCTAACTCCATACACATAATCCTAAAAAGGTCCAACTGTGAATTTGTAACAGCTATGAAAATATTTGTAAGTTTTAAAAGGGAAACGTGGGGCACGTTGAGTACAAAACCGATGCATGAATAATTCACCTTACTAATTGATACATGAATAGTTCACCCCCTTATTATTATAGTATTTATAGCGTGGCAATATAAAAAATCAAAAATTAGTCACAAACTACATACTTTATTCAACATTTAAACGTCACTACAGGTATTCAGATATAGGTTATCACGTGTTCGATATGCCTGTCATCATTGGATATGATGTGGCGCAGATGAATAGCAAAATTCTGCATGATCCGCTGAAGTGTCGCACCATCCACGCTGTCGATGACCTCCTTAATGGCTGTTTTCAGCTCAGCAATGGTTTTGGTGTTATTACTGTACAACGCGTCTTTAATAGAGTCTCACAAAAAGCAGTCGCATTTGTTCAGATCCGGAGAATATGTCGGGCAATCGAGAGCGATGCCAGTGGCCTCTGAGTACACCAGATGCAGAATGCGGTCCCCAGTGTGATCCTGCAGAACATCAAACATTCTCTTGCTTCGATGGTGTCGAGCTCCGTCTTGCATGAGCAAATATCTTGTCGAAATCAGGGTCACTTTGGATAATGGGGATGAAATCATCTTCCGAAACCTTCACGTACTATTTGGTAGTCATAGTGCCATCAAGGGATATCGCACCAATTACTCCGTGACTGGACGTCTCACACCACAAAGTCACCCGTCGAGGGTTAAGAAACTTCTCGATCGCGAAATGCGTATTCTCAGCCCCCCAAATCAACAAATTTTGCTTGTTCATGGACCCATCTAAATGAAATTGGGATTCGTCTCTAAACAAATCCACATTAATTCCCATCATGCTCCGCGGCCAACTATGCAGTTTGAACGTCATAACGCAAACCGTTATGACAATTTTATTTAATATAGTTCAATAATTGTCACCCTGTACTAATTGATGCATGCATAGTTCACCTGCTTACTGTTCAGTCCAAAAAATTTTAAGGGTTACTTTCTTAAAACCACGTCATTTTCCCCCAATGCGACGCGGAAGTATTATATCTGGCTCAAAGGTGCCTGCAACATGCGATGAAAGGGCCAGAGCTCAGAAGTTCATGTGAGGTTTAAGGCGGTTAATGATACCACATCGGGACCCAGTACCACAACAGTTCTACCCAACGCCACCGTGTACGAGTCACACGATGCGAAGGTCGTCTCCGCCCTCCTCCTTTAAGCACAGATCAGGTCTTCTTTTGACGCCTCTGCAGTGGTGGTGAGAACTGCGGCGTGCAGCATTGAAATGACAGTTTTCTTATGGATGGCCGACGAGAACATTTCGGACACACCACCGCTCAGAATCGAAACTAAATGGTCTCGGGAGGTAGCATAAAGGGCGTCAATGGAATCATCCTTGCAGCATTCATTTACACACATTTCGGGGTCGAAAACGACAGATTGTAGTGCCATGAGCAACAGAACGACGTTGTTAACAACCTTTGCCTCTGCACGAATCATCCCTTCTCTAAGGACATCCTGGGGATACTACCCCACTGAATGCGATCTGGTCCCTTTCGGGTGCACTGCGGCCGCAATTTTTGCTTTGCTATATAGGGTGAATGGTCAGGTAGCGTTCCACTTCATTTGCCGAAATTTTAATCTGATGCTAGGCAAAGGATTTCTCTGCTTTTTCAGCCCTCCCGTTTCGAGCCCTCCTGTGGCTTGATCATCTACGATCGGGTAGAATGTTGGGGGTGGTGTGGAGTGGGACGACATCGAAACAAACGTGAAACACGTGCGTAAATAAAACGGCAAAAGGCCCCTCTAAACCCACCGCTTTGACGAGACCCTCGCTGCCACCTGTGCAGCATTGTTCGGAGCAGCATTGTGGTCTAAGGGTTGATTTCATAGCATTCTTTAGGACCCATAACCCAAGTAGAAGGCAGTCTACATTTGGTTAAAAATTTCAACGATAAACCATTTCCAAGATGATCGAAAGACAATGAGTTAGATAAATATCAAGTAGGTTTCACACTATCGAGCTCCTGTATTTGAAAAAAAAACACCGTCCGAACAGGCCTTGGAGGCCCAACGGTACCGACCGGCCGCCATGTACTGAACACATGTTATATTATGTTATGTTAACCGGGGACCTAGAAACGAAGGAGAGGCTCCGTCCCCGCCGCAGCCGCAGTGGTCTGCAACCCCACGACGACTACCGCAGTCCACTTCACCCTGCCGCCGCCCCACACCGAACCCAGGGTTATTGTGCGGTTCGGCCCCCGGTGCCCCCCCTAGGGAACGTCCTACACCAGACGAGTGTAACCCCTATGTTTGCGTGGTAGAGTAATGGTGGTGTACGCGTAAGTGGAGAACTTGTTTGCGCAGCAATCGCCGACATAGTGCAACTGAGGCGGAATAAGGGGAACCAATCCGCATTCGCCGAGGCAGATGGAAAACCGCCTAAGGACCATCCACAGACTGGCCGGCTCACCGGACCTCGACACAAATCCGCCGGGTGGATTCGTGCCGGGGACCTGGCGCTCCTTCCCGCCCGGAAAGCCGTGCGTTAAACCGCACGGCCAACCGTGCAGGCTACTGAATACATACGTAATTATTTAAAGACATATAAATCAGTGTAAAAAGTATGAAATAATTTCTCCTAGCTCCGCACACGATACAGGTAGTACTGAAAAACTTATAAGACGTGAGAAGCATACAGTAGATAACAATAAGGAGGTGAATAATTCATACATCTATTATGTACTGCATATGCCCCACATATTTCATTGTAAGTCTTACAAGCATTTTAGTAGCCACTGTCCATCGTTTTCATAGCTATCAAAAACCCACAGTAACAGATTTTTAGGACTATGTGTATGGGGCTAGGAGAAATTATTTTACGTTCTTTCTGTTCGATTTATAAAGTGATGCATTTGACACTCTTTTAATATCCAAATATTTATTGTATGAGTTTTAGACTAGCGTGTGTAAAATTTTTCAGTCGATTTCAACAGAGATGAGTGGTTAATTTCAGTTTATTTCGTTTGTCTTCACCTGACTGAAACAATAAACTGCTTCCTCTACGTATATCTCGAGAAAACACCGTGAAGGCAAAAATTAGACAGATTGGAACTCACAGAGAAGCTTACCGGCAATCGTTCCTCCCACGAACCACTGCCGATTGGAAGACGAAAGGGGGATTGTAGTAATGGCACACGAAGTACCCTCCGCCACACAACAGACGAAAGAGCGAGTTAATATTGCATTGTATTCAAGATCTGAACTACATTCAAAGTTTTAAATGTCCAGCACATCGTAAAAAAACAGTGATAAACAATACACCAGCGAAGAAAGTGAGTTAATAGTGCTCTGCGAACCATTTCTGAGTTATGTGTAAAATTTCAAGTATCTAGACCATCGGGAAATCAGTTTGACATCAGATGCAATGTACCGGACAGACAAACAAAAAGCAACCCAATAAAGAAAAATGTAGTAAAAACTCCAAGACTTTCCTCCAGTATAGCAAGAAACGAGTAGGAAGCAACTTTTTTAGACTGCAATCGGCGTGCGACTTCGTGGACAGAGCCACACTTTTTGAAATACTAAGATTATTAGGACTCAACGAGAAATTCAGTGCGTTGGTGTTGGCCAGCCTGTACTGTGCCTCTGTCCTGAAAAAAAAAAAGATCAGGAAATGGACACGATGAATTAAGGATGGGGGATCGTAACACACAACCTAAGAGTCGCATGCTTCGTTTTCGCTGATGATCTGACTTTAATGGCAGATGGCATCCAAGAGGCTTCTATGCAAATTCAGGCACTGCATTAAATAGCAGAGAAAACAGATCTACTGACCATCAACGGGAAAGAATGAATTCGTTACCAATACAAAAGACGTTCCTAGAAGGATGAGTGTCAGCGCTACTAAACATATCAAGAGAGTCAAAATTGAAACGTACCTTGGAGAACGAATCTCAAATGACTCACAGAAACGGTAGCTATAGAACAAAAGGAAATCAAAGTAGGTAGATAGGACATACTATGCTTGCAGAAAGAGGTACGCTTCGAATGATCTTTCGAAGAATCTTGAAGTATGACACGAAACATAGTAGTCAGGTCTTCAGTCCTCTATATGACAATATACCCACACATACCGAAGAAGACCCCAATAACAATCCTTGAATTACAAGAAAGGAATTGCCAGAGAAAGACAGTGGGTGGGGGTGGGGGGAGGGAGGTGGGGGGGGGGGGGGCAAGGATCCTACCAGATAGACACAATGATGCAAACCTAATCGTGAACTCCATCAACAACAAGGAAACCTTACCGATTCCGTCAGAACAAAACGACTTCTATGGCCAACTGCGTAGAGTGAACCTTCCACAGGTTGTCCTATAAGATCTTGAAAGTAATCAACAAGGGTAAAGTCAAAGGACGACTAAGAGCACTCACATAGAGAAAAGCCTTCCAGAAAATCAAATAAGGCAAGACTTAACAATTAACAGAGGTGACTACCATTTAGCTATGGAAACCAGACCCTTCCTAACATCCCTTACAGAAGTTCAACAAATGAGACCAGGAAATGGTCCGAGAAACGAAAGAAAACGATGGAACACGGTGCTAACAGGAAATCTCAAGATACTAACAAGAGAAGGGCAACTAAACTTCCCCAAGAACGCTAGAAGCGTCAGACGACGGCATCACACCAAAACCGCAACTACTATGGTCCACAAGTGGCTCAAACGAGTTTTAAAAAATAACTATTATTCGTCCACGTGTTTTACAAGCAATAACAGTTCTCTTCCTTTTTGAATGCTACTGTAAGCAAAGTGAAAAAAGTGGAGAAAACAACAAAATTTTAAAGACGAGTTTATCACACAACTCTTTTTCTACCTTTCAACATCTTCAGATTTTAACAGCTTCAGCTCCACTTATTATTCCCTGTCGTGAGACAGAAACCTTCACTCTTTCCCCTGACTGGATGTAGTTTCTTTTCAGTTTTTCCACATTACGGAACGGGTCAATGAGGGTAAGCAATGCGCCTTCATTCGGTAGACGAACTTCTATGTAGTTTTAAAAAGCAGATTGATGGTTCCAATACATCGCTGAGGCGCAGTCCGCGGAGAGGAAGTTCGGAGCATCAGTGCAGCAGGCGAATTCAATCCATTACGGATGTTACTCTCAGCGTACACCCTGCTGGACAAAGGGACAGAGACTCCTTCAGACTTCTAACAGAGTCAAGGCTTCACCCCGCGTCCTCCCTTTCATCATTGCCCTCCTGCGTCAGTCTTCAGAGTGCATTCTTACTCGTAGCTTCCTCAGGAGGTCGCCATACAGAACGCTGATGAGGATACTACCTACGAAAATGCAGTTTCCTATTTACTGTTTCATTTATCGACATTAAAGATACACTGGAATAACAGATTTTCATCCAGGGTCTACTGTATAACACACTGCAATTAATTACTTCAGTGATCAATGCACATCTTCAGTTGTTTTGGGCTAAGTGAATATACTTTATAGGCCTTTTCATTGATCCAAGTTGTGTAGTATTGTATAGCGATCCCACATCACATTTAATTGTAAGAAGATATGTCATGCTCGTAAATCAGAGTGAAAGAGTCATTCACCAAATTATTTAAGAAAATCCATCGTCAGTGTATCCTCAGGCTGAATGAGAGCTAACAAATTGTCCTCTCAGTTTCGCGACTGCTCCATATTAATCTCACAAGACATAACAATCAAAAGCTTTAATGCTGCAGCATTTCTAATGCCAGTTCTTCACCCGAACTGCTGAAGGTTCTCAGTTTTCGCTTGTTCACATTACAGCTCACAGTGGTTACACGGATCTAATATCTAACGTTACCTGCGCTAGCCTATTAAACATTTTTTGCGAAAGGAACGTATGTATTGCGAATACATAGAAAGAAGGATCCTTTATTGTATGATTATATGATAGCGGAACAAACACTGGTAGTAGTTACTTCTGTAAAATATCTGGGAGTATGCGTGCGGAACGATTTGAAGTGGAATGATCATATAAAATTAATTGTTGGTAAGGCGGGTACCAGGTTGAGATTCATTGGGAGAGTGCTTAGAAAATGTAGTCCATCAACAAAGGAGGTGGCTTACAAAACACTCTTCGACCTATACTTGAGTATTGCTCATCAGTGTGGGATCCGTACCAGATCGGTCTGACGGAGGATATAGAGAAGATCCAAAGAAGAGCGGCGCGTTTCGTCACAGGGTTATTTGGTAACCGTGATAGCGTTACGGAGATGTTTAATAAACTCAAGTGGCAGACTCTGCAAGAGAGGCGCTCTGCATCGCGGTGTAGCTTGCTCGCCAGGTTTCGAGAGGGTGCGTTTCTGGATGAGGTATCGAATATATTGCTTCCCCCTACTTATACCTCCCGAGGAGATCACGAATGTAAAATTAGAGAGATTAGAGCGCGCACGGAGGCTTTCAGACAGTCGTTCTTCCCGCGAACCATACGCGACTGGAACAGGAAAGGGAGGTAATGACAGTGGCACGTAAAGTGCCCTCCGCCACACACCGTTGGGTGGCTTGCGGAGTATAAATGTAGATGTAGATCAGTTCCGCGTTTATATTTGTATCACGATAGACTTCAGATCTAAGAAACTCTGTTTATTATCTTTTTTATCAGACTATTACTATACTCGTACAAATGTAGCGTATCAGTCTCTGGTGACTAGCTTAGTATCATACAGTGCTCACTGCGAACGTGACTGTAGTACACGTTGAATCGGGATTTTTCCGAAAGCACTTAACCCTTGCGCGACGCCCTTGACGTGCCTATTGCGCTCGCTGGCGTCTGTGGTTTTTAGAAAACGGAAGTTGACCGAATGGTTAACGTGTCACCAGCGCAGTCCGCTGCACTTTTTTGGAAATTTGTCTGGGTAAAAAGTATCATTTGATAAAACTATAATATTTTTATTTCAGTAAAAGCAGTCTTGATCGCATGTAAGTTATTTCATTCGGTGACTCGTTTCGATCGCTTGTAGGACCCTCATCAGGGCATTTTACTCGTTGGTCATAGCAGGAGACGGTGACGTGGAGCAGGCCGCTTTGGAGAGGCGCGAAGAACCCGGGGCTGAACGGTGGACGAAGGCAGTTCCACACCTGCTGGAGGGCTCCTCCATCGAGCCAACACCGTGGACTTAACAGCCACAATACGTTACGTCCATGTGGAGAAGATGGCGGTCATCCGTGGTGTGATCCCGTTAGGTGGCCTGGCACCCGTTGCTTCTACACACGAATAACTATACGCATCAAAACAAACCATTTCTCATAGGCAGAACGCTTCGCGCTATCCGAACTCATTATTTTGATGGCTCTATGGCTCTTTCGAGGGTACGTTTGACGTAACAGTAACGTTCTGAGCAACGCGATATATATATATATGCTGCTGCGACCGCTGTGCTTCACATACTTTAGAGCTGGTATTTCATTTGACTGTACACATCATCGATTTGTGAAAACTTTTAATAGTACTACTCAGAGCTACTCCCGCTAGAAAACGCGATAATTTTCAGAGTACCAAGAGATGAGTCAAGACAAATATAGAAAAATGCAAATAAATACTCCTTCTACTACAGTTATCACGTCCAGCGACCGCCATGCAGTTGCTGCTGTGATGTGTCTCGAGCGATAACAGTAATCATCTTCAGCTACCACATAAGCGTTGCTGAAAGCCCAGTAATCCCGGAAAATGCTGCTTCCGATGCGAATACGTCGAGGATAGTTTCCAGACTTACATAGAATGATGAGCCAAAATATTATGAATATCTTTTGGATAGCGTGTTGGTCAATATTTTGAACCCTATACAGCACTGACTCATAGTGGCATGGACTGATGTGTCCTTGGTAGGTTTCCGTAGGAATGTGGCACAAACGTTCTACGTACAGGTCACGAAATACGAGTGGTTTGTGAGCTCTAGACTTCGCCCGATAGCGTCCCAGATGTGTTCCATCATCAGGTTCAGAATCGCGATTTTGGTGGCAAAGAGTTAAGCACCAGTTCGCTGTAATTCACATCAACATAGAACGATTTTGGCCTTGTGACAAGGACATTTTTCCTACTGGAAAATGCCAGCACTTCGTGGAAGATGTGAAGCATGGAGGGACGCAGATGTATGTAACAATTGTCACGATTCCGGAGCTGTTATTTTTCCTTTCATTACTACCAAAGGACATTTGGAAGCCCGGATAAGGGTCCCCCATGGCACAATACCTCCACCACCTACCTGTGTCTGAGGCAGGCGCAATTTTCCATAATCCGTTCTCATGGATGACCGCGTATCCGACACGGTCATCGACATGGCGTAACAAGTAACGTCACTCGTCCGACGTGGTGACACGATCCACTGGTCTACGGTCCAGTGTCGCTGATGCTGTGCCCAAAGTACTTCTGATTGACGATGCTGCTTAACATGTGAGCAAAGAGGGGTGTGGTATTGGAGCCTCATGGACAACAAAGTGCACTGACCGGCGCGATCTGAAACACTTGCGCCATATCAGCATTGTTCTCTGTCGATAGACCTGTCACAGATCGCTGTCTGCTCTACTTCACAGAGCGAAAAAGTCTCCGGCCACCAGGTTCCGTGACGAGGCGTGAACCACGAGTTCACATGAAATCTCGCGACAGGAAGTAGTCACAACGTTTTGTCTCACCAGTGTGTTAAAAACCACGTAAACGCTCTGTATAACATTTAGTATCTATCGTTTTAGAAATAAATATTGTAACAACTGCTATACACCGATACCTTCTCAGATATTTTAATACTTCAAAGCTATTTAGATATGCGTGTGATGATTCCTGTTAACAGTCACATTTTAGTGACTGTTTACTGTGTTTAAGTATGAAGACTTTTTCCCGAGTGCTGAAAACATTGCATCTTTGTACACCTTTATATCTAGTCATAGATGTGGATTTTCTCACGAAGAAAGTGATAATCCTTATGCATAGTATTATATTCAAATTCACTTACACTTCACGTACTGTAGAATCCCGTCCACGTAAACTGTCACAGAAATACTATATTATAGCAAACACATAGAAGAAGTGATACTGGTGGACGTGGGCTGTGAAAGTGGCTCGTGTGTCGTCCTTCGACAGCATACAGTGTTAACCAAATTAAAAGGGAAAGAATAAGGTTAGCTTCCTTTTTTATATTGATTGACTGTTCCATCGGTTCTTGGTGGAATACACACACAGCACATCTGTGATATTCTACAACATTCATTATTTATTTCTCAAACCGGTTATCGGATGTTATGCCATCATCAGGTGCAAAGATAAGTATCTTATCTTTGACGGCGTAGCAGCTGAAAACCCATTTGTGAAATAAATAATAAACATTGTAGAATATTACACCAGCATTGTGTTAGTTTTTATTCGTAATGTACTTCCCTTTTTTGTTTATTTTAGCTACGTACAAATGAGTAGGATTGATCCATTACTGCCTTTTGCATACGTTACTCATTCGTTTTTTCCGTCTCCTCTAAAGAATTTTATGTCTATATTTCTTTCGTGTCAAAGTGCGGGCGTTAATGGCGCTCAACTATGTCACCAGTCCCATAAGAATATTAGTAGAAACCATTGTGGTTAAAAGGAAGAAAATACGATACACGAAATAAAAGGTAATCTTAGATAAAATGGCACTCACTGTCCCGTAATCTCACCCACGGCCACGCACATAACCACGCTAGCTCACATCATGTAAGAGAGCGTTAAAATGATCGTATGTTCTATAATCGTCAATTAAAACTCAGGATAGGCAAGGGGATCACTAAAATAGATTCAGAGGAATATGTGGCTGGGTAATGACTGACAAAAATCCCAGTTCCATCAGCCACCCCGATAACACATTAAAATTTTTACCCTGAAATTTTACGGGACAAGTCAGACATTCTATAAAACTTAAAAAGACATACCACATTCATGTCATTGTCATTTAAAATAGAGGGCAAATCAGTTGTCAAATGAACTGCAGCTCTCTTGTCTGAATACAAAATATAGCCTACTAAAATGTGGCGCATTGTAATCTGCATTCCGCAACCATTACACGTTGTATGGTCCTCGCGCCGGAACAAGAAACATGCGTTACAGCACCGTGGCGCATGAGTAGTCGAGTAAGGCGTACCTGATCTCGCCTTTGTGGCGTGCAAGAGGTACGCCAGGACCGCGTTGTGGACTTCGTAAGCGCAGCATCTTGTCTGCCACTTCGAGAGACTCCTCTTCCCATCGTCTCACGACTATGTACCTCAACAGTGAGCGAGATAATAGCATGTAGGGGGATGGCACACTGAACGAAGTGAGGATCGGGACACGCCTCCTTGGCTGCTATATCCGTCATTTCGTTCCCATCAGTACCCAGAACGATAAAACTATGATTGTCCTTAAGGGTCCATCAGTTAAGTCAGCCTATAAAATAAGGGATTTTTACATTTTTCTTTTTTTGGAGAAACTAATGCAGATATCAACGTAAATCTCTTCGCACATCATTTATTGATTTCTGGACAACATTTTCTCATTTTTTTAAGAACTTCAATCATCATTAAGCCCCCCCCCCCCCCATCGGAGTAACTAAAATGTGTCCATGACAGAAAACCTTCAATCTGCAAATCTTACCTTAAGTCAAAAAATAAACAATTTTCTTAATCATTATAGGACATTGCGCAAACTTTAGTAACACATTTTTTTGAATTTTGGAAGAAGAATAAAAGAGTAGACGCCTGAAACAAAGTTGTTGTTTTGTCGTATTTTTTGATCACGCTTTTGCAATAACTAATGAATAAACCAATATAAAAATTAGCCTACTACTCCTTGCGGACTTTCCCGAACAGTATGTCAACCAAATTTCAGAAAGATATCTTTATTTACGTGTCCGCAATCCAAACCATCGTCTTGAAATACACTGTATCTCAATGTGCAATAATGCTTACGTTGATTTCCTCATTCGGTAAAAAGAACTTTTAAGTCGCTTATTTTATGGGCTGAGTGAGGAGGTTAAACTGTTAACACTCAAGATCATTTTCCGTGATGTATTTCTATTCCAGAATAACAGTCAAGCGTCTTTTTTGTGTGAGTATAAAATTGGTTGTCTAGGGGATATCATCAATTACTTTATTCAGAGAAAAAATTGCTGAAAACTGCCCACCAAAGAAGGTGATTATGGCGAGCGTAAGGCGGGGCTGAAGAAGTGGAAGAAGGCCCTATAAAACAAAAACAAAAAAGAATGGAAAGAAAGTAGCTCAGCCGGTGAATCATTTGCCCGTGAATGTCTCGGTCCGGCACACGATTTTAATCTGCCAGGACGTTTCAAATATTCCACTGCAGAGTGAGTATCCTGTCCGGACACAGGAAAACAAATTACTATCACGCTGATTTATATATAGCATGTTAGATGCGATAAGCGAATGAAAATCTGGTCTACATTGATTTCTTTTTATAAAAAATGAAAGACGAAAATAACTGTGTTTTGAAACGTTTTGCTTTGAAGCTCTGTTAATAATCTTCTTCCTCGAATAGGTATAAAACCTTTGCTTGGTTTTGATGAGTTTTTTCCGGTTTTAATCCTTTCTCACAGTGCTTTCAGCTGAGTGCTACGCGCGGGATGGTGAGTGTAAAAGGACCGTACGGAGTGAACTGTGCAATACAGCTGTTGCGATCGGTACGCGGTGCGGACGCTAATTTTCGCCAGCTGGTCACTCTATTGAAAGTAAACCAGAGACCACAGTTCCTGTTGGTCGCAGTTATTGGCAAACTTCTATGGACGCAATATGGCGTTCCGTACACTCAGTGTCAGTGGACTCTGCGGAACAAGAGAGAGAGAGAGAGAGAGAGAGAGAGAGAGAGAGAGAGAGGGAAAGAAGGTGGGATGGGTTAGGAAGAGAGAGAGTGGAAGGCTTATCTCTGTTACGAACAGGCCGGATAGGCGGCGTATTTTCCGGAGGAAACCGGCTGCTGTCCGATACAGAGAGAGGACCTCTGGAGAGTTGTCGCTGTTGTTATTTCCTCCGGCGCAGGGAGTGCCAACTCTCACGTGTGCACCGGGTATCACACAAGTTTGCCCGATAGCAGGCCCTTTGTCACACAAGGCACACAGGCCCGCTACCGCCGGTACGAGCACGAGCTCGCCCTTTCGTCCAGGCACGACTGCCCACGCGGAAGGAAGCCACCCCTGCTACGCATCTGACTAACAAGCATTACTATAAATTAATTTTTCAAATTTGATGATCTCACTCACAGAGAGAGAAACAAAACTGTCGTGCCTCTTTTACTTTTTCCTGCTTTTCTGCTTTTTCGATTATTAGTAAAAAAAAAGGAAAGGCGAATATCTTCCTCTTTATTTAAAAGACTCTGATTGAAAAGTGGGGTACAAGCTGCCTCTTTTCTGATCACCTAAGTACTTTTAAAATTTTTTCCCAAAAACTTTGGCATGCGATCGTATTCGCTCTCTTTTTATCATACATCTCATCTCGGACTCCCGCAAACTCCCCTAATTGCAACTCGCTCACTCCCCGCTAGCCTATCGCTGTAAGTCGCTCATATCCATCCATTCCCACCCTCTGAATCGTTCAGCCCAACTCACTGTCAGCACTTCTTTGTGTCTCTCTAACTGTCTCTTGCATCACAGCCACACTCTCTTTTGTCCAAAGCTCGTGGCCTCGTGGCCGCGTTGTCACTTCCCAAGCAGGGGGTCCTGGGTTCGATTCCCGGGGGGTCAGAAATTTTCACTTGCCTGGAGATGACTGGGTGTTTGTGTTGTCCTCATCACTTTATCATCATTCATGAAAGTGACGAGTTTGGAATGAGAAAAGGCTGGGAATTTGTATGGGGCTATTAACTGCGGAGTTGAGAACCGCAAAATCCAAAGATCATCACCACACTCTCTTTCATTCTGTCCTACTACTACTGTCTCCTTTCAATTTCTCTCTCTTTCTCTCTCTTACTATTACTGTCTCATTCATTCCTTCCCACTGCAGCTGCCTCTTTTCACTATTACTGAATCTCTCTTCCTCGTTGTCGTTGTCATAGACTCTGTGTCTCATTATCACTGGCTCTCAGTCACTTCCACTTTCTTCTTCTCTTTATTCCTCTCGCACTGACATTGTCCCGTCACTCTTTTCCTACCACTTGTCTGTCACAGTCATCTACGTTTCACTGCCACTGTGCCCCTCTGTTTCTCTTACACTGTCAACGTCTCCTTCACTCTTTCTGTACTGCATCCATAGCTTCATTTGTGATGATAGGTGCCAGTACACCGTACTGCTAACGAAAATCAAGAATTAAAATAAAGTTTTAAGAGGTCTAAATTTCAATAAAATACTTCCCAGAAGGTCGCAGTGCCGGGACCTCATGTTTTACAAATCAAACACCGCCCGCAAACAATGTCCACTATCTACAACTACTTATTACTTCTCCATTCCTTTCCCACTGCCACTGTCACCTCTCAGCATAAGAAAGCGCTACTATGATCGCACACCAAAATTTTGCGGAAACTTTTTAAAGGTTCTTAGGAAGGTAGAATGAGGCATCTGGTACCTCACTTTCCAACTAGAGCCTTTTAAACAGATGTGCATTTGCCTTTTTTATGCTGCGATAAGAGTTTATCCGCTGGCTCCCGCCTGTTCTCTGCAAAAACAGAGCATGTCACTTACATGAAAAGAACTTCATGTGTCAGTAAAATTCTGATTGTTTACTAACGTGAAATCGATATAACGCTGAACTAATTTTACTTCTCAGACTGGATTTTACGTGTACAGTAATTTAGTATATGCTTTAGTACTACAACAAGAGATTCCCAGAAAGCTGCTGATGGTAACGGAGAAGCTTTATCAATTTATTTCCATTTCTTCAAGCTACATCACTTTAGAAACTAGGTTTGCACATCACACAGGATTTTAAGTGCGCATTTTACATGTACAAGTAGGGCAACTTTGAAACTCTGTATCTAACAAACGGATGAAGACACCAAGAAAATTTTGAAGTTTGCTCGAGATAGAAATCTTACGAACATATCCTAAAATTTCAATGATTTGCTGCGCATAGCCATCTTGGAATCCGCGGCTCGGTTTTTCTCGATAGGATTGCACTTCTAGGTAAATGTCTAGAGAATATACCACTAAAATTTGAACAATTTGCAGCGATAGTTACTAACATATACGCTGCTGATGGTGAAGAAGCGGTGAAAAACGCTTTTCGGGTTTTCTCAGCAACCGCCCACACCCTAAATGGTGCCTCCATAAGCCTCTTAAGGTGCACCGCAGACCACATCTAATGCGAAAACAACCAACCGATTTGCTCAAACTGCCTAAACTGGAAGAAGTGTGTAATAGTCAACCTGTGACCCTGTACTATAGGATAGTTACAGTAAGACGATCCTTCTGTCGGGTGTACAAATGGTTCTTGGCCTAATGGTTATCAAAAATATTTGCCCCTACCTCTCTATTACTAACAAAAGCCGAGGTATGAGCTGTGGAAAAATTCAGTTTTAAGACGCGGTGTTTTGGAACATATTAGTAGCGCATGGTGTCGCATGCCTACTGGTAGCCACACCTACTAAAATAACTGCTTCAAGCTTTCGACTTAGCCCAATTCCATATTTAGGAGCGTTACGCAATAGACTTTGTTTCCTATACAGAGTAGACCCGTACTTAAGTGACAAAACTGCTTAGACCAGCCGGTCAGACTCCATATGGATCGGTTGTGTTCAGCGACTGTAGAGAAAATCCACTGCAGTCAGTCGCTGATAATTTTTTATTGCAGATCTAGATTTCCACCATTCTGTGGCTGTCACCCGCGCGGGAAGATGATCTGACTCGCATCTTAACGCATTGCTGGTAACAAAGAAATGGTTGAAACCTAGATCTGCAATAAAAAGATTATTAGCGACTGGCTGCTGTACGTTTTCTCAGTTTCGTAGGTTGTTCAGGAAGGTTTGGATATCAGCGACCCGTGGCCTACGTGGACTAGCTGTAGAGTAATCGCGTTTCGTCCGATTTCTTACCCTTATTTATCTTTGTACCTGTATCTGTATTGCATTAAAAATAACTCTTGAACAATGGAAACATCGACGACATGCAATGTTTCTGATTTGGAAACAAACTTGTACCGTTCACTCTGTTGGCCGTCAAGCTTGCAGTCAGTACTACTCGGATGTGCGTCACGCTTCTCTTACCGGCAGTTTTATATTTGTGCTAACAGTAATACAAAGAAGTATGGGAACGATCACTGCTGAAGAGTTGGCTGATACCTCGATGCGGTTTCACTGAAAGCAACGGAAGGACGGCACAAAGGCACTGTGCCGAACTGCAACGACTGCAATCATTTCACAGTGGTTTGCATTTAGGTGTTTTATATTAATCTGTGGTTTGTATTCTGTGTTTTAGTGATTGTATATTACACACTTTTTCACTGTTTTGGAGATATTTTCACATAAATAAAGGTAACGGAGATAAGAAGCGGAAGAAATAATAGTTACATTACTCTGTAAAAAGACATCCCTGAACGAACTCAGAAATTTTATCAGTTAAGTCGGAGGAGCATATTCATACAGAGCAACGTCTGTGTTCTTGTGTCTCGCAAACATACTAGTCATGTAGTATAATCAGTAGGTGGGCTAATGAGCCTATTGTCGTATGGACAAACAACAGAAGTATTAAAGGAAATAATATTATAATAGCATTTTCAATGGCATTTAGTATGCATAGTGAACTGAGATGTTCTAAAATTATGAAAAGAGATACAGCTATATTAACTTCATTAGTCGCTGACACATACGTGATGCGTATTTCCGTTATCATTTCAACAGATTTTCTGTCTTCCCAAGTGGGGAACATTGAAGACAGCCTGCTAAACTCTCTTTTGCCCTTGTGGATGGATGAGGCGAAATTTGTAGTTAATGTATTCACTTGCGATTGTAAACACTAGTTTCTCAGTTGATAAATTGAAAATAATTTTTGTAAAACTTTTTCCATTCTTAATAGAGTTTCATATGTTTGTGAGCGTTCCTTAAAAACCGAATAGAGATATTAATTATATGTTTTGAACTGCTTTCCTTCTTTCTTTTGTATAGCTGCTAAGAACGTGATTTTACAGGGCCTGTAACTGTTTCGTCAGAATTAAAAATGTATTTACATTTCCCACAGGCTTGTTTCGGCTTTTAACACAAAGTTAAGTGGTACTTGCAAGTAGATGTGCTTCGATAACTTTTCTGTACTCACCACTTTTCTTAAGTTTGCCATGTTATGTATCAACCAATATGATAACAGATATTCATTTGTGGACAATCACATCGGTAGGCAATTTCTACATTGCAGGTGTAACCCTTTGTCTATCGTATGCGTAATGAACGAGTTGACATGTGTTCTTATCTACGTGTATGTCTTACAGTTCACCACCACGAGTACTGTCACTTACCATGACCTGTCTTTTACGTAGTCCATTTGTCATCTGCTGATTGACAAAGCTTTAGACTATCAATGTAGATTTTGCCTTTCGACCCAGTTGTCCACTAACGCACATGAGCTAAGTGTCCGTTGATGGATATGCACATCACACTCATGTATGTGGAAGTATCAGTCGCAAATAGCTAAAAACCAGAAACAAGCCTGCAGTGAATGCCAATGAATTTCTAATTTTTGCCAAAAGTTTACCGTACTGACGCAATTAAAAGCACATTGGCACTGGGGTCTAGGTAGAATGTGTAAATGTCCCATGGGGTGCCACACAGAATGGCTAGACAGTGGAATGACGTTCTAGATAGCACAAATAGATGTCGGCACTGAATTCTAGTTAGAAGATGAGGAGGTTAATTGAGAAGTTTGGGTACAATAGTAGACGTTGATATGGAAATGTGTGTAGAACAAGTACTTAGCGGCACTAAGTGTCGACATGGAGTTTCAGTTAGAGCAGGCAGACGTCGCTTCGGACAACTGAGTAGAAAAGACGGAAGGTGATATTGAGTTCAGTCAAGTATGGACAGGTTTCAACAGCAAAGTCCGAGTAGGATGGGCACATGTTGGTACGGAGATAAGGGTCCAGAATAGGGAGGCCGTTGTAAATACTTGGAGTTATACCGTCTGACAAAAAAAGTGAAGCACCCAATAGAGGAGAAACCGAAGTGGAATTTTACGAGTTAAGGTGATATGTGATGTTATTGCACCGATTACGAAACTGGGTTAAATTTTCAAATAACTTGGCAGTACGCGCCCACCTGTCAGAATGAAGTTGAACACCTTCTGGTCTGAATGCATACACAGATACGCTTCGGAAGGGTATCACAAACCTGGCCCACAACTGTTACAATTCATCCTTCATTCTGTAGATATTGGCACTAAGACAGAATAGACATCAGAGCTGGTCAAGCAAGTGTTCTGTATGGGACCGATCTGGCGGCTTTGTTGGTGACAAGAGCATCTCAACATCACCAGAGAGTTCATAAAAACACGTACCATGTGTGGGCGAGCATTGTCATGATCAAAAATGGCACCACGATACAGTCGCACCACAAGTAAAACATGATGATGTAGGATGTTTGTGACGAACGATTGTGCCATCAGAGTTCTCTCAATTACTACAAGCCATGATCTGAAGTCATACAAAATGGCTCTCCTCACGAAGTTGTCATGAGGAACATCGCGAGCCTCTCCTAATGCAACAGACGAATGGAACCTTTTCCAAGTCGTCATTGTGACGGTAATCTGCGGAAGAGCAGAATCACCATGCATTGCTGAAGATAACGCGACGCGGAACTGATGACCTAGCAGTTTGGTCTCTTCCCCCCTTTTTAAACCAACCAACCAACAACGCGATGCCATTCAGCAGCAATGCATGCTTCCCAGTCACGGACCCACTACTAACTCAGCAGATTGTGTTGTGGTGTTACCGGTAGCCTAAGTATGGGACGGTGATTCTCTAATCGTGCTGTTGGTAGCCTATGACCAATAGTGCGGGATGATACACAATTTTGCAGGGAGTCCATTATTTGCTCTTGGATGGCAGACACAGGTTTGAAGAGGTTACAATGTGTATGGTGCACAATACGCTGATCCTCCCTTGTGGTGGTCAGATATGATCGACCAGAATCTTGACGAAGAGTATGCTTGTCCTAATTCCCATCAAGTCCAACATCGAGAAACTGTCACACAAAAATACGACGCAAATCTGAATATTGCCCTTTCCTACCAGCAAGATAAATGATGAATGTTTCAGACTATGATATCACAAACTTCCTGGCAAGTTAAAACTGTATGCCGGACCGAGACTCGAACTCTGGACCGGTAGAGCACTTGCCCGCGAAAGGCAAAGGTCCCTAGTTCGAGTCTCGGTCCGGCACACAGTTTTAATCTGCCAAGAAGTTCCATATCAGCGCTCATCCCGCTGCACAGTGAAAATCTCATTATGATATCACAGTCTCACACGAATATGTTGCAGCTTCATGCCCTTCGCCCTTCACAGTGATCACTCAACATGTGATGCTTAGCCTGATACCAACATCAAACACGAATGACAGTAATGCAGTCTGGTGGCCGTTCTATCTGTCACAGACAACTGTAACTACAAACAATTACGTACCCACCGACAACATGCATATTAAGAAAATTATGTTTAATCCGACCATGTGTTCTCACATATTCAGGAACTGTAGAACATGTTGTGTAATGAGCATAGAGGAGGGGGTATATCCACAGGTAACGCATTCAGTTATACTGAGGTTTCTTGCCAGAGGCGTGTAAGAGTACACAAAACAAAGTCCTACAGCTTGCTTGAGAAAGTGAGCGCCGGGTATCGTGCCGACAGAGCCAGCGCTCGGCGAAATGCGGAATTACAGGCCGGGTCGCGCGGCGCAATAAATCTCGTGCCTTCCCTTCCGTGCGGCGTGGCGGGGTGTCCGCGTGCAGGCAGGTACGCTAAGGCGAGTTGAGGTGAGGTAACGGGGCCAGGTCGCTACGGGCCGGCGGTTGAGGCTGGGCCTCGGCAGCGTAATGGCGGCGCAGCGGCGCCGCGCGCACGCGACCGAGACTCTGCTACTCACAGCACGCCACGGCACAAGGGTGGTAGAGGGAGGTGGAGGGACGGGGGAGGGGGAGGGAGTGCTTGCTGCGCTGGAGTGTCGTCAACAGCTGATCCCGCCGCTGTTACTGGCGTGAGCACGTTAGCGCATCCACACAGCATTCCGTCTCGACAGCTACGAGGGGACTGAGAAGTACAATACATTTTTACAGAATAACAGGTAATTCTCTATGTGGTAAATTAATCCTGCTCCCATGTAAAGGCTACTACTCAAAAGGAGTTTGTGTCCAGACGTACACTACTGGCCATTAAAATTGCTACACCACGACGAAATGCAGATGATAAACGGGTATTCATTGGACAAATATATTATACTAGAAAATTACACGCAATTTGGGTGCATAGATCCTGAGAAATCAGTACCCAGAACAACGTAATAACGGCCTTGATACGCCTGGGCATTCAGACAAACAGAGCTTGGATGGCGTGTACAGGTACAGCTGCCCATGAAGCTTCAACACGATACCACAGTTCATCAAGAGTAGTGAATGGCGTATTCTGACGAGCCAGTTGCTCGGCCACCATTGAGCAGACGTTTTCAATTGGTGATAGATCTGGAGAATGTGCTGGCCAGGTCAGCAGTCGAACATTTTCTGTATCCAGAAAGGCCCGTACGGGACCTGCAACATGCGGTCGTGCATTATCCTGCTGAATTGTAGGAATTCGCAGGGATCGAATGAAGGTTCAAATGGCTCTGAGTACTATGGGACTTAACATCTATGGTCATCACTCCCCTAGAACTTAGAACTACTTATACCTAACTGACCTAAGGACAGCACACAACACCCAGTCATCAGATCGAAGGAAGGTTAGAGCCACGGGTCGTAACACATCTCAAATGTAACATCCACTGTTCAAAGTGCCGTCAATGCGAACAAGAGGTGACCGAGACGTGTAGACAATGGCCCCCCATACCACCACGCCGGGTGATACGCCAGTATGGCGATGACGAATACATGCTACCAGTGTGCGTTCACAGCGATGTCGCCAAACACGGATGCGACCATCATGATGCTGTACACAGAACCTGGATTCATCCGAAAAAATTACGTTTTGCCATTCGTGCACCCAGGTTCGTCGTTGAGTACACCATCGCAGGCGCTCTTGTCTGTGATGCAGCGACAAGGGTAAGCGCAGCCATGGTCTCCGAGCTGATAGTCCATGCTGCTGCAAACGTCGTCGAACTGTTCGTGCAGATGGTTGTTGTCTTGCAAACGTCCCCATCGGTTGACTCAGGGGTCGAGACGTGGCTGCACGATCCGTTACAGCCATGCGGATAAGATGCCTGTCATCTCGACTGCTAGTGATACGAGACCGTTGGGATCCACCGATTCCATATTTTGCTAACAATCATTGAGTCTCGACCAACGCGAGCAGCAATTTCGCGATACGATAAACCGCAATCGCTATAGGCTACAATCCGACCTTTTTCAAAGTCGTTAACGTGATGGTACGCATTTAGTGCCTCCATACACGAGGCATCACAACAACATTTCACCAGGAAACGCCGGTCAACTGCTGTTTGTGTATGAGAAATAGGTTGGAAACTTTTCTCATGTCAGCACGTTGTAGGTGTCGCCACTGGCCCCAACCTTGTGTGAATGCTCTGAAAAGCTAATCATTTGCATATCACAGCATCTTCTTCCTGTCGGTTAAATTTCACGTCTGTAGGACGTCATCTTCGTGTTGTAGCATTTTTAATGGCCAGTAGTGTATATGCACGACATTGGAACTGGGACTGAATACATCAGAGCAAAAACAGACTTGGTGATCTACGTTTCTCAAAGTTCATCTACAAAGGCAGGTATACCTACATATGCGTTTCTCCAGCTATTTTCCATACTGTTGCAAAGATCAATCATTTACGAGGGCCTGCTGAATAGTAACGCCTCCGATTTTTTATGCGAAGACTCTTTAAGCTTTTTAAATACAAAATAGCGTCACTACTATTCTGCAACTTCACCCTTCATATCTACATATTTATTTCTCAACATGGTCGTCCTGCCGACGAACACATTTTTCCAAACAACACTCAGATTTTTTGATACCGTTACCGAAGAAGGAGGGAGAGATTAAAGTTCAACGTCTCGTCGATATCGAGGTCATTCGAGACGGAGCACAAGCTCGGATTAGGGGAGGGTGGAGAAGGAGAATGGCCGTGCCGTTTGGAAGGAGCTATTCCGTCATTTGCTTTAAGCGATCAAAGGAAATCACGGAACTCTAAATCAGGGTGGCCGGATTCTGGTTTGAATGTTAGTCCTCCCGAATGAGAGTCCAGTGTGCTAACCACTCCAATACTCTTCTTGGTCCGACACTGGAGAATGTTTGACACTGTTGACAATGCCAAAACCTCGCCTCTTCTTGCACCACTCAATCTCTATCAAACTGAAGTCCTCGAAGGTTTTCTCAAAGTTTTGGAAACAGACGAAAATGGGATGGGTCCAAGTCGGGACTGTATGGGGAGTGATCGATAACAGTGAACCCAAGGCGTCGGATTGTTGCCGATGTCGCATCTCCTACGTGTGCTCTGGCATTGTCGTGCTAAAGGACACGGTAGTGTGTTCCACGTGGGGACGAAATATTCGAATTCGTATCTTCATTACAGCACGCCGTTTCACATCCACCGGCGTGGTTATGCTACATACCGCCGTGTTACACGCTACAGTTCGGAGCCGTCTAGCAGCAGAGGGCTGCAGATGTGTAGCCATGACAAAGGAATATGTAGAATGATAAAATCTTTATTTTATTTCAAAATATTTAAGAGTTCTCAAGTTAAAAATTCGCAGGCATTACCTTTCAGCACGCCCTCATTGATGCTAGTGTCAGTGTTCTCTAGAAACAGCTGAAATCGCGCAAGCTGAACTAAGCCTCAGGTCCCGACAGAATCCGTATCAGATTCTATATGGTATTTGCGACTGAGCGACCCCTTGAACTTTCTGGTACCAATGTAGTCAATATGACGCCACACCTACATTTGAAATATAATATACTGCCATATTTTAAAACTATTACTATCCAAATATGTGACTTTCTCAGAGTCAACTGATTCCAATGATGTTTTGCTGAACGTTTACAACACATTCCAGTTTAATCATGATTTTTGCACAGAATACCACTAAGGTCAGTATTGTACTACACACAACCCGTTCACCATTGAAAATAATATTTCCCATTTATTTCTGTACCTACTGCAGAATTATTATTTTTTTCTCTGTCTGAGCACTACGGGACTTAACTTCTGAGGTCATCAGTCCCCTAGAACTTAGAACTACTTAAACCTAACTAACCTAAGGACATCACACATCCATGCCCGAGGCAGGATTCGAACCTGCGACCGTAGCAGTCGCGCGGTTCCGGACTGAAGCGCCTAGAACCGCTTGGCCACCGGCTATGTCAGTTCATTAAAATAAATGATGTACCTCCAATACGTCCCGTGTAGATTGATTGGGTTCTTTACGACCCCAGACGTGCTCAGTGAAACAGGAAAATGCTAGAAGTAGGGGTTTACCATAATACACTGTAAACTTCTCGGACAAGGAACTGTTTCCAAAAAAATGGTTCAAATGGCTCTGAGCACTATGGGACTCAATTGCTGAGGTCATTAGTCCCTTAGAACTTAGAACTAGTTAAACCTAACTAACCTAAGGACATCACACACATCCATGCCCGAGGCAGGATTTGAACCTGCGACCGTAGCGGTCTCGCGGTTCCAGACTGCAGCGCCAGAACCGCGCGGCCACTTCGGCCGGCAACTGTTTCCAGTAGGTGGAAGAAAGTGCAGGTTATATTCGTCTACATGAAGCTTAGCACAGATAATTCACTATGCTGTAAGATCATTGATACCCACCCGATGGCCGGCCGCAGTGGCCGTGCGGTTAAAGGCGCTGCAGTCTGGAACCGCAAGACCGCTACGATCGCAGGTTCGAATCCTGCCTCGGGCATGGATGTTTGTGATGTCCTTAGGTTAGTTAGGTTTAACTAGTTCTAAGTTCTAGGGGACTAATGACCTCAGCAGTTGAGTCCCATAGTGCTCAGAGCCATTTGTACCATTTGTACCTACCCGATGAACAGTGGGCAAGCACAATACATATGCGTGTAAACCACATGAAAATATTACAGTTGATGATCAACTGGTAATAAATCTACCATATTTTTTATAAGAAACTTTTGGACATTGTGTAAACGCAGTACATAATGCTTATGAACGCATGAGCATATTACAGTTGATGAAAAATTGGTAATTTTAAAACATATTCAATGACCTCCTTCATGTCAACCAGCGTACATTCGAAAAATGTCAGTCACGCAAAACTCAACTTGCGCTTCTCTCGAATGATATCCTGAAAGCTATGGATCAAGGCAATCAGGTACACGCAGAATTTATAGCCAACTGAAAATTTTACTCAGAACCGCACCAATTTTCATTAAGAAAACTACGACCATATCGGGTTTCTTGGTAGTGAGGACAAAGCATGTTATTTGTGGTGAAGATTCATCGACATATATATCATGAACTTCAGGGATGCCCCGTTGAAGTTCGTACGAACCCCTGCTGTTCATACTGTGTATTAATAACACGGCAAACAGTGTTAATAACCTCAGACTTTTTGAGGCGATGCAGTTGTATACCATACAGCACTATCTGAAAAAAAAAAAAGCTTCACAATTGACCAGCAAAATCCTTATAAGATATCGAAGTGGTGCAAAGCCTGACAGCTCGCTTCAGATGTTCATTAAGCACGAGGACAACATATGTGAGACACAGCTGCAATGAGGTAAGTGATACAATCTGCGAGGATATGAAGTACGATGATCACATGGACTCAAATGTTAATAAAACAGGTGGTCGATTTCGGTCCATTGGTGTGGTATCAGAGAAATGCAGCCACTCATCAAAGGAGGTTAGTTAAAAACACACTTGCGACCCATCCCAGAATATTACTCAAGTGTGTGGGACTAACAAGGGATACTGAAAGTATAGAAAGACCAATAGCACTTATAGTGACGCTTCATGTAGACAGATTTGACCTGCTCTTTCTTCCAGCTACCGGAAACAGTTTCTTGTCCGAGAGGTCTATAGTACGCAAATATTGAATAATGAACTTGCAGCAGTTTTAAAGTACAAGCTAACTATCCCACGAATGTCTACTTACCGAGTTCATAGAACCAGCTTCAAACGACGAGTCTAGGAATATACCACAACCTCGTATATATTGCTCCTGCAGGAACCGCGTGGACAACATTTCTCTTGTTAGAGCGGGCGTACAAGCGCAAAACAAAATATTTTTACGTGTTAAGTAATCATTCAGGTGCCGACAGTTCGTAAGCTTGAGCGTTATAACTGTAATGTGCAAACTTTCAAACGGATGCGAGTCACTTATCTTAAGTGACAGGTGACGCACGTTTCATAGAAAAACTAAAAGCGGAGAACGTTTTATGTAAAAGAGAAGACTGGTATCTGATTGTAAAATGTAAACCACGACATAATAGGCAGGAATATTTTATTAATTGAGACTGGGGTATTCACACATACTGAGCTGTGGGCAATCAATGGGAATGCTGAATCACCATCAAAGACCGTTTGCTACCGGATAAACGATTTCAAACGTGGTCCTAAAACCATTGTAGGTGTGACAAGCTCCAGACGTTTAATTGGGGTTCGTCCTACGTATTGAAAAGGAAGTAAGTTTGTGCCTCGGTGTGTGTGTGTGTGTGTGTGTGTGTGTGTGTGTGTGTGTTTATGTATGTATGTGTGTTCTTGCAAAGTTATGAAACTCCTGGAGAACTTTCAACTAAACGTGGCACACACAAAAAATTTCGGTGGCGGTGACACAGCCTTTAGCGTTTTTCTTGGTGGTGTTGGAAGTGAGAAAAATATGCAATGATAAACAAACAAATGAGGTACACAAATGACTTACTGTCTGGAAGAAATATTAGTTTAAACATATTAGTAGTGAGAGCTGGGAAGGAAAGTGCAACATGTAAAACAAGAATTAATATGGGATTTTATATATATATATATATATATATATATATATATATATATATATATATATATATATATATATATAGGGTGTTACAAAAAGGTACGGCCAAACTTTCAGGGAACATTCCTCACACACAAAGAAAGAAAGAATGTTATGTGGACATTTGTCCGGAAACGCTTACTTTCCATATTAGAGCTCATTTTATTACTTCTCTTCAAATCACATTAATCATGGAATGGAAACACACAGCAACAGAACGTACCAGCGTGACTTCAAACACTTTGTTACAGGAAATGTTTAAAATGTCCTCCGTTAGCAAGGATACATGCATCCACCCTCCGTCGCATCGAATCCCTGATGCGCTGATGCAGCCCTGGAGAATGGCGTATTGTATCACAGCCGTCCACAATACGAGCACGAAGAGTCTCTACAATTGGTACCGAGGTTGCGTAGACAAGGGCTTTCAAATGCCCCCATAAATGAAAGTCAATAGGGTTGAGGTCAGGAGAGCGTGGAGGCCATGGAATTGGTCCGCCTCTACCACTCCATCGGTCACCGAATCTGTTGTTGAAAAGCGTACGAACACTTCGACTGAAATGTGCAGGAGCTCCATCGTGCATGAACCACATGTTGTGCTTGTAAAGGCACATGTTCTAGCAGCACAGGTAGAGTATCACGTATTAAATCACGATAACGTTCTCCATTGAGCGTAGGTGGAAGAACATGGGGCCCCAATCAAGGCATCACCAACAATGCCTGCCCAAACGTTCACAGAAAATCTGTGTTGATGACGTGATTGCACAATTGCGTGCGTATTCTCGTCAGCCCACACATGCTGATTGTGAAAATTTACAATTTGATCACGTTGGAATGAAGCCTCATCCGTAAAGAGAACAATTGCACTGAAATGAGGATTGACACATTATTGGATGAACCATTCGTAGAAGTGTACCCGTGGAGGCCAATCAGCTGCTGATGGTGCCTGCACACGGTGTACATGGTACGAAGACAACTGGTTCTCCCGTAGCACTCTCCATACAGTGACGTGGTCAACGTTACCTTGTACAGCAGCAACTTCTCTGACGCTGACATTAGGGTTATCGTCAACTGCACGAAGAATTGCCTCGTCCATTGCAGGTGTCCTCGTCGTTCTAGGTCTTCCCCAGTCGCGAGTCATAGGCTGGAATGCTCCGTGCTCCCTAAGACGCCGATCGATTGCTTCGAACGTCTTCCTGTCGGGACACCTTCGTTCTGGAAATCTGTCTCGATACAAACGTACCGCGCCACGGCTAGCGCCCCGTGCTAATCCATACATCAAATGGGCATCTGCCAACTCCTTATTTGTAAACATTGCACTGACTGCAAAACCACGTTCGCGATGAACATTAACCTGTTGATGCTACGTACTGAGTCGCATGTCAACACAAGCACCGAAGTCAACATTACCTTCCTTCAATTGGGTCAACTGGCGGTGAATCGAGGAAGTACAGTACATACTGGCAAAACTAAAATTAGCTCTAACATGGAAATTAAGCGTTTCCGGACACATGTCCACATAACATCTTTTCTTTATTTGTGTGTGAGGAATGTTTCCTGAAAGTTTGTCCGTACCTTTTTGTAACACCCTGTATATATATGGTTTAGTAGGTGAAAAGAGATATAGTATGCGGCTCGACGGGGAGGAAATGGTGTTGGAAAATTCCAGAATCCGTGGACAAATCTCAACCAAACGTGCTATATATATGATCTGTTTGGGCAGGATGGTGATGAAATGTAGGAAGAACCACAATCCAAGCTTGGAACACAAACGACATACGAACTGAAAAAAGGTAAATATAGGAGTAAGATGCTCATTGGTTCCTTAGGGAGCAGGGAGTGACGCAAAAACCTTCGCTATATCTGTTTGGGTTCGATATTTCCTTTTTGGTTTGTTAGTGTGATTGATAACAGAAGCGAAATGTCTAAAGTTCTCGTTCAGTGGAATGTAACGAAAATAGCTCTGTAGAGCCCTATGACCATTTGAGGGAGAGCAGAATATTGCAGCACCTTCTTCTTTTTGTTCTGAGAAAAAATAAACACACAATGTCGGGTAATCACCTATGTTGGTATCAAGATATAACCCCTTCTCATTAAGATTCGTAACACTGATGACATGGAAGGAATCTTATAAGAAACATAATGTACATACTGAATGAAGTTGTGTATGTGAAGTAGATGGGTGGACGATAAGTGGTGCTCAAAACCAAGACGCTCAATGGAAGACATTCTATTGTCGTGTTTAGAAAACTTATAACCTAATGTGAGGGAGTTGGTGTCCTCATATATGGTTCCATATATGGGAAAAAATTATGTAAATAGTTACACAGATGCCGGCCGAAGTGGCCAAGTGGTTCTAGGCGCTACAGTCTGGAACCGCGCGACCGCTACGGTCGCAGGTTCGAATCCTGCCTCGGGCATGGAAGTGTGTGATGTCTTTAGGTTTGTTAGGATTAAGCAGTTCTAAGTTATAGAACTATTTGTTACACAGATGGGAAAACAATTGACGACGATTTATTGGATGGAACATACACAGGTTTATCTTCATAGGATATCTGAAAACAGATTTATTGTCGTAGTCTCCTCTTTGATGGTGCCCTTGTGAGCTGAAAACTGATAACGAAATAAATTGTACTATAGAAACTCACATTATTGTGATTTTCATCTACAACTGTATTTTTAGCTTCACTCGCATTGAATTATTAAAATACAGGACATGATGATCTCGATATCTAACGCTTCATAAGACAAGAAGAGGAAGAGATTAATGTAGACCCGATATAAATTTTTCACTGTAGAGTAATTACAGGCAATGTATAAAACAGGACATCCAGAGCAGATGTCCTCTGCAGATGCATGCGTAACGTTGAGTTTATCAGAGATATTAATTCGACCACGGTCTAATAGACCGGAATATTTTAATACGTGTGATATTTGCGGCCTTGGAAGTGTACGTCTCACATGGAGGAGGACCGCAATCCGTTACAAAGGAGTATACACGATTCATGTTGCTATGGTGTAATCATACCATAAGTTCAATACAGCACTGCGTCATTTGAAAGGGTCATTTTTAAACATAAAAGATCATACGACAGTCTAAAGACATTTCATCCGGAGAAATCGTTTGAAGGGCCTGATGTGATTTCTGAAGGTCTCTCCTTGCATCTGCAGTGGATATTGCAGCTTTGAGATACCCGGCACACCGTAGGTGACGTCAGTGCGAATACATGCTGAAGTGTCTATGACAAAGACTGGCGTACTGGCATATAACAGAGTAAAGCAGAACTCTGTGGTGTGCATCACATGAGTAACACAATTCTGCGGTTATCAGCACAGCCAGCCGAGCGGTAGAGGCAGTTGTAATACAGCCAGCGCTGCTTCTCCATGTCGCATCCTATGCAGTCAGTTTTAAAACGTAAAGAGATTAAAGAGAAGACAGAATAAAGCAAATTTCCAATATCTGTTCCCCAACGTGATCTCGAGGCGGTACAAGACATCGATTACCGAGGTCCAGTTTCAGAATTTTTTTTACCACAACCATGGCGAAATTTGTCTGATCTTGCAGATGTAAGCTTCTCATCGATTATTTTGCATGTCCCTTATAACAATCGCAGCTTGAACAGTTTATATGTGTGGAGGACTTGGAGGATTTAACGCAAACCTCTTTCTAAATACTGTTTTGAGCACAGCCATCTGTGTAGTGGAGGTAAATGTACACGTACATTCTCACTATATTTGCAGCTTACCTACACTGGGGGGGGGGGGGGGGGGGGAGGGGTGGGGAGAGAGAGAGGGGTGTGACAGTGCACAACAAGTCCGGGTGTTAGGACGGAGATTTCCAGCAGAAATAGCGTACATCTAGTTATTTTAACTGACGACCACTTTACCTCTTGTTAATTGTCTCCCATTGTCAACAGTATCAATTGACAACAGCAGCATGCCGATAATGGCTCGGAGGAACTCCATGGAAAATGTAACAGTGCTGCTCGCCGGAAGTTTTGGGGCAACTGGAAGGGCTGTATCGCTTCACCCAAGATGTGACTGCCTCTTCACTGTTACTCGTCTTGAAGTTAATGTTTACTCTTGTGTCTCTGCAATCTTTTGGATAGGGCTCACTTTCAGTAAATATAATTCTTTTCTTCTTTCCTATCCCGAGATATTTCACTCAACTTACAGTATCATCATCCATTGGATGCATCTCCTCTTGCCCCTCTCTATGTCCACCTCTTCCTCCCTCTGTCTGTCCATTCTGTCTTTCTTTTCCTCCCCACTCTCTCTCTGTTTCTTGATCTCCTCCTTTCCCCACTCTTTGTTCATTTTCTCCACTACCCTTTTTTGAACATAGCTTCCTCCCCTGCTTCATACTGCCCATATCCCTATAAATCAGGCCAATACTACTCCAACCACTAGCCTGTGATGCAGGGTAGGCTGCAAACTGGGGACTGAAAACCATATATTTGCCTGCGATGTACAGGCTGCCGTAGAAAATTAGTTGATAAAATAGGCTAATGTCATTCCAGCACAACACACCTGTCATGTAAGGCAGCTTACATACTGCATGGAGCAGTCCGGAAAACCATTGCTTGCTCCTGATATGTAGACTGCCCTGTAAAGTAGGCTTATTGGTAGAAAGACACGTTCCTGGACAACATTCCTGTCATGCAGAGTAGCCTATATGCCATGGTTGGAAAAAAACACGTTTTAAGCCATATTTCCACTCGTTTTTGAACTAGAAGGTTATAAAACCCACAGCACTGATAATTATGAGGCTTACTATCTCTGCACCTAATTTGCGTGCAATCAATAAAGGTATATGGCAGAAGATCATGGACATCTGTCCATCCCTCTATCAACTTTGTTTACATATAAATTCAGTTTGCATTTGTGGTTTCGTTTGCAATAACAATAAACAAGAATCAAGATCAGAGATAGCGAAGAGTTGGGCAGAGAGGGAGGGGTGACAATATGGTCATAGTGAGGGGGAATGAGAAGATGGGTAGAAGGAGGGAGAGGAGGAGATTATGTGATAGAGGGGTAGGAGGTAGTGGACAGTGAGAGCAGGAATGAGGTGATAGACAGAGAGAGGAAGGGAAGAGAGTAGGTTGCCAAAGAGAGGGGGCAAAAGGAGATTACAACATCCAATTCCTATATATATTTAGTAACTGCAATGTGTTATCGTGTTTGCTACTGTTTGTATGTTAATTTAGTTACTCGTTTCATTTGAAATCATTTGAATGTGTTAATGCTATTTCTTTCTGTAATCCACTATTTTCTGAATTATGCTTTTGCCACCTAGTTCGTTTCTAATTTCCCTACTGTTTCTCCTTTCTGTGGGTTTGTTAACAGTTAGTGGTCTTTGAAGTCTCATTCCTACTGCTTCAATCCTTCTTCATTAACTGTCACTTAGAATCCTGGTCTTTGAACCACATGTTAGAGTGTTAATGTAAAATGATGTTAATTCCACTATCACTCAATTCAAATCCTCGACTTCACGTTGCTGCAACGTACTTGCCTTAGAACTGAAGTACACGATAGTATGAATACTGATATTTGAGAATAGCTTAGTGAGGAAGAGATCCTGGGTTCGAATCCCGGGCCCAGCACACACTCGCACTCGTCACCATTGATTCCGTGGGAAGTCCCGATGCAACTAACATAAGTAGTCCCTTTCCTTTCCTTCTCTTTTCCCATTTTCCCCTTCAATTTACTTGTCACGGAGAAATACTTCACGATATACAAAAGAAAACCGAACAGAATAGGGGCAGGGAGAAGGCTGTGATTGCTGTAGAACTTAGAATTGACACTCGTGACCGTTTCAGACGCGTGTATCTAAAATGTATTATATGGTCAATCAAGCCCAAATACAAATAACATTTATGAGGAGCACAATCCACAATAAAATATCATTTATGAGAAGTCTAGTATTTGCAGTAAACAACTGATGGCTGACATTTATCAAACGTACAGTTATACACTGACCTCCGCATGCGTATAAGAAAGAACTAAGGCCGTGCACACATTTATTCCAAAACAAATGACCTAGAAAACACCAAATACAAATTTTACAGTAAAAGTTGCACAACGAAACGCATTGAAAGTATCACCAGAAGTTTCAACCAATATCTTTATACAATGTCCGCCACATGCATTTCACTATTATTCTGTAGCTCCCAGTGACTGCACAAACACAAGAAACGTGGCTGAAGTGCAGAGATGCAACAAGCCCAACACGTTGCAATGATATTCAGAGAAACATAGATTTCGAACAAGAGAGCAAGTACTAATCAAGACAGCTGAAATTACGATGTCATACCATTCGCGGGGTGAACAATACTAAAGTTGAATTTGGAGAAATTGCTTGTCTGAAACTGAAATAAGTACCACTTCGAGCGATTTCATTGAATTGCACTTAACCATCTCACACATCGATCTGAAAACAGATTAAACCGAGTCATATCCGAAATGTGCAAAGTGATTTCACTGTGAAAAATACAAATTTCGTGAACCAGTTGGAACACTAAACCGCAGCAAGCAGAGTAGCTCGTTAGCTAGCCGCCTACATTTACATCCAGGTAATTTTTTGCTGGAAATTGTCAAAAACACAGTATCTAAGCTCCAGCTGCGTACTGCTGACCCCACTCGCAGCCATCTGCGCGCGCCTTGTCCAAAAACTAAGAGAATAGCACGATATTCGCCAAATGGATCTACCTGTGTGTGCACAAGCCAGAAGTGATCGTGACATGAGCAGCAAGAACTAAGATGCTTACCCGCAACATTTGCTTGAGATACACCATCGTTTGTTTAAATCAGAGATCTTCCAACTTTCCAAAGAGAAACTCTTATTTCGCAGTTCTACTAGTGAGAGAGATATGGATGAGGAAGAGGGAGACTGATACACATTCAATGGTTTGCAAGAAGATGGATTGTTTCTGTGTCTGTAATCTGCAACAACGTGGCTCACGTAAATATCCTATACCTCTACTGTGATAAAAGGTTGCAGAACTATGAGGAAAAGCTCTGTGACGTAACAACCACCTTTCAGTTTTGTCTAAGACGGTTAAAGCGATTGCAGGAGGAGTTTCTTTGCACAGGCTACTGCTGATTTCCTTTCCGATTTTAATGTAATCCGACTATTATCTGACTCTAATGACTTCGTCATCGATGGGGCGTTAAACCCAATCTTTCTTTCCTTTCTTCCTTCTTTCCTAACTCAACCGATCATGATCAGAAAGGAACTGGAGCAGAGAAATAAGCACAAAGATTAACTTCTCGTCGATATCGAGGTCATCAGGGAAAACCATAGTGATCGATTTACAATAATTTACTTGGTTTTGCAGCAGATGCAAAGGATGTTGGTATATAATTTTGCGTCTGCGTCCTTTTATTACAAACCGGAGCGACTTGTAACTGTTCACGATAAATATGAACTAATTAACGTGCATATTACGTATGTACTCCTAGCAATACTATCGTCATAGCTTGTGTATTAATTCCATTAGGCAGAGCCACTTTCTACTAACGCTGAGCTTCCTAATTCTGTGTTGTTCAATTAGTTGATGGCTTCACAAAATGTGGCAGTGCAAGCAAACCTTTCTGTGAAAATAAATAGAATTTAAAATTTCCTCTTTCTCTAGTCGTCTCTCTCTCTACAGAATTATATTGCTCGGGAGAAGGCCTTTCATATGATAGATTTTACTGTGGATGGTAATATTATAGATTTCTCTTAAAGATATTTGGTGATGTACAAAGATGTTGGTTTGCCGGATACTTCTTATTAGGATAAAAGTTAACTCTTGCTTGTCGGCTTTCAGATATTCCCTTTTGAACAGAAAGTCGAAGAAGCTCTATTCTTCGATCGTCTTCTTGCCTTATTATTAAACACAGATGAATCCTCACCTTATGGTTTATATACTCTTAAGGCAAAAAAAAAGGAAAAAAGGAACGACACACAATCCACATAACGAAAGAATCATCCAAGTGGGACAGAAATTGGTAAAGGTAATACACATATACAGACAAACCTATGACTAACATTTCAGTAAAAGGGAATGATGGATTCAAGAGAAAGAGGTTCACAAACTGATCAAGTCAATAACGCGTCGGTCCACCTCTGGCCCTCACGCAAGTAATTGTTCGGCTTGGGATTGATTGATGAAGTCAGATATCTTCCTGGGAGACATCGTTCTAAATTCTGTCCAAATGGCGCTTTAGATCATCAGAATCCCGAGAAGTTTCGTGGGTCCTACTTATAACGCCTACGACGACAGCATCATCTTGATTCATCAGATCCGGCTGTGACTTAACAGAATTATAAGTCAGGACTGTATACCAGCGATTATAGTCAACTTTACACTGAGATGAGACTGTTATTCTTTTTTGTATCATGTGATAACAGTAATAGTGCACAGCGACAATAACAAATACAGATTATCATTCCTGTGGACGGGGACTGTTTGCAGATTGAGTATTTTAAATTGTTCAAATAATAGCAAAGTGATCTAATAGTCTCTGTGTGTTGTAATATCCGCTAGATCTCCCCTAGAAGAAAATATAAGCTTTCTACAATATCGACGAAGATGTCCGGAGTGCTTTTGTGTTCGTCACTACACAGTGAAACACAGAATTTGCTTTATGTGCGCTAAACTCGGAAAACAAGAGCAATGTTGGCACATAATGAGGACTCGAGACTCGCTATATTATGCAGAGCTTGAGCCCTCTATTTGCGCTTACTTGTCATGCTTATCAAGGGCGAGACCATCGATTTTATGCTAGTACGTCATATGGGCTGCAGATACGTCCTATGAATCCAAAGGCTGGTAAAGGAATGTAACAGAGTTATCGAGAAAACCTATATTCTAGGATTGAAAATACACCGTGGACAGTTCCTTTGTCGACCACACACGGCGGGTCGCTCACGTCTCCATGGAAGAAGAGACATTTAAATAGGCACAACGGACCCACCAAAGGACGCTATCTTCGCTACGACTCACTGCACGCAAATGTAGCCCTCTGCGTGTCTTTTTAAGACGTCACCCACCGAGCTCTGCCCAGGTGTGAGAAGATTCGCTGTGAGCATAGAAGATCTTACTAATATTGCAACAGCTAAAAATTTATTGTATCTGGTCACAGCAATCAAGGGACTAAATAGATTGCTCAAAAGAAAAAAGAGGGACAGTGTATCAACGTCCGGTATGTTAACTCTATATTGATATATTCGGTACCTTTGGTCTTATTGCATAGCCTAAAAATTTTCGCTTTCAGTGTATGCAACAACTGAGGTCTGCCGCTATCTGTCGACTGTGTTATGGATTACAGTATCAGGTGCCCCGTGGAAGGAAGTGAGTGTCCGTATCCAAGTGTTCTCTAATGAAGTACTCAGATGGAGTTGCCATTTATGGACGTTGTATTCGACCAAGCACAGGGCAATGGGACATATGAATGCAATGCAAGTGTCAAGTGCGGCCTGTTTGATCAAAGAAGGATAAACTTTCCATCAAGTTACTGCGGATTCCAGTGTCTCTCCATGTGTTATCTGTAGGTTGTGGGCATGCTACAGGGAGACAGGTCAGTACACAATACCAGTTGGATAAGATCGCTGACGCGCTGGTGAAGCACGCCGACGCATTAAAACTCTATGTGAAGAGCGATACTAGCCATCTCTGTTGTGATGTCACCGCCAGACACCACACTTGCTAGGTGGTAGCCTTTAAATCGGCCGCGGTCCGGTAGTGTACGTCGGACCCGCATGTCGCCACTATCAGTGATTGCAGACCGAGCGCCGCCTCACGGCAGGTCTAGAGAGTCTTCCTAGCACTCGCCCCAGTTGTACAGCCGACTTTGCTAGCGATGGTTCACTGACAAATTACGCTCTCATTTGCCGAGACGATAGTTAGCATAGCCTTCAGGTACGTCATTTGCTACGACCTAGCAAGGCGCCATTATCATTTGCTATTTATCTTGTGATGCATGTACCGTCAGACCGATGTTCACCAATTATGGATTAAAGTTAAGTATTCCAGAAGCTACGTACCTTTTTTACTAGACTCAACTCCTTTAACTGTTCCAGACCTCACGCCAGCCTGCGTGAGCTTAAACGCGTGCCTTTCGGCTATCTCCTAGTGGCTTGGCTGTCTTGCCTAGTCACAACATCTGTGTTGCGGCGCCATACGGCTACTGCCAGAGTACAATAAGACGATCTCAGAAGGGCCACTGGAATCGCTGTGTCCGATAAGACTGTAATGAACAGGTTACGAGAAAGGATCTTACGACGCAAATGTTCTGTTCGAGTACGCCCACTGACACGACAACATCTCGTAAGTCCGCCATTCCCATATCAACGGGCAACGTGGTATTCACAGACGAATCTAGATTTCCTCTGGCCATAGGTGATGGTCGTGTTCGTATGTGGGCACGTTGTGTTGAGCGGTATCTGTCAAGTGTTGTGCAGGGAGGCGACAGATTCAGCCAATGTTCTATTACGGTGTGGCGAGGCACCACTGTTAAAAGTGATACGGATCTTGTCGTTGTCTGTATTTGCCTTACCGCCTGGCTTTACATCGAACAGATTCTGCTGGATCGTGTGGGGGCTGCCGCACACGGCGGCGACCATGAATTCCTTCTCATACACGATCATGCCATGTGGGTGGCGTGACCAGGCATATCTTGCAAAGCCTGGACATTGAAGTGATGGAATGGCCTACGGTGAGTCTAGGCGTAAAAGCCATCGAGCATGTGGGACATGCTTGACAGACGTGTTAACGAACGTCCTGTTCCACCAGAAACTATGCAAGGACACCCGCTGAAGAACGTGAATGGATACCACAAATAGATTTATATGGTAGGCGTACATATGACTGAAGTTCTCAGAATACAACGAAGAACAAACAGGATTGCAGGTCGAATGATTGTTTCCGCCTTGTTTTCAACACCTGCTGGACATTTCAGTACTTGTTGGGTAAATGAGCGGGAATGTAATAACGTTTTGTCGTTTAGTTAATCAGTGAAACATAAAGCAATAATTTGATAGTATATCCAGTCCTCTGTTATTGATCAATGCTGTATGGCTGACGCCCAAAGTCATATTTCCCCAGTTCTTATCAACAATACACAACACAATTATCTAATGGAACAGAGACGTTGCTGAAGCTAATGCGCGGTACAGAAAGATATGTATTTTTATTGAAATTTGTTGATGTTTTATTCATTTATTAAATGAGTACGTCATAGTTAGGCCTGCCACCTGTTACCAAGCACGGACATAACAGCAAAGTCCGGTTAGCTACATCGCTAGCATTTGCTCTCAAAAAAGTAATAACGGACTATAAAAAGGACTCAGTATTTATAGTTGGAAAAATATTGTCTTTCAAAAATACTTTCTCACTTAAGTAAATATTAAGCTACTAATAGCACATAAACCGCAGCTACACTGTCTGACAATGAAAAGGGCATCCTGAGGGTGAGGAGTCCGGAATGAAACGTCACGCTTGAGAGTATATATGTGATGTCCATTCGGTCATTTCAAAATGGAGTCAAATATACAAAGACTTTGGCAGGATGAGCCAACTTGTCACAATGACTTTGATCTCCCTCTGGCTTGAATGCAGGCACTAATTTGGTAGGACAGGTGTCGTAAAGCCGTTGTATCCCCCAGAGGCCAACTGTCCCATGATAGCCTCGGTACTGTCACAGCGGCGGAATTGACATTCGTTCTGGTTCCACATCAGTTTTGTTGGGGAGAGGACCTTACTGACCACGGAAGTCCCTCAACATCACGCAGACAGTTAATAGACACAAATGTCGCTTGCGGACGAGCATTGTCCTCATTTCATCCCCATCGACACGCAAGCCGCCGAAGTGGCGTCAGATCAAAAGACTTGCACCCGGCGAACCACGACAATGTCGCATAATAGGTCACACGTGAAGTCACAAAATGTCCACAATACACCGTTGTGCTATCACAGATCCATCAGTCACTACCAGATGTGACCAGAAGCCATACTCAATGGTTCCCCACAGATAGGAGTAACACAGCTGTATGCCTCCAAACAATTGGAAGAATGGGACCTCTCCGCAGGTCGCCGACATATTTGCCGACGATGGTCATCTCGGGTATTGCAGAACCGCCATTCGTCACTGAACACAATGCGACGCCATTCATGAGCGGTACATGCTTCCTCGCCACGGCTCGACTACGAACGTTGCTTTTGGCTTGTGCTTTGACAGCATCTTATGCGTCTTATACATGGGACGGTGATTCCATATTCCACCTACTGCTAATCTCCGATCAGTGGGCCGGCCGCTGTGGTCTCGCGGTTAAGGCGCTCAGTCCGGAACCGCGCGCCTGCTACGGTCGCAGGTTCGAATCCTGCCTCGGGCATGGATGTGTGTGATGTCCTTAGGTTAGTAAGGTTTAAGTAGTTCTAAGTTCTGGGGACTGATGACCACAGATGTTAAGCCCCATAGTGCTCAGAGCCATTTGAACCGATCTGTGGGAATGGAATGACACTGAATGTTGCAGCGAGTCTAGTAGCCGTTCTCTCTTGACATGCGCTGCTTTGAAGGAGTTACAATGTGCTTAGTGCGCAGTACAGCGCTTCTCCTTTGTGTTGATCAGATGTGGTCCGCAGAAACCTTGACAACGAGTATGCATGCTGGTACGTTCCTATTCAGCGCAACAACGGGCCGCTGTCACATCCGATTGCCACTCAAATCTAGATATTGCACGATTCGATCAGCCGGCCAAATGGAGACCCACAATGAGGCCCTTTTCAAACGCTGTCATGTTCTGATAATGCACTTTCATATGAGAACGCAAGATTTTCGTGTCCTTCTCACGTTTTTGGTCAGTGAGTCTATTCACAAAAATATGGAGGGAGCACCTCTCCTCCAAGTAACAACTTTCTTACTAACTTATTTAATTACATTCAGATGGCATAAGCGTAAATATCACTATTATGTGTGGTGACTGTTTATTGTTAATGCAGTATACGGGGTAGCTATAATTAAATTTCCGCTACGTCAGTGGGTGTAAGCGGAAAACTATTTACCGTATGGATACCCAGTTTTAGAGGAATGATGTTCAGCCTGTGCGCTGCAGAATTTACGTTGTTAGAAGTGTTTGAGTCATGACTTGCCGTTAGGCGCCAGTATTTGTGGGGCTACGTAAGTCTGAATCGCAAGCACCTGTATGCATTAGAGTTGTAGACAGTCAACATGGGTCTGAACAGTGAGCAGGGTTTTTCTCATAAAACTCTGTTATCAAAACAGAAGCAATAGTGGTGCTGCTCTTCGCGAGTACGGACACATTAAAAGAATACGGAGAGGTCCTGTTTCCACACTGGTGTTGAAGAATATGATTCAGTAGTTCGAATTAACTGGCGATTTGGGAACTGCTCTTCGGACAGACCAACGCCAGTTACGTCGCAAATCGTTGAAGAGGTTACTGTTGCCATGGCCCTAGCGGTCTAAGGTGCTGCAGTCATGCACTGTGCGGCTTGTCCCGGCGGAGGTTCGAGTCCTCCCTCGGGCATGGGTGTGTGTGTTTGTCCTTAGGATAATTTAGGTCAAGTAGTGTGTAAGCTTAGGGACTGATGACCTTAACAGTTAAGTCCCATAAGATTTCACACACATTTGAACATTTTGTTGCCGTGGCCGAGAATACTTGACGGAATGTGCTATCTTCAAGCAGTACACGAGCTGTATTACGACAACTGAGCATTCCATCGTCCACCGTTCGAAATGCGGTGTGAATAACTGTGAAATGGTATCTCTGGTGGAGTTCCTGGTTGTCATGGATGCAAATGGTCTTCACAATAAGCAATGTCTGTAACCTGCGAGGTAATCATGGTACACGGATAACTCTGTTAACTTCTCATATGGAAATTAAAATATATTTCTTTCAATGGCTTATTCGCTCTTTTGCCCCTTCCGCATGCCCTTAAATATGTTTTCCCAAAGCTGCACTGTCCTACGATCACTCGCTTTTCATGGGGGCCCTCTCAAGTAACGAAAGTTTAATTACAACCACTTTATACCACTTAAATGTTTAAGATGTTAGTGTATACTTCGACGACTGGGCGGATAAGTAATAGCGGAACTCGCCATTCGGACACACTGTATTACTGATAGGTAGAGACACAAAAAGTTGAGAACTAAATAAACTTCTAGCAACTGCAATCTGAAATTAATGCAATCTATTACCTTCATTCCAGGAAGCCAGAGTGGCAATGAGACACTATTGCATTGGAGAAAATCAGAGAAAAACGTTGTAGGCGATCATAGAAGTCTCATACACAGCAAAAAAGGAGAAAGAGGAGTACATTTCGTATCCCACCGACGAAGTCTTTAGAGACTCGGAAGAAACTGGGATCTAGAAAGGCAGGGGGAGGTAATGGGCAGTGATCTTTCCAAAGGAGACATCCACGAACTTTAATTAGCCGGTTTAGCGGAACCACAAGAAACTTAAATGTACAAGGCCAGAGTGCGTTTGAACCGCCGCCATCCGGAATACTATTTCATTGTCGCACCACTGAGAAACATCAGTCGGTGACACGAAAGACATGACGCCTTTTGTCTATCAGTCAGTATGGATCTACAAATAAGCTTTATACACAAGTTCTAACAGAAGATAATTCATGTATTTATTTTTTCACTTAATATACCGTATAGTATAATTAACAGTCAAAACTAATATAGGTGAAGGCATACGATAGTATAGGCAAAAACGTTCCTGTACAACATGCATCTGCAACGAGCCGTTTATGGTTACAAGCTGCCACCTGCTTCAGGGTGAAATTTTATCCTTGTTGGTACAAACATATTTTAAGTGTAAACTTTCGACTAAGTCCCCAACCAGCTGTATTCGAATGGTGGTTACAAGCTTGTTTGACTCATTGTATAGTGATACAAACATATTGAAAAATCGCAAATGACGTACACGGTTAAAAGCTGACTGACATGTCACATAAACCTATTCAAGACGTGTGGTGGAACGCACAGTATGAGTATTTTTTAGACACCACCACTTTCATATCATAAAAGAGTAAACAACTATTCCTTCCGTGTTCCATCTGCGAAAGGAATGGGATATAACCTGAAACTATATTACAGAGACGTCCCTAGCCTGTCCGTCGCTGGGTTTTGAGCAGTGCTTTGGAATCACTAATGGTGTTGAACTTACATTGTATAGCTAATCCAGCCCTAGTAATCAAACACTTAGTGACGTCTGAATTTTGTTTTAGGATTTACACAAAAGCACATTTGAAAGAACCTTCATTTATTATGAGAGTTACAAAAATGGTTCAAATGGCTCTGAGCACTATGGGACTTAATTTCTGCGGTCATCAGTGCCCTAGAACTTAGAACTACTTAAACCTAACTAATATAAGGACAGCACATACATTCATGCTCGAGACAGGATTCGAACCTGCGACCGTAGCGGTCGTGCGGTTCCAGACTGTAGCGCCTAGAACCGCTCGGCCACCTCGGCCGGCTGAGAATTACAACACTAAGACTTTGCCATGCCAGGGAAAGCTTTGTCCCCTGCTATGCCTGTGACTTATCGAATGCCACTACTTCTCCTAAAACGAAAGTGGCTTTAGGCGAATAGCCTGGAGAGGGATAGCCTATGCTACAACGTAAACACATACGAAAAACCGCAAAGTGTATCCCTCCAAATAAGATGCATCGCTTTGTTCACAGATTAATAGAACACAAAAGTGAGCGTCCCTATAGTCACATTTACATATAATTTGAAGAGTATTCGGTTTCTAGTGATAACATCAGGCAAGCCAATAATGCGTACACTGTGACAGAACTTAGATAACAGAACATATATCCGAAAGCCGGTCATGTAGGGTACCACTTGCTGACTGTGTCATCCCATTGCCTGTAACATACATCGCATTATCGTTGGTTCTCCTGTTCGAACATGGGTCTAGAGCAACAACTGCCAGGAATTCGGCACGCGATCAGTACTCTTGCACGCTACGCATGCATAGCTGTGTCGCCTGCTTGCACATATGCCCCACTGTCATGCCACTCTGTCTGGGCTTGAGTAGGTGGAAGAGGGGAAAACCGCAAATGCACCACATTTAGATGGCAATGTAGTCGCACTGCATACCCTTGGTTTTATATTTAATACTATCTTAGCGCCCTTTGCTTCGCCCACCTAGACTGTAAGGCCTGCACAGATTTTTGTTTCGTTTTTATTTGATCTAATTTTTCTATTTTCACAAATTGCGAGATCTTCTAAGCCTTTCACGCTAATCAAGACAATACAGCATGATCTGTTCCGAATGTAATTCTGATCAAAAGGCGATTATTGTAACTGGAGTCCAAAGGTTTTGTTAATTGTGCATTTTGAGTTCTTATGGAGATATTTCCTTAAAAGCTTTCATCCTCTAACAAATATTTCTTTACATCTAACCGAGAAGGGAAATACAAGTTTTCATATATTTAACTTTAATTTTTTTAAATGTAAGTAAATATTTTCTAAAAAATTTTCATCCCCCGCTGCACTTGTTTAGGGGTTGAATTTCCAGAAAGACTGAAACACCTAATTTTTAATTTCTAACCGAGAAATCAAATACCAGTATTTCTTTAGTAATCAATTATTTTCTACTTACTGGTTGAATTTCCAAAAATGCTGACATACATATCAGCATCGATCGCTGATATTTTCTTATATATTAGATAATCCCCATTTCTGACTATCCTGCAATGTTGAAAGTACAAAGATCGCTTCTTAAACGATCACTATATATAAGTTTCACACCCTCTCCAAACTTCAAGTTTGTATCCTTAGCGGTTTGGGGTGTGCGATGATTAGTCAGTGACTCAGTCTGACCCCATCTTAGCCCTTACAGTTGGGAGTTTTCGGTACTCTATGTGTTCAGACACACTTGTTCTCTCCCCAGCATTAAAGTGTGATGTTAGCTCCACCACATTTCGCCGCCTGTCCTGTTTTACCAGTCCGTTCAGCCTACGACTTCAGACATCTGTAGTGAGGGCAGACCGGCAATACCCACGACGTCAGGACGTGGTTTCACCTTGATTCCGCCACTTGTTAAAAACACTCACCACAGCACTCCTCGAAATCCCGACAAGTCATGCCGTTTCCGAAATGCTCGTGCTGACCTCTGCCCTAGGTCACACTCAGCTAGATCGCGCGCCTTCCCAATTCTACACAAGGACAGCATGCTCACTGATACTACATGCACCGTGCGTGTGTGTGACTAGCAGTCATTCTTCGCCAAGTGACACTGCTGTCACCTGGACGGGTTTATATCGATGGTAAGTCAGTGGTTATAATTTTCTGACTGATCCGTCAGATCATTTCTATCCAAAACTGTTACAACTGACATCGCAATTATTCACGCTACTGTACAAAATTTACTATTCGTACAAAAAGTGCATTACATATTGCACACCTTGAAATTTAATGTGAAGCTCTTCTTGATGTACAGAACGTGAATCCCATGTGTTGGTCTTTGTACGAGGCTTGGAACTTTGTCAGTGTCAACTATTTATTTACAGCTCGTACAAAATAGATACGTGTTTCAAAGTTTTACTAACCTTAAAAGTAGTTTCCAGCATTGTGTATAACCCTTTGCCAGCAATGTGGAAGTCGGAGGACACTCTTAACAGTGCCAGTTGTGTTGAGAGTTCAAGCGCCGTGGTCTATTGCCCGACGAATTTGTAGCAGTTCGGAAGCGAATGGTGTGAAGTGTTTCCTTCAGTTCAGAAATCGAGTTGAACTCACGAATGCTTAAGTCAGGGGAGTGCAGTAGGTGGTATAGCACTTAGCAGTAACACCTCGCACTGTACGTGCTTGAGTATTGTCCTGCAAAATGATGGTCAGGTCATGCAGAAAGTGTCATCACTTCTGTCTCTAAGCTGGTCGTGGGTTGTGTTCCAAAAATGAACAGCGTAGAGACAGAAGTGATGACACTTTCTGCATGACCTGACTATCATTTTGCAGAACAGTGTTCAAGCATGTACAGTGCAAGCTGTTACTGATTTGTTTGACTGATGAGACTGCTAAGTGTTATACCACCTACTGCACCCCCCTGACTTAAGTCCTCGTGAGTTCAACTCTATTTCTAAACTGAAGGAAACACTTCACGGCATTCGCTTCAGAACTGCTACAAATTCGTCGGGAAATAGACCACGGCGCTTGAACTGTCAACACAACTGGCACTGCTAAGAGTATCTTATGGCTTCCACATCGCTGGCAAAGGATTATACACAATGCTGGAAACTAGTTTTAAGGTCAGTAAAACTTTTAAACAAGTATCTATTTTGGACTAGCTGTAAATAAATAGTTGCTGCTATTAAAGTTCCAACCCTTGTAATTTTTTGCGCTTTCATCGTCAACTAAATCTTAAAATTCTTTCTGTCTGGTATTGTAATGTCGCTCCATAACAAACATGCGGTACCAGCCGATTAAGCGAATGTATATGTCTTACGCGATATTGAGAATTCTTATTCTTCTCTTCTGTCACTCACATTCATTTGAAAAAGCTAGTGACGATAGATCGCTAGATTGCCTCTTTTCGTGTAATCAGTGACTGGAGCTATGAACCTCCTTTGTACAACAAGCAGATCGCGAAGTATAAACAGTACTGGCACGTTAATTATGTCGAACTGAAAAATGTCATGCCGATCGGAAAGCGCCACATCGCAGTGCTAAATGAAATGCCGAGAACTTCTGAATAGGACCGAGCAAAGTCTACGCAGATCGACTCTCAGTCCACATGCGTGCAGCACATTGTGCTCATGTGCAGTCTGGTGCGCTGTGGCTAACCCTCCTACAGAGAATTCACAATAGGTCTTTCCAGCATGGCTCGTGTGAATGTCCCCAGTTGAGGAGCATGATGTCTACGGAGGCGCTGTCAGAACTTAAACACCATAGCGTAGAGAATATCATACATTTTAAATCGAATTTAAGTCTGGGGTGCGAGTTAACCTCTCTGGACATGTGTTATTACCATGATCGTAGTATTCGCTCACCGACCACGTCTATGTGCTATGACTTCATCCTCTCACAAGCCGAACACATTTCCATATATACTACACAGTCAAAACGGTTCACGTACAACTGCAAAATACAATCCCTTACCGACTGCAGTCGTCAGAGTACACCAAGTAAATACATTCAGTGGTGCATGGTTTAGTAAACATGATTCCACACCACTCAAGATCACTATTTATGCATTTTTTGCGATCTTAATGACATTTATTTCACATAATATTGTGGTGTCACCGCCAGACATGACACTTGCTTGGTGGTAGCCTTTAAATCGGCCGCGGTCCGGTAGTATACGTCGGACCCGTGTGTCGCCACTATCAGTGATTGCAGACCGAGCGCCGCCACACGGCAGGTCTAGAGAGACGTCCTAGCACTTTCTCCAGCTGTACAGCCGTCTTTGCTAGCGATGGTTCACTGACAAATTACGCTCGCATTTGCCGAGACGATAGTTAGCATAGCCTTCAGCTACGTCATTTGCTACGACCTAGCAAGGCGCCATTATCATTTGCTATTTATCTTGTGATGCATGTACCGTCAGACCGACGTTCACCAATTATGGATTTAAGTTAAGTATTCCAGAAGCTACGTACTTTTTTTACTAGACTCAAATCCTTTAACTGTTCCAGACCTCACGCCAGCCTGCTTGAGCTTAAACGCGTGCCTTTCGGCTACCTCCTAGTGGCTTGGCTGTCTTGCCAAGTGACAACAAATATTTGAAATGATAATAATATGAAGTTAAAATTTCGTTTATGGTGCTTGAAGTGGTTCACATAAATCATCACTATGTTGACCAGCTCTTTGATTCTTCTCCATTATCATCAGCCTAACAGCTGTTCATTTTGTTGCAATGAAACTTCGCTTCTCTAACTTTTAGTACATGTGTTCAGGAAAGTGGCTAGTCGTAGCTGTAAAAATAGTCTTGACGGATTGCTTTACGCTTGTGCTGAGTTTGTGACTAAGAAAAGCCAGGCAAGTTTTATGAATTTCGTAATGAACGCACATTTTTAATACTTTGAAAATAGACTTGGTGATCCTCAGGATAATAGTATGGCATGCACACGATAAAAGGCATTGAAAGTAAACTATCGTTGCTAAATACTTACGTTTCTTAAAAGAATGTGGCATTTGGGAAAGAAATCAAGTGATAGCTGGGCAAGAAATCTACAATGGTCCTGAATATTTTTTTTTTTTTTAAATTGTGATAAGAGCCTACGGGACTAAACAGCTAAAGTCATCGGACCCTAAGCTTACACATTACTTAATCAACTTAAACTAACTTACGCTAAGGACAACACACACACACACACACACACACACACACACACACACACACACACACACACATGCTCGAGGAAGGACTCGAACCTCCGACGCGAGGAGCCGCGCGAACCGTGGCAAGGTGCCCCAGACCACGCGGGTTCGCCACACGGCCGGTCCTGAATAAACTGACCTTGCAAGGAAGTACGAGGGCGTGCTGTGAAGTAATACCTCCGAATTTTTTATGTGAAAATGCTATTAAATAAAACAAATGGTATTAACATTGCACACTTTTATTCTTCATGTCCAGATATTTATTTATCAACTTAATCACCCTGGAGAGGAATACATTTCTCTCAACGTGAGACCGGTTCGTTGACACCGTCAGTGTAGAACGTTCGATTTTGTTGACGGAGCCACAACCTCAGCTCTGCTTGCATCGTTTCATTACTATAAAAGTGAAGTTCTCAAAGATGTTCTTTAATTTCCGAAAACAGATGAAAAGCGGATGGATGCAGATGTCACAGCGCTCGTCTCTGCTCTGGCTTTGTCATGCTGAAGAAGGGAGTGCTCCATGTGTAGATGAACTCTTCGAATTAGAATCTCGATTTTAGCACGCTGTTTCTCATGCGCAGACGTATAATCTAAAAATTGGAGCCCACTAGCAACAGAGGGCTGCAAATGCATACACATGAAGAATAAAAATGTAGAATTTTAGTAACATTTGTTTCATTTGTAAAGCTTTAAGAATTTTCACATAAAAAAATTCGGAGGTCTTGCTTTTCAGAACGCCCTCGTAGTTCACGTAGCCAAAGTGAATTTCCGAGCACTGAAGATTTTCTTGCCCGATAAACACAACGTAAACAGAAACAAATAGCACGATAAATGTTATTTCTTTTAATAGGATGTAACAAAGGTGATTGATTAAAATTATTAGAAATTTATATTTTAGAAGGAGTCTAATTTACAAAGAGGCGTTTTCCGGTTCCTAGAGAAAGACGAGTCTGTCTTAAGCTATCAACGTAGAACGTACATGAGTACTCCAAACGTCTGTATTTTAACTGGCGCAAATGAGTAATTAGTTACATTTCATATTTGATACGCCATGGTAATTCGCTTCAGAATCAAATGATAATTTTTTTACGGATCAGAACAACAGCGGATACAACATTTAGAGGATATTCGTAGTACATATGTCGTATGTATGCAGCATTCTTCCGGAGAATTTAGTCAAGCCGTAAGACTACTTTGCTAAATCCCCAGCACGGATAAGTGGGGCTGAACCTGCGGCTGGTACAACGGACTTTCACTATTGAAGCCTTGACGCCAAATTACCTTCAACCAGAGAACGAGAAAGGGAGCACTGACCTTTAAGAAGGTACGGGCTTGAGTCATATCACTGAGAGGAGATGAAGTGGCGCGAGAATGGAGCTTCTCCAGGAGGCATTCCAGCACAGCAGGAATGTGCCAGAGTAACAGACGTAGGAACCATACGGAAGCCGGGATACACTCACCTCTGACCTTTGAGACTTCACTGAAACACGACAGATCGTCATCCTTTTGTGTAAATGAAAATTTCAGATAGATATGTGTGCAATTTGACGAACGAGTTCCATCTGCGGAAAATCTGTTCCAAGCGGGCTGGTGGGAAACGGGTTCCTGCAACCGTGATAATTCCAATAACGCTGCGTGCCCCTGTCACACGTACCGAGCGATCGCATATATGACGAGTAACGCAGTCTGCTTGTATTCCGTCCTGCAGGTATTCGCTCTAGCAGTAAGCGCTCGGCACTTCACATCATCGTAGTGACTTATTTACAGTGAATGTTATACTAGCCAGAGACAGTTTCACAACGTACTGTTTTTACAAGTTTCAAATATTTATTTACTCATTTATTTTTATTTAACGAACGGCAGTATTAACTGCAGGGCAACTAACATGCATGAATTGCACGATTTCACAAAATAAATGAGACTAAAACACTAAAGCTACAAAGTAATATCACAGTGAGAGGACTAAGTCTTTCCCCCTCGGTGGAGACTTTCTGCATAGGTGCCATGTGTCGAGACTAGGCAAAACTAAGTTCGTCTGTCCACAACTGTGGATTCTTTGATCGCTCTAGAATAAGGTTCATCTTACTAGAACACATGAAATATTAGTTCACTCTAACATATAAATGAATAAAAAATTTACATAACTTTGACAAAGAGCTATACCACAGGATTGCTTGATAACTTACAACAGTTTGTTATCCACTATTAAAGTATCACTTGACACTCAGATTAACAAACTGTTCTTTTGCAGTACAATGTTCCACATTTAAATGAACAAGTCCACCAGAAACTTTAACTGTCCCTCTCCTACTCGATGATGTTGACTTCTGTAGCTGAGGCTTCGAACTGAAGAGAACTCTTGCTAGCTCGACACTATATTGACCTCAGCATGAGGGCGCTGCTATGCCGAGAGCGGTGGCGTTGACTCCCGGAGCACTCCCATAAGTCGTTGCGTATTGCAACGAGGCCTCGCTAATGTCTGTTGATGTGTCGGCAGCTGGGCCAACACCTTGTAGGTCGAGATGGCTGAAAATGCACGCTAGACTAACGCAGACGGGCGTGAAGTACTGGAACAGGCTACGTAATTAATGCTATGAAGAAAAGTACGTAGCTGGATTAATACTTATCTTTAATCAATCATTGTGGTACATCGCTCTTGACTATACACAGGAGACTTTAATTACAATCACTGTAAGGCTAATGGCGCCTTGCTAGTTCGTAGCCATTAACTTAGCTGAAGGCTATTCTGTCTCTCGGCTAATGAGAGAGAAAGGCTTCGTACATCTAGTCGCTAGCTAGGTCGTCCATCCAACTGGGGCGAGTGCTTGTTCGTATCACGAGACCTGCCTTGTGGTGGCGCTAGGTCTGCGATTACACAGTGGCGACACGCGGGTCCAACATGTACTAAATGGACCGCGGCCGATTTAATCTACCACCTAGCAAGTGTGGTGTCTGACGGTGACACCACATCTGTGGCATCGATTCCCGTTGGCAACTTTGGTGTGGCAATGCTATCTCTGTACCTTACAACACCACGGGCTATGAGTCGTATTAAATATCTTTCAAGCACATCGCGGTAATTCCATGGTGGCTAGTCTTGTACCAGGTCTTATGAGAATCTGATAATGGGCAAAAGTGTTCCACGTTTCTGACCATTTACTGTTCATGTACAAATCCACTGCTTGCAGCATGCTGCCGATATGAAACGTGATTGTCTGGATTTTAATGGGCTCATTCTACGTGACGGCATATGAGATTAGATTGGGAACTAGGGAACTTTAATTAATTTTTGATATTCGTTGAGAAGGACATTTTGTTTTCAAAAACCTGGTTGCGCCATGTGGCTTAGAGGCGGTAACTGGCGGAGAGGAAGAGATCTGATGCGACCTGTTATTTCCCTCATTGCTGCAATTATTTCAACATCGATTTTGCTCAGTTTTAACAGTTCCAGAGAGCAAGAAGCTTATAATATTCCGACGAATGAAATATGTTTAAAAACTTTCAGGGATGTTAATGACTTAATGTTTGCATTGCGAGAATGAATGACATGTGACCGATGAAATTACTTGATATGAATCTTAAAAGATGTTTATCTAACTGATCACTGTTGATGGAAAGACTAGTTTCACACTCAAATACTTAGGTTTCCGTTCGTTAGTTATATAAAACAGTGGTTTTAAGGAAAGAAAGGAAAAGGGATGATGTGGATGGCATACTAGGTTAGGTGGAAAGAGTAGAGACAAGAAATTTCGTCATTACTGCCAATTGGAAACCGACAGGCAGAATCACCGTCTGAGAGGTACGACTGTGGGTTATGTTAGTAAGAAGTGAGGCGAGTGTTGTAGTTTCTCAAACGGAGACAGACTGAGAGTTTTTAGTAGGTGTAACTATTTATTTTATAAATAAGAATGTCTGGGAGCCAAGACTGCGTATTATAATGAGCGATTTAGTAAAAATATTATAAAGCGTGATCTTGGCTGTCAAACATTTACTAAATATCGGATCACTCCCAGCAGCAAGTGCATTTATTTTAGCTTCTAATAAACGTCGATGGGGAACAATGGATTACACGCAAGTTGAATGAAGAGAATAACTAACAATTTGGCAACGAATTAAACGAATTTTTCCTTTTGTTTACTTCAGTCACCAAGAGCGAAAAACAGACAAACTGTACAGAGTGAGTCGAAAAGGGCTTTAAAGCTTTGGAATAATATACAATTTTATTGAGATAACTTACAAAATCAGTAGATGTGTCATTTTGTAGCAAACAACCTCAGGTTTCACATAAAAGTGTCAAGTGTCATTTTGATTCGATGTTGCAACAAAACGACTATTCACGTTGGTGTGTAGAATATATGAGTCTGGCGACATACCATCTGACTTTCGGAAAAGCATCATACACACAATTCCGAAGACGGCAAGAGCTGACAAGTGCGAGAATTATCGCACAATCAGCTTAACAGCTCATGCATCAAAGCTGCTTACAAGAATAATATACAGAAGAATGGAAAAGAAAATTGAAAATGCGCTCGGTGACGATCAGTTTGGCTTTAGGAAAAGTAAAGGGACGAGAGAGGCAATTCTGACGTTACGGCGAATAATGGAAGCAAGGCTAAAGAAAAAACATTCACGTTCATAGGATTTGTCGACCTGGAAAAAGCGTTCGACAATATAAAATGATGCAAGCTGTTCGAGATTCTGAAAAAAGTAGGGGTAAGCTATAGGGAGAGACGGGTCATATACAATATGTACAACAACCAAGAGGGAATAATAAGAGTGGACGATCAAGAACGAAGTGCTCGTAATAAGAAGGGTGTAAGACAAGGCTGTAGCCTTTCGCCCCTACTCTTCAATCTGTACGTCGAGGAAGCAATGATGGAAATAAAAGAAAGGCTCATGAGTTGAATTAAAATACAAGGTGAAAGGATATCAATGATACGATTCGCTGATGACATTGCTATCCTGAGTGAAAGTGAAGAAGAATTAAATGATTTGCTGAACGGAATGAACAGTCTAATGAGTACACAATATGGTTTGAGAGTAAATCGGAGGAAGACGAAGGTAATGAGAAGTAGTAGAAATGAGAACAGCGAGAAACTTAACATCAGGATTGATGGTCACGAAGTCAATGAAGTTAAGGAATTCTGCTACCTAGGCAGTAAAATAACCAATAACGGACGGTGCAAGGAGGACATCAAAAGCAGACTGGCTATGGCTAAAAAGGCATTTCTGGCTAAGAGAAGTCTACTAATATCAAATACCGGCCTTAATTTGAGGAAGAAATTTCTGAGGATGTACGTCTGGAGTACAGCATTGTATGGTAGTGAAACATGGACTGTGGGAAAACCGGAACAGAAGAGAATCGAAGCATTTGAGATGTGGTGCTATAGACGAATGTTGAAAATTAGGTGGACTGATAAGGAATGAGGAGGTTCTATGCAGAATCGGAAAGGAAAGAAATATGTGGAACACACTGATAAGGAGAAGGGACAGGATGATAGGACATCTGCTAAGACATGAGGGCATGACTTCCATGGTACTAGAGGGAGCTGTAGAGGGTAAAAACTGTAGAGGAAGACAGAGATTGGAATACGTCAAGCAAATAATTGAGGACGTAGGTTGCAAGTGCTACTCTGAGATGACGAGGTTAGCACAGGAAAGGAATTCGTGGTGGGCCGCATCAAACCAGTCAGTAGACTGATGACAAAAAAAAAAAAAAATGTGACTACTATCGGTGTTGCGGCAAGTATCTCACTATCGTTGCAGCAAATCGGGCGCAACTTTTGCAACGGCAGCGTAGATTAGATTTTTCAGGTCCGCTAGATTTTTTTGGTAGAGAAGGAACGTAAACACGGTCTTTAATGAAATCCCAGAGAAAGAAATCCAGTGGTGTCAAATCTGGAGAGCGATGAGGCCATACTACTGGCCCTTTACGGCCAATCCACTGTTCTGGGAAGCGATTAATGAGGCAAACCTCTAAATTGCGTGAGGAAATGAGGTGTTGCACCGTCTTGTTGCGAGAACAGTGTTTTATATAAACCCAAACATGTTTCAGTACTTATACGCCATCGTCCGTGGCTATTCCTTTTTCAGTTCCGTAAAACGTGAAGACGTTTAAATAATAACAGTTCTAACGAAATTATAACTGGAACAGTTTTTGTTTGTTGTTGCGATTACCTTAATGTTTCCTGCTTCGTTGAGTTATGCAGCACCCTATGTACATTACTGTATACTGGTAGTTTGTTATCTACAATCAACTGATGTTATTGAAAGATTGGTTGAAACGTAATTTTGTTGTGTGAAATTATTTTGCAGTTATTTGTAGTTAGTTCTGAAATATCTGTTCTCATATGCATTCTCATCATGTTGTAAGAAATGCACACACAAACAAAATGCATGTATTTGCAGAACTTCACCCGAAATTAACATTTTTCCACTTTACAAGGTCTTGTTCGTAGCGCGCTTCTTAGCTCGCAACGCCTGATGTTCTACTTCCTTCCACTGTAGAAATTTGTATGAACTGCACAACAAAAGCGCCTGAAGAAGAGGCAAGATAAGAAACTTGAAGGGATAATTAACGTGTAAGTGTAATAGAATAGATGCTGTACAGGAAAACGAGGCAACAGTATGAAATAATTGGAGTTTTGTGGAGTTGTTACGTTAGAGACGAAAGTGCACGCACAGTCCATGCAATATTTCTTACTGAGGTGCAGCAGGAAGCAACAGGTACTGTAATTAACGATCGTAGCAGAAACGTATCAAGTGTGTTGTAAAAATTAATTGCTTGAATCTGTAGAAACAGTAGCTTCTCTTAGAAGAAGATTTTCACAAACCTAATTGTCGAGATTTTCGATATTCTGCGGTGGTCCTCAACAAGGTGCTGAAAAGTTCGAATCGTGGTCGCGCAAGAAGTTTCACATTTTTAGCAGTTCGCCAGCAAGGAGGGGAGAAAGGAGGTGGTGTAAAAAGGTCCAGATGGCGAAACTATCCACCCATGCGCTGCGACGAATTTCAAAGGTTCCACCCGTTTTTCACGGCATAAAAATTTCTTATTCCTTAGAAGCTAAACAGCCCCACCGATAGGTTGGCGGTTCTGGTGTTAATATTCTCGACAAATAGGATAAGTGCTAGTGACATGTTTCGTTCTTTCTCTTGTCCTAATTTGTTACGAATAATACTAATATTGCACTACACTCTAAATGCTCTCACCACGTTCACTGACAGTATACTTACATACATATGAAACGATGGATACATAACCAGCTGAAAGGGCATCCAGCTGAAAATCGACAATTAAACGGAACTAACGGTAACTAACAAGCAAGCGACGAGTCAGTCTTCTACCTTTTCCTCTACATTTTTTATTTATGTAGCATGAGTGAATTAACTTAGCACGAATCAAATCAATTGAAGCTTGGCGGATTTTAGAAAATTGAGTAAGAGTCACGGGTTTTGAACTAGTCACTGTACCAACGTACAAAAGAAAATCAAGCATCTAAATCATCAATTAGGCGTTAAAATACTTACAGTGTTAAAAATTATGAATCGTTTCAAGCGAGGCGGAAACTACTCCAACAATTCACCGTACTTAACAACTTACCGTACATTCATAAGTGATATACACTATGTGATCAAAAGTATCCGGACACCCCCAAAAACAAACCATTTTCATATTAGGTGCATTGTGCTGCCACCTACTGCCAGGTACTCCATATCACCGACCTCAGTAGTCATTAGATATCGCGAGAGAGCAGAATGGGGCGGAACTCACGGACTTCGAACTTTGTCAGGTGATTGGGTGTCACCTGTGTCATATGTCTGTAAGCGAGATTTCCACAATCCTAAACATCCCTAGGTCCACTATTTACGATGACATAGCGAAGTACAGCACAAAAGCGTACAGGCCGACCTCGTCTGTTGACTGACAGAAACCGCAGACACTTGAAGGGGGTCGTAATGTGTAATAGGCAGACATGTATCCAGACCATCAGACAGGAATTCCAAACTGCATCAGGATCCACTGCAAGTACTACGACAGTTGAGCGGGAGGTGAGGAAACTTGGATTTAATGGTCCATCGGCTGCTCATAAGCCACACATCACACCCGTAAATGCTAAAAGACGCCTCGCTTGGTGTGAGGAGGGTAAACATCGAACAGTGGAAAACCGTTGTGTGGAGTGACGAATCACGGTACACAACGTGGCGATCCGATGGCAGGGTGTGTGTATGGCGAATGCCCGGTGAAAGTCATCTGCCAGAGTGTGTAGTGCCAACAGTAAAATTCGGAGGCGGTGGTGTAATGATGTAGTAGTGTTTTTCATGGAGGGCGCTTGCACCCCTTGTTGTTTTGCGTGGCACTATCACAGAAAAGGCCTACATTTGTGATTTAAGCACCTTCTTGCTTCCCACTGTTGAAGGGCAATTCAGTGATGGCGTTTGTGTCTTTCAACACGATCGAGCACTTGTTCACAATGCACGGCCTGTGGCGGAGTGGTTACACGGCAATAACATCCCTGTAACGGGTTGGCCTGCACAGAGTCCTGACCTGAATCTTACAGAACACTTTTCCGATGTTTTGGAGCGCCTATAAAATAACTTTTATCTTAATAATATGAATATTTACATTTGTGTTTGGAGAGAGAGAGAGATTGATTTTTCATTGACATTTTTACTTTAAGTTGTAACTGGTACTTGAATTTTGGTTGCTGCGTCCTTGAATGATCAGCTTCTGCACCAGTTGGTGACGTATTATAATTTGGAGGAAGTTACTGTTCTTTAATGTTTAAAATACGACTCTGTTGGTTACTATTTCGGATAGCTTTGAGCCCAAGTTTTGGTAGCTTTTCATACCTAAGGGACCACTGTTGCGAAGTAAATAAGATCAAAGAGCAATCTCCTTCTCGTGAGAAAAGGAGATTGCTTGGCACACAAACTACCTTCAAACTACACGTCCTGCTGCATCAACATTGGTCAGTGGAGGTCAGCATCATACTATTATACAAGAACATAATCCAATTACTGCAATTAAGAAATTATGAGAGGTTGTTACGTATTGAATGGAAACTATTGAGAATGCATTTCCTTTCCTGTATTTTAGTGAACTTTGTACACTTACAATTCTGTTGATTGATAGCCCACGATATTTCTATTCCTCACTTGCAGAAAATTTGTATACATAAATGTTTGGCAACTATTTACATACGTTACTCGGTTTTATGACTGAAATAGCAATTTTCATTAAATGTAACAATACGTTGTGAGCGACGGCCTAGCAACACGTCCTCTTTCCACAAGATGCAGATTAACAGTTTCCTTTTTTTAATAAATCAATTGTCCTTTGTTTAGGTACAAATTAGTTAAGAAAAGGGCAGTGAGGCTCACATAACACGCCAACTTTCTGCCAGGTATCACCGACCGACATCGATACGTCTGCTCAGTGCAGCACTCTATGAAGATTGGGCTTCCATTCCGCAAGAAAACTTCCAGCACCTGACTGAACGTACGCCTGCTACAGCGGAAGCTGTCATAAAGGCTAAGGGTGGGCCAACACCATACTGAATTCCAGCATTACCAATGGAGGGCACCACCACCTTGCAAGTCATTTTCAACGAGGTGTCCGTTTGCTTTTGATCACATAGTGTATCCGTCAAGTCGAACTTGCTATAAAAGCATAACGAATCCCTCGCAATGTAATTAAAAGTGAATATTAAGTGTCACTTACTTTTTAATACATTGAGGGATAAAAAATCGCAACACCAAGAATGAGTTGTGCGACATGAACGAAAATTGCTAGGCTCCGAAAAGTGACGACTACTCAGATTTCGCGCTAGTCGCAAAATAGTGCTGTTAGTAGTGCCACTATCTGGATGAAAATCAGGTTTGCTTTAAATACAAGCTGTAATGGTGGTGTGCAATTTCTACCTTTGAGATTGGACGGGGTGAGTTCACGTTAGTCAAGAATGCCTTTAAAGCGACAGAGACCCCTCACTGAGTTTGAACGATGTCGTGTAATAGGGCTGCGAGAAGCTGGATATTGCTTATATGATAGTGCAAAAAGACTTGACAGAAATCTAGCCCCTGTACATGATTGCTGGCAGCGATGGGCACTAGAATGTACGCTCGCAAGAAGACCTGTGCCAGGATGACCACGTGGCATTACCGAGAGGGAAGTCCTTCGCGTTCGACGTATAGCTCTGGCGCATCGCACTGCAGCTGCAGCAGCAATTTGAGCAGTTGGCACCACAGTGAATCAAAGAACTGTTGCAAATCGCTTACTTCAAGAACAGCTCCGAGCCATACCCGCTTCAGCGTGAATTGCACTGACCTCAAACCACTGTCATTTGCGACGTCAGTGGTGTCAAGAGAGAGCTTATTGGAAGGCAGGCTGGACTCCATTTGCGTTTTCTAATGAAAGCTGGTTCTTCCTGTCTGGCACTGATGGCCGTGTGTTGGTTATGAGGCCGACTGAGGACCTGCAACCAATTTGTGTGCGTGATAGATTCAAATGGTTCAAAAATGGGTCAAATGGCTCTGACCACTATGAGACTTAACACCTGAGGTCATCAATCCCCTAGGACTTAGAACTACTTAAACCTAACTAACCTAAGGACATCACACACATCCATGCACGAGGCATGATTCGAACCTGCGATGGTAGCGGTCGCGCGGTTCCAGACTGAAGCGCCTAGAACCGCTCGGCGTGCGTGATAGACACATTGGGCCTACACCAGAAGTTATGATGTGGGCTGCAATTTCGTATGACAGTAAGAGCACTCTTGCTGTCATCCCAAACACCATGACTCCAAATTTGTACGTCAGTCTGGTGATTTGCCGTATTGTGCTGCCGTTCATGAACAGCTTTCCACGGGGTGTTTAGCAACAGGATAACGCCCGCCTACATACCGCTGTTGTAACCCAAAATGTTGAACATTGTCAATATGTTGCGTTGGCCTGCTTGATCACCAGATCTGTCTCCAATATGAGACATCATCGGACGACATATGGGACGACAAACCCAGGGTCACCCACAAACAGCATTAACCGAGCAAGTGCAACAGTCATATAACTCCATGCCACAAACTGACATCCGGTACCTGTGCAGCACAATGCATGCACATCTGCATGCTTGCTTTCAATATTTTGCCGGTTACAGCGGTTATTGGTGTACCAGTATTTGACATTGTCAATGACTTAGCTCGAGTTTACATTAACTTGTGATCTTGTAACGTTAATCGTGTTAACACGTTACCTAGACGAATATATTCCCAAAATTTCACTACTCTACATTATTTACTTCTTATTTACTTATTTATATATTTATTTATTGTTCCGTGGAACCAAATTAAGGAGAAGTGTCCATGGTCATGAAACGAATCAATACATGAAATTATAACACGATAGTAGAAACAGATAAAATGAAATATAAGAAACATATTTAGGCGACAAGTCGTAAGTTTAAATAAAGAAAATCAACAATGAAACAATGGAATTTGCTTAATTTTTCAGCTCTTCCAGGAGCTCCTCGACAGAATAGAAGGAGTGAACCACGAGGAAATTCTTCAGTTTAGACTTAGAAGTGTTTGGGTTACTGCTATGATTTTTGAGTTCTTGTGGTAGCTTATTGAAAATATATGCAGCAGAATACTGCACTCGCTTCTGCACAACAGTCAACGAAGTGCATTCCACATGCAGATTTGATTTCCGCCTAGTATTAATTGAGTGAAAGCTGCTAACTCTTGGGAATAAGCTAATATTGCTAACAACAAACGATATTAAAGAAAATATGTACTGTGAGGGCAATGTCAGAATTACCAGACTATTGAATAGAGGTCGACAAGAGGTTCTCGAACTTACACCACATATAGCTCGAACAGCCCGTTTTTGAGCCAAAAATACCCTTTTTAAATCAGAAGAATTACTCAAAAAAATAATACCATATGACATAAGCGTATGAAAATATACGAAGTAGACTACTTTTCGTGTTGAACTGTCACTTATTTCAGATACTGTTCTGATGGTAAATAAAGCAGGATTTAGTTTCTGAACAAGATCCTGAACATGGGCTTTCCACAACAGCGTACTGTCTATCCGAACGCCTAGGAACCTGAAGTGTTCCGTCTCGCTTATAATATGCCCATTCTGTCTGATTATTTGATACTGTTTCAATATTACACACAAGATCCTTCACTATCAATCTGGTGTCATCAGCAAACAGAAATATTTTTGAATCACCTGTAATACTAGAAGGCATCTCACTTATATAAATAAGAAACAGCAGTGGCCCCAGCACCGACCCTTGTGGAATGCCCCACTTAACAGTGCCCCATTGGGACTGAACATCACTACCACTCCCAATATTACGGAGAATTACCTTCTGAGCTCTGTTCTTAAAGTAAGAGGCGAACCAATTGTAAGCTACTCCCCTTACTCCATAATGGTCCAACTTCTGCAGTAATATTTTGTGGTCAACATAATCAAAAGCGTTCGTTAGATCGCGATTTTTTTCCTCTGCATAGTTATTTGGTTTAGGTGCAATGGTCACGACGAGCCGTCTTTTTAAAAATCGTGTGGGTCTGTAAGGAAAATGACAACACAAAAGACATGACAGAATTTCAGAAATATCGACATCTACATGGATTAAAATGAAAGAGTATGATCACCAGCCACGGACTGGGTCATTAGTACTTAATATTTTCTTATCATATAATTCAATCGATATCTTACAACTCCATCGAAATGTTAGGTAATGATAGCAATAAAAAAAGGTTATGTGTGCAATTTAATACCGCATGCATATCACATAAAATCAAAGTTCATATTAGAAATGAGGGACATACAAAGACATTCAAGATGCGCCAACTGCTATAACCGCATATGCTGACGTTAAAGTTAAAAATATACGTCCTGTTTGTAAAGATACACACACCGGGGATTATTTAAGATCATAATCGGAGCTATGTCAACAGTACGCTACAGGTTCATCAAAATTGTTTACAATGAATCGTATGTGTTACGCCGCAGTCCTCATGAACTTCATTGGAATTATGAACTTCTATGGAACTATGAACTTCTATGGAATTATGTGACATGTGCGTGATGGATATCGATACCCCGCTTAGTGGCTGCGTTTTTCTATTGCTAAGGACCTTATTCTTTTACATGACGTTTCTGACAATTGTGTAAACGATCATGTCGTTTATAATTTTGTTTATGGGCCCTTGGAACTGTATAGAAGAGCACGTATTATTGTATCAGCACCGGAATCTAAAAGATGTTAATAAAGAAGACGGGAAGTTTGGACTTTTGTTTTATTTGCATTGTGATTCCTACAGACATTATGTCAGAATTAATTGATGCCTTCCGCCATTTTCTATGTTTCCACCATGGCCGTACTCGATTAGAAATCGACCATTTAAACCCTGCAAAACTCGTCCTTTGGGTCTGGTAGAAACTGGATGGGTATCTGTTTTAATAATAATGATCGTTTATGGAAAGACACTCAGAATATTAAATTAACTTACACGTCGCGCTTAAATACTGCAGTAGTTAACTTTTTTTGCTTACATCCACCCCTGAGTTCAATGAATCGACACTAATGGACGCTAACGTTAGAAAAACAGAATAGTTGGCTTGAAGAGGGTCAGTGAGTTGTATTTTGTATTAAACAGAGGACCATTAGTGACTCAAATATCTGAATTGTTTCATTCGTAGAGTAAATATGCTCATATACATGTCTGCACTATACTCACCAAAGTGCAGATTAGTAGAAAAAATATCGTGTAAAATTCCATGCATGTCAAATACTGACGACGAGTGAACGGTATTGAAAAACCATTCATATTCGCCCATCCTTCCTAACGGCTGATTTAATCGATAGTGGCCGTGATGGCAGGGAACTATGCGAGAATCTGGTTCTGATCTCTCTGTATTCCAGGCAAATTTTGTATTGCTGATGTTTGTAAGCGTATTGAGTACACGTATTGATACACCGATGAAATTATAGTGTTCATGATCAATTTTATTTAGATGGGAGTTTAGTCGTATCGTAATTACTAGGGTGAAAATATGAAACTCTGACTGAGGAAAATCAGTGCAAACAAAAATATCTATGGTTTGTATTTTCACCTCTCTCAATATAAAGTAAATCATCGTCAACAGATTGTGTTAATGTGTTATGTACGCTGTCAGAGCAATAAAACAGATATAATGATTGTTCATTTTCTTCTATTTCACACATTCACTTCGCATTTGTGGTAGTTGTGCCCGCACCTACTATGGTTACGCAAAACGTTTTGTTAGGGGCACCATAACATGTCGTTTGGAATATAACATTCTGTCAGCATAAAGATTTTTAATGCGATGTATCTGGATAAATCTCAGGTGGTCAAAATATCCTAATTGTAAAATAATGAAATAAATTGTCTATTTGAAATAACTGTCTACATAAGGAAATGACTCCCATTAAATCATTTGATAGATCTTCTTTAGTTGAGACATTGTTTTCTTGCAGAACGTTACAATTTTTTCAGTAAATCCCAATAACAGGTGCAGATTTTCGAACTACGAAGACATTTCATAGTGTATTCCAGCAGTTAGGTCTTTTTGCCATAGTTCCTCGTTAACTTACGTTAAACAACATCGAAGCATTTTTTGGGGTCTGTAAACCCGTGCATTAGATTACGTGGGTTTCCTTGTAAGTTATGTCTGTGAAGTCATCGTGAAACTGTATCATAATCAGTGCTGAGTGTTACGCGCCAGTTGACGAACGTGTGATATATTTATAACAATATGTTTCTGGGCTTCGTTATACCACTGTCAAGTGCTGTAAAACAAGGAAAGATTTCAATACAGCGCAAATATTTGTATCGTGCTACACTACGCCTATAACGTATCTTGAAGCTTCTATGCCGTTAGATACCGACGAAAGAAAAAATCCAGCAGCAAACATACATCGTTATACATAAAACTCCTCCTTGAACATTTTACATTAGCGTGAAATAAAGCCAGCTGCCTTCACCTACCAAAGATATTGCTCTCCCCTGATGTATGTATCACACCCCCCAACGATTCTACTGTCTATCGTGAAATCTTTGAACTTTGTAAGCGAAGCCCTATCAAATTCTATAAACTGATACTACACCTATGTTGCAGTGTGTGCATTCATATAGAATTACTAACATAAGATATTAAACCTGACGTCGCAAATTAGAAAAACTTGGTGTCTGCTCCTCAAGGAGGACATCGCCAAACCAGGCCCAGAAGTGCCACAATGACGCTTCTGTTTTCTCATTTAACACACTGATTCAAAGAGCGTCATAATATAGAGAATGGCTCACAGGAGGTGGTGAATTATCTCAAGAATGAGTAGCTTTTGTTGTATAACATCAAAGATAGCCTGAGTGTATTTAACTTTGAGGATAAAGCGTGGTTGCTGTCAAATTTAGAGGAAACAGATTTTTTGCGCTTTAGGAGAGGACTGCGTCAAAGCGTTAAATGTGAAGACAGGAGTGTCCGAGGGACATTTGTGGGCACAGTTACAGTGCTGCATGAGATCACCTATCTCCAAATGTCTGAACACGAGACACTCACCTATCGATGCTGTTGTGACAGTGCTCTCCTTCCACATGTACGTCCTTCAGGGTGTGCATTCGATCCTGAGCGAAGCCGTAGCATAATGCTGTTGTCATGTGGTCATCTCAACTCATACGGGTATTGCTTTGCATCCTGCTGAACAGCTTTTACGTGAAGGGGACCAGAGAGAATTTCTCTCAGCGATGTCCTCCTTGAGAAGCAGCCACCAACTTATTCTTATTAGCGGCGTTAAGTTTAATATTTCTGTTAGTCGTTCTGTAAAGATACTCACATTGCAAGAAGTATAGTTTTGGTTTTTAGAATTTGCTAGGACATGTTATTTAATGTTAAAAGATTGAACGATAGACAGTACCATCGTTGGGGATTGATACATGCGTCATAAAGTAGAACTATGTTCGGCTGGTGAAGGTCCTGTGAGAGCAAGATGCGCCAACATGCGATGTTTAAGGAAGAGTTTTATGCTTGCTGCTCGCATTTTACTTTCGGCAGTGCCTAATGGCATAGAAGTTTTAAGATGTTACGCTGCACGACGATATAAATATTTACATGCAGTAATTGTCAGCATGTGTAGTACTGCGATACATTGATTTTTTTCCTTGTTTTGTAGCACTCGATGATGGAATAACGTAGTCCCGAAACATGTCGTGGAGATATAGCACATGCTTGGTGACTCGTGCATAATATTCCCACTACTGTTTCGTGTACATATTATACAAGGCACTTGCTTAACTTGTGTGTCTACTGGGTCTACTCTTAAAATCACTTATGATATTCAGTCATTATTTAAATGTGTAACTAGAGTTGGACGCGGTGTAACCTGACACGCTACACTGTAACACTGTAACACTGTTTTTGTGGTTTCCATTGTCATTTGAAATAAATGTCACAGTTAAATAAGTCTGTAATGTGCTCAATCACGAAGCCGTAGCGTAATACTGTTGTGACACGGTCATCTCAGCTCCTACACTTACGTATATATTCCTCTATAACCTATCAAACAGATTTTACATAGTGGGGATCAGAGATCAGCAATCTCGCTGTTTCGCTCACAACACCGTTTGCTCACAACACTAAACGGGGTAATATGTGAGCAGTGTTCTGTGGTAACGTTAGAGTTTCGTATAGGGTATTAGTAAGGGGCTCCAGTACGATAGTACACTAGTGTGCAACACAAAAGAAACTTTCACATGACGAGGGTCTGCCAATTAACATAGCTCGATGAGACTTCCACAATACGTAGAAAGAACTGCTGCAGCGTAGTACAGAAGGTAGCTCAAAGACATGAGCAGTGAGACAAAAATAATTTTATTCAAAGACAATAATTACGCAGAAGTCATCGCGATTTATGATGGTCCCCTGGACACTGAAAAGGTCGGGATACAGTACTAATGATGTTGCAGGATCGCCACGGACTGCAGTGCGTGTTCTGCAACGCGTTCCCATGCTGTCCACGAGGTTGGTAAGGAGTTCTTCTGGTAGGGCGTCCTATTCCTCCACCAGCGCAGTTGACAGCTAATAGATGCTCGTTAGTGTATATGGACATGCTACACTAGGTCTCTCCAACGTGTCCCACATGAGCACGATGTAATTTTAGTTGGTGGAAGGCCAGTCCAATCCATCTGCCGAATACTCTGTCGTTTCAAGAGCTCCCCACGTGAAGCGGCCATGGATTATCGTCCGTAAAGACGCACTAGATGCACTCATGCACTCAGGACCGAACGCCATACCCCCTCTCCCTCACCCCCCCTGCCCCCCCCCCCCCTCCCCCCGGAAAGACGTACACGTAGCAGAAGTGCACTGTAACAAAAGCTTCGATTGATGAGGGTATCGTGTTTAAACTTTGTGAGGTAAGTGCTCTCATGCGACATTGTACCTCCTCACACTATTAAAACCTAGACCATCAAAGCGATCATCTTCGACAACGCTGGACGCAACCTGCAGTGGTAAGCGGTTTGTACCCGTAATGCATCCAGCAATATGGTCGACCATGAGCTTTTTGGTGCTTTAGCAATTCTTTTTATGAATGGTGTACGTTTCATCAAGCTCTGTTAGTTGAAGGTGACACATCGTACGGAACTTGCTTTGGTTCTTAAGTTTCGCACACCAGCGCGTTTAACATTCGGGACACAGAACAGTTATTCACCTAGGCAGTGATCATTATTTTGCTTCGGCTATGGATTACATGAGCAAGGGAAAGTTTTAATTTATTCTGAATTATGTAATCTCTTGACCGAAGTGTTAGACAGGATATTCGATGTGTCTGAGAGTGCTTGATTCCTCCTCCTGTTCCAATTTCCTCCTACGCAGGTCAAGAATATACCACTTTCATCTGAATAATTCTTTTCTTTCTGTTTTGACATTGTCCAATTCACACTTTATACCTACGTCAACATCTAGGTCCGTAATCGGAAAGCAGCCTTCTTGCATCTGGAGGGATGTTCGCTATGTGTTACTTCCTTCTCTAGCCGCTGATGGTGCACGGGAGGAACGATTGCTGATAAACCCTGGAGCGAGATAGAATCCTCCTAATTTTGAAAAATATGTGTAGGAGGAAATCAACATATGGGTTGAGACTCCTTAAGGAACCATTTGCACTCGAGCACAGACGATATTTGATTTAGTGAACTTAGATTATATGTATCGATTTTTTAAGACAAGAGAAAGCAAAACAAGGGAACTAACACCCCGCTGTCTTGTCACAGCCAGTAGGCATCAACTCACTCTTATGTCATTCGTTGTCCTAGAAGGACTTAATATTTTGTTTGGCTCCACAGTTACCCATTTGAAGCGCAGAATTAATAAGTCGCTCTCATTTGTGAATTATCTGCAATTATTTACCTATAATTTTACGTAAGTGTCATTCATATAGAAATGTATATGTTGTAATGAATATATGTTTTATTTAATCGTATGCTTTTCTCTGTTTTAGTAGTTTTAGTCACCCCATTGTCATGATTTAAGCTGAGGTCAGATGTCAGACTTTGTCTACAAAAAATATATAATGAGCCCTGGCTACGTTCCGTACATCTTCGGACGTGCGAAGCTCGATAAATTCACGGCGTAGATTTTAATCTCTCAATTACTTATCCAAACAAACAATAATAATGATTATTACAAATTACAATTATTATTACAATTTATTATTATTATTATTTTATTTTTATTTGTTAAACTGGCGACTGTGTGCCAGGACTCATTATTGTATATGTACTACAACTAATTGTTCTTTTTCATGTACATCCTGATCGGCAACAACCTATGTGACGAGAATACTGAAGAAAACGAATAAAATCTGGAGACGATTTGGACTGGAAATGCAATTTTCGCATCAAGACGATATGTACGGTAAGACGCAGCACTCGCGCATCCACAATTGATTCCAAGCACATTTTCATTCAAAATTATTTTTCTCAGTATTAAATTCAATATTCATTTTCCATTCAGTAATTTTTTCCAAATACCGCGAAATCTCTTTATTCAGACGATTACATTCCGATCCAACAATACACAAGTTACATTGCACAATATGGCCTATAGTGTACAAGATTCAAGCAACATGGCCAGTCACCATTAACACGTATGCTACTTTCGATCTTTAAACTCATTTCTCAATCATTCTCAGTCGTTTAAACACACACATAGGCAGTACACTTTCACACTACGCGTTTAAATAATTTTTTTTCTTGCACACAATTTATTTACGATATGGTAAAAACTCGACACCAGTACACAATGGAACAACAATCAAGTAACGCAAACATGGATACACAGACACAGAAATTAATACAGACACGCAAACACATCAAAATAACCCGCTACACAGACACACAAACGCCGAAAGGAGCAATTCAGAACCAAACCTGAGAGACCATGTCACGTCTAATGACGCGGCGGGGGCACGCTCATTTTGCAATCAAAATTTTGCCGCTATACTGAATTCAATTTTGGAAGGCATATCCAATATTAAGCAAGATAATGACGAAAAATTCACACAATTAATGACAGACAAAAACCTGTGAAACTATTAATTGCAAATTAGAATCAAACACGCACGCATGTGACGAAATTAATTTAAAGGTGAATACAATAGAAACAAACGTAGCTGACATTCACAAACAGATTCACAGAACAATACAGAGAGAGGCTGAACACCAATTCTCTCGCAATAATTCACAATTTAATGAATCGACAGCACACAAAGACCAAATTTTTGAAGAATGTATAAAAAACAAATTGCCATATATTGTGCACGATTCTGTAGTGGAATACATGAACAATAGGCAAGTAATTTTTGACGGTATGCAAACAAAGACAACTAAATGCCAAGCACAACAGAATAGTACACCCACTACACAATTTAACACACACAGAAGAATATCTCGATTCGGAAATGAACACATGTACACACACGAATTTCAACACTCAAATACACAATACACTGACACGCATAGCAACAGATGCCCATCACCTGAAATACAATACAGTTATAATTTTGATGAAGAACCATGTACACACAGGGAAGAATTCAATGATTACACGGAAAGAGACAGATGAACACGTAACAAAGAAGAAGAAAGTCTATTCAAGCACCGTAAATTCCAACCTTTTATACCAGGCAAAAACACTGTACACCCTGTCATCTTCTTAAAAGCTTTTAGGAATGCATTCCACGTTCGTGGAGTGACTACAAACGCATTGCACACGTTGTGGATTACATTCAAGGGGACGCTGCTGTCTGGGCTTACCATGGAAGCGACAGATGTGTAACATACGAGCAGTTTGAAAGCGCCTTCTTGAATAAGTTTTGGTCACCCGCTGTGCAGGAACGTATTCGCAAACAAGTCACTGAACCCTAACACCTCAATCCTAAAAACGGCAATCTGCGCCTATATTTCGAGAAGTATCTAAACATGATACACTTCCTTAATGAACCAGTGAAACCAAAAGATGTGATCCGATCACATTAAAGAGAAATTACTGTACTTACCGGACGACGATCCTGAATATTTTTTGGAAAAGTTAGATGCTGTTGATTTACTGTACGAAGAACAAGAACCAACACACAACTCACGCAGTAGGAATCAACATGTTTACATTACCAAAAAGCAGCAAAATTCACAATTTACAGTAAACATGCAAAACAATCACCAAAACTCACAGCTGCACACAAACAACAACTGTAATTATACACAGGGAGATAACTCGTACAAAAAACGAAGAAACGACAATTTTAATTCAAGAAGGAATAACGGAAACAACAACGGACACAAAGCCAAACAGAAATACTGGCATAGAAACAACAACACAGATTACACAAGAAATGGAACACCTACACCGCACTTTAAGCAGAACAACAACCAGTATTATGTGAGACAGTGGCAAACACAGCAACCGCCACCACAAGATCATATTCAGATGCCACAAGGGAATTTTGCACAAACAAGCAACACAAACCAACAAATGACATCAGCCAACCGAAAACAGACAGGCGACTGGGAAAGACAATATCCAAATGTAAATCTTATTGAGGTAGCTAATGAAACCACAACTACACTTGCCAGTGACCAGACAAACCAGGTAAACTAGAACCAGTCATTACTGAGCCCCAGGTCGTGACTGAGGAACATTTGGGGGGCAACTTCAATTTAGAAACTGTGTTTGAATACACATTTGCCAGCGAAACTGTGAAACAAGAAAAATTAACATTTACACAACAAGAGTTGCCTACACTATTCTTAAGATATAATGAAAGCGGAAACTTAGCTGATGATCTGATAAATGACAACACACAATGTCACAATGTAAAGAGAAGATTTGTACTGTCTTCCACCTCAGGCATTGTAGGAGGTATACCTACTAACATAATTATTGATACAGGAGCAGCTGTCAGTGTGATTTCTCACAATTTTTGTACTATGATGAAGGAAACTTTTAAGATACCAGAGTTCCCAGTTCAAAACTGTTTAATATTAACTGCATTAGGTAATAAGTCGAGTAGGGTTAATAAGCAGGTATTTGTGAATGTTAATATGGGAAATTGAATCGTACAATGGCCTTTCCAAGTTGTTCAAAACCTTGCTGCCAATTGTATATTGGGCACTGATTTTCTTTGCGAGAAGGACGGCACAATAGACTTCTCCAAAGACATTTGTTATTTTAAGTATGATGGCAGAGACATAGTTTTGATTTTGGACACTTGACTAGTATACCATAACAAGCACTGTTCTCGCTACAAGATACAGTTTATACATGAGACTGACGTAGATTCCACACAACAACCTGTATCACACAGTGAGGTAGTGAATGATGTACTTGCACAAATTAATTCTAAGTTATCAAAATGTGATGCTTTTAATAAAGAGGAGAGATCCCAGCTTAAACATATTTTACTTAAGAATAAGGATGTTTTCACTAGTAAGCCAGGTAGGATAAACACGTATATGTATACGATTGAACTCAAGCCTCACCAAATCTATTACCTTAAGTCATACAATGTACCTCTAGCTCTGCGACCTGCGGTTTGGGAAGAACTAAAGAAAATGATTACATGGAATATTATAGAACCATCAACATCTCCATATTGTAGCCCTTTGCATGTAGTGAAAAGACACAATGGAAGTATCAGGTTTGTATTAGGTGCAAGAGCTATCAACCAAATTATCTTACCTGTGAGGGCACAACCAGAAACTCTTGATGAACAAGCTGACATTAGAAATAAGAACTATGGTGCTAATCTTAAAATAAGGCAAAACTTTACACTTGGCATGCAAGTTTTACTTAAGACCCACTACAAATCGTCATCACCTCTAAAATGTAACGTTAAGTGGCGTCCATTATATGAAGGTCCTTACACAGTCATTGATATACCACACCCTGGAGCATATCTTCTACAAAAACCCCAAGAATAAGAGAATTTTAGGTTTGTACCCTCAGAAAGATTAAAAACTTTTAGCCCTTAGCAGAGTATACTGATACAACAACAAGGTAAGTCACATCTAGTACTTCAAACTGGAAGAAGAAGAAGAAGATATAAGCTATAATCTTAAGTATCTACATTTTACAGCACCAGTAAAAACAGCAGCAGCATGGAGATAAGACACAGGAAGAACTAACAATTTTCATGCAAAGCACAGCTACTGATTGTATTTATTAATACCCTGCAGACAAACTGACAGACTAAATGACCGGACACAACTTCTACCCTGAGCCTGATATATTAACTGTCATGATAGGCACTTGATTTGCTATTCAAACTCACACCACAATCCACATAAACACCACATGCACAAAAAACACTCTACAGGAAATGACAAATGAGATTAATTGAGCATGGCTATATACTTTATTTTATTAGTGAATGATACTTTGTGCATACGCTAATTTGGAATTGATTGTGGATGTGACGTGTTGTGTCTTATTGTAATCAAGACTTTTCAGGAAAGATTATCTCCAAGATGTTTTCTAACCTACTAGGAAAGTTTATGTTGCAGGAAACATTTAATGAGGAAGTACACTTATTGTGTAGTACTGGTGTAAAGGAAAATATACTTAAAAGGAAAACATTATAATAAACCTATAACCTATAATATAATTTTTTTATGTCTGACCCATATGTATTTGTAAATATCTAGTTTAATGCAATTGAAAAATATAAAATATGTACATGTATTATCAAACAATGTAATGTGAATCTATAGGTTCATGTTTCAGAGAATTTTTTTTATATCTATGTAAAAATGTAACAGAAAACTGTACTCAATGTTAAGTGATATTTGCTATGTTTTGTGCTCTCTCTTGTGAACGAACATTTTGTTTTGCAACGAACAATGTATGAAGAAGTTTTATGCAAATTTTTAAAAAACGGTTCACTGCGCACATGATGGCACACTATAGGTGACGTGAGTCGCAAAACCATCGCACACTTTTCGACGAAACGACAACACAATATCCAAGAGACGACATACGCCTTTCGGAAGACGAAGTATGGAGGTTATTGAGTAGATGTAACACGGGCCGGTCAGTATGGAACCACTGACACCATGTATTCCTACCAAGACGAAACCACATTTTAACTACGTCTTCCAAAGCACGCTTCATTGCGGGATTGTCGATGTCCATCTTATTTCTTCAAGAACTTTCGTCTCAACGTAAACTAAACGTGTGACACGTGATATTTATTTTAAAGTGCAAAGACTTTAGCACAGTATAAACCATTTCTAACAAGTGACATTCTACAGTGTATACGTTCACATATCTCTGAATATGCACAAAAACATTAATTAATTTTATTTATTGAATGAACATGTGTAATAATATTTTGAAGGGAAAAAACAATTTTTTACAAAGTGACTAAGCACGACTGAGTACGAACTGTGAAATAGATGTTACAGTTTATGTACATGTAATCTCAAATGAATTATCAATAGCTACACGCTAGCGCACGGGACTCTTGTTACCTAGTTCGCGGGTTCAATTCCGCATTGAATCGGATATTTTTTTTCGCTTTCATTTAACTTGTATGTAAATATTATTTATGTACTTGTATAGATTTATGATATTTTATGTATGTTGAATCTGTGAAACATGATACGTAGTAACTTCTGATTCATGACATGACAAATAAAGAAAATACGTCAACGAATTGCTCAGCTGCAGGTGGTACACCTTTGCCTTCGCAATTTGGGGGGCAGTTTAAGGAATCATTTGCACTCGAGCAAATACGATATTTGATTTAGTGAACTTAGATTATATGTATCGATTTTTTAAGACAAGAGAAAGCAAAACAAGGGAATTAACACCGCTCTCTTGTCGCAGCCAGTAGGCATCAACTCACTCTTATGTCATTCGTTGTCCTAGAAGGACTTAATATTTTGTTTGGCTCCACAGTTAGCCATTTGATACTTACTTGTAGAAAAGAGGCGCAGAATTAATAAGGCTCTCTCATTTGTGAATTATCTGCAATTATTTATCTATAATTTTACGTAAGTGTGATTCATATAGAAACGTATATGTTGTAATGAATATATATTTTAATTAATCGTATGCTTTTCTCTGTTTTAGTAGTTTTAGTCACCCCATTGGCATTATTGAAGCTGAGGTCAGATATCAGACTTTGTCTACAAAAATATATAATGAGCCCTGGCTACGTTCCGTACATCTTCGGACGTGCGAAGCTCGATAAATTCACGGCGTAGATTTTAATCTCTCAATTACTTATCCAAACAAACAATAATTATTATTATTACAAATTACAATTATTATTACAATTTATTAATATTATTATTTTATTTTTATTTGATAAAACTCCTAGGAACGCACGCTCTTTGAATTTTAACAGTGAACCACATCGTGGTGCCCTGCACCTCTCTTGTAACGTTTGTCGCAGAAGATGGTTGTGCATCTCCGTGACGTTCTCGCCCTGCTGAACTAACTAGTCACGAAACGTTCCGATCTCTCTTGGTTCTTCTCTACTTCATCCATCAATGCTTCCCGGTAAGGGTACCAATAAGAAGATCAATAGTCAAGTACAGTTCGAACGAACGTTATGTAAACCAATTCCTTCGTGGGAAGATTCTTCCAGTGACTCACAGTCTGACAGCCTCCTCTCCGAGAATTAGCTTTACGCAGTAACTCTACTTCATATCGATCCGTGTGCACGTGCCCAGATGTATAATGGATGTGACAGCTTACAGTGATTGTTGACCAATCCTGCAATCATACAATAACGCGTCTTCCGCCCTATTTAGGAGGAATACGCGCCAGTTGTTTATCTTGACAGTTACCTGCAAATATCTGCACCATACGTCAATGCTCTACAGGTCCTCCAGAATTGCGCTACAATTTTATGTCGTTGGAACTCATCTGTATACGACAGCATCAACGGTAATCAGCCTCATAGAGCTCCAGATGTCACCCAGTAGTTCATTTATATACAGGGCGTTACAAAAATATAGCGACACACTTCGAGGGGTTGTAGAGGGTGTCTTGAAGAACAAACTGAGGATAGGAACACGTGTCCAGAAACGTCATCCAAAGACGCTACAAAGCGTCGAAGTTATAGGAGCCAGTACCTGCCACTAGGCAAGTCCGTCGGTAGCAAACCTGATCTACTATGCTGACGGAGTATAGGTGAAACGACTCGCAATGTTGTTTGTTGTCCATTGATCATGACTGATCTCCATTATCGCCAGTGGAGGATACGGACCTAGCTGCTACACATAAATGCCTTGTTTCCTGAGAATGTGATGGTCTGTTGCCTCTATGGATGACAGTTTCGGACTTGGGTTTCCATCCACACTTTATTTTACTCCTTGAACCTTCTGAAATCTTCAGTGTTTTTCGGTATACAGGAGAAAATAAACTGCTGTTGGCAACCAATCTCTGAAACTATTATCCACCAAAGAATTCGTAGGAGACAGTTCCTGTCTATCCAGCAGGTAGTACGTGGCTCTTAATGGACTGAAAATGATAGACGTGGGAGTAATTTGCGGAAAACCCCAACGGAATATTATCCTTTTTGTTCTCTCGGTCCACAAATGTGGATCTGCGCTCATTATTTTTTTTCTCCTCAAATAGGCTGAGTTTTCTGCTTCTCTTACAAATTCTGCATCTCTTACAAATCCTCGACAAAATCGGGTTCGAAGTTTTCCGACCATGTTAATTACGCTGAAGTAGGGCAATTGTTCTTGACAAGCAAAATGGCTCTTTGCAGAGTGCGCGCCTAACACATGAAAAGCCTGGGTTCGATTCCCGGCGTTATAAAATTTTTAAACGAAGGTACACGCCCTACAAAGATTTCCATTAAGTTGAAAATACATTACGGAAGAATTAAATTGTATTTTTTTTAATTTAAATAATCTTGAGTAACAATCCATTACAAGATCAATAATTAGAATTTATGTTTGCGATGAAAACTAGATTTTCGTGTGCGATATGTAATTAGAAATAAGATGTAAATTTTTCACAAAAATGGCAATTACAGATGTTCAGTAGCACGTATTTGTTGGATTTTTGAGTTACGAACAATATAATCCAAAAATCAGCGATCGAAATAATGGTTTTTCAGGGATTCGGGTGCTATTGATCATAGAGCGGTCAATTGTTTCGGATAGCAAATGGTCTAGCTGCCATTTCTATACCTATCGGTAGAACGGTCATTTCGTCGTTATGCTATAGTATGGGGCCAATACTGAAACATTACACACTGCGTCCAGCCCAGGCAAATTGAACAAATCGGTTGGTACTTTTGCCTTAGTTGTGGGCTAGGACGGACCTTAGGCGGATTATAAGAGCACCATTTATTCAAGAGCGGTTCCTGGGAAGACCCCGAAAAAGCACGAGTTTTTGGTACAAAGAGTACCAATTGTGGTTTTGGTCACTTCTATAATATATCTTCGTGACAGATCGTTTACAGGGTGTTACAAAAAGGTACGGCCAAACTTTCAGGAATCATTCCTCACACACAAATAAAGAAAAGATGTTATGTGGACATGTGTGCAGAAACGCTTAATTTCCATGTTAGAGCTCATTTTAGTTTCGTCCACCTACGCTCAGAGCACGTGATCATGATTTCATACGGGATACTCTACCTGTGCTGCTAGAACATGTGCCTTTACAAGTGCGACACAACATGTGGTTCATGCACGATGGAACTCCTGCACATTTCAGTCGAAGTGTTCATACGCTTCTCAACAACAGATTCGGTGACCGATGGATTGGTAGAGGCGGACCAGTTCCATGGCCTCCACGCTCTTCTGACCTCAACCCTCTTGAGTTTCATTTATGGAGGCATTTGAAAGCTCTTGTCTACACAACCCCGGTACCAAATGTAGAGACTCTTCGTGCTCGTATTGTGGACGGCTGTGATACAATACGCCATTCTTCAGGGCTGCATCAGCGCATCAGGGATTCCAAGCGACGGAGGGTGAATGCATGTATCCTCGCTAACGGAAGACATTTTGAACATCTCCTGTAACAAAGTGTTTGAAGTCATGCTGGTACGTTCTGTTGCTGTGTGTTTCTATTCCATGATTATTGTGATTTGAAGAGAAATAATAAAATGAACTCTAACATGGAAAGTAAGCGTTTCCGGACACATGTGCACATAACATATTTTCTTTCTTTGCGTGTGAGGAATGTTTCCTGGAAGTTTGGCCGTACCTTTTTTAACACCCTGTATATTCTTAACATATGTTCTTAAGTTGACATTCTCAGGGAAATTCGAACCTTTTTTCTGTATCATTGCCCGCTACCCAGATCCAGAGGTTCAAAGTTACGATACTTAAGCAGAAAACAGTAAATCCACTTTTCAGTTTTTTTTTCAGACTGGGCAGCAACTATTTTAATAACTAACCACAGCATATTACTGAGGACAATTGAAGCAGCAGCACCAGAAAAATGGGAATGTGACAGTGTGGAAATGGTTACGAGAACAACTCGTTTATCCATACCGTCTTCAGACAGTCCAAGGTTTCACTGAATCAGAGTTTCAATCCAAAAAATTGGTTACTGGTGACAGCGTTCAGGACCAACATTTTATGTCTACCAAACGCTGATGAAACAAAGTTTGCAAGGAATGGAGTGCAGAATTATCACAACACTATATTGTGGGCGGTGAGAATCATTTTATAATTTTGGTCACAAGACATCAACAACAATTCAGCATTAATAAATTGGCTGGCATAAGCGGAGACAGATTCATTGGATCTTTCATTTTCTATGGAACACTGACTGGATCATCATACAGTGACCTTTTAGTGAGACATTTAATTGTTTTGCTAGAAGACGTTCCTCTACACTTACGTCGAACGCATGTTTCATGCACAGTGGGGCACCACCTGATTTTGCTCTGTAAGCAAGAACTACTTTAAATGAGAGTTTGCCAGTTAAATGAATAGATCACCCCTGGTGGATCTTCTGATCTCAATCCATTGGATTTTTATTTCTGGGGTTTAAAGGACAGTGTGGTCAAGACCTATGGCTAATGTTGACATTTTTTTGCCAGCGTGTTCAAGTATTTCAGTAGAGCGGCAGACACCTAAAACACGCGAGCGAATAAGACAGCCCACGAGGCGGAGTTTAGAGGGTTGTGTTACAGTCATGGTAGACATTTTGAGGATTTAATGTAGCCATCAGAAGACTATATTTGAAAGGAAAAAATACCTATAAAACAATGCTGGAAATATGTCAACAAAAAAAAAGAAGCGAAGCAAGCATGTAGCAACAAAAAAGTGTCTGCAACTAAGAAAATAAAATAACTGACCGCATGTTTATCTACAATTTTCTGCTTCTTTTTAAGTTTTTTATCCGTTCTTCAGAGGTTTCCCACGGAAGATAGCGAGCGGTGTAGGTGAAGGTTAGTTTGTGTACCACTATCGCTTCCTGCTTTCCTATTCCAGTTACGAGTTTTTCCAGACCATTCCTCATAGGCAACTTCAAGTAAAATTGCTCGACTATGGAATACCGTCTCAGTTGTGTAACTGGTCTCGTGGGAGATTTCTGGCGTTCCCCAAGGAAGTGTTACAGTCCCTCTGCTGTTCCTAATTTATGTAAACGGTTTAGGAGACCTTCTGAAGAGCCCTCTCACAATTTTTGCAGATGGTGAGAAAAGTAGCAGTTGTATGTGAATAACGAAAAGTGTGACGTCATCCACATGAGTACGAAAGGAAATCCGTTACATTTCGATTACATGGTAAATTACTCAAATTCAAAGGCTTTCAGTTCAACTAAATTAGCGGGAATAACGATTACGAACAACTTAAGCTGGAACGTTCACGTAAATAATGTTGTGTAGAGGGCCAATCAGAGACTGCGGTTTTTGATAGAACACGCAGAGGATACAATAGGGGTACTAAATAGACTGCCTACATTACTCCTTTTCGTCCTCTGCTAGAGTAGTGCTGTGCTGTATGGCATCCTTACCAGATACTATTGACGGAGGATTTCGAAAAAGTCCAAAGAAGGGCAGCTCGTTTTGTATTAACGGGAGAGAGTGTCACGGATATGAAGAGTGAGTTAAGGCGGCAGTCATTAAGACAAAGGCATTCTTCGCTGCGGCAAGATCTTTTTCTGTAATTTCGATCATGAATTTCCTCTTCCGAAAGTGAAAATATTTTTTTTGGTGCCCATCTACATAGGGAGAAATGATTATTACAATAAAATACGAGGACGCAGAGCTCGCACGGAAATATTTAAGCTTCCCGCTCGGTTTTCTAGAGTGGAATGGTAGAGAAAAAGCTTGAAGGTGGTTCGATGAATCCTCAGCGAGACACTTAAATGTGAACTGCAGACAAGTCATGTTGATGTGGATGTAGACGTGCACGAGACACTAATAGTTATTCATTCAATATTAGTCGTAAGTAGATTGGTACGATACTTCAAAGACACACATGCTGTCATTAGTATACGCTAGGTATATTTTTTTAATGTTAATAGTTTTTGCTCTCTTTGTTAGATAATTGAACGATGATCGACAGCAGTCAATCTCTTGATGAACTAATTGTAATCTCGATGGCGATGTGATGTGGTTACTTTTATATTTAACATTTGTGTACGTTTGATGTCAAACAGTTGTGAACCCTTCCACGTATGTCGCTGTAGTGGGGTAGCTGCCAAGTGTTCCGTTTACCCATCGCACATTATTAATTTAGTAGAAAGGCACATGTAACATCTATGTAAGGCTAAGGAAATGGCAATGGAGGCGTGGCTGCGTGGCACTGCTAGAGGTTTTTACCAGGCAGAGAACAGCAGAATCATCCAACTTGTGGTGTTTTTTACAGTAACGTAGCTGTCACAACGTCTTTAACGCCACTAATCACGATTCTAAACACACTAAGACTTGCTCTTACATTTGACGTGGAATAAAACTCTCTGTAGGCTTCCGAAAGAATCTAGGTATGAGCACACTACTAGTTGCCGTAGCATATGGTACATTTGATAGTAGCACATGCAGAGTACATGAGGGGTAGTTTATGTATCCGCACCGTCTGCAACATGTCCGGATTCACTTTCTTGAGAATTTTTACGAACTTTTACCTATGGTCTCTTACACGAACTACCAATTCGTTGTTTACATCTTCAGTCTTGTTTACAGATGTAGCAACTTTTGAAACAGATGCAATAGCAAGCTTTCATAACCATTTGTTGTGGTACAACTGGGTCGAACACCAGCAGCAGTTTGAGATTAATTTGAGGGTTTGAATTACAGGTGTCTGGCTGGTAAGCCCATATGTCCTTCCAGCAGGTGTTAAAACTGCTGTCTACTGGAACATAATTCATAACACTTCTAAACAAACTGCAGGATGTACTGTACATGGAAGAGCTTTAGCACAATTCTTTCACGTTGTTCGAGATGTACTTTTTGACAGGTGCCGTAACAATGACGCCATAACATCCATTATTTCTCTGAAACTATTTCAGTGGCTGCATTTTGAGTGGTGTAGCCAGCCACCCGAGGTCGAGAAGTTGTCAGCTCATGGAGATTGATGGAATACACTGATAACTCAGTACATTATGACCACAGACCTACTATCGATATAAACCCGTTCAGGCGACAGTAACGTCACCTGGTGAGGAATGACTACTAGTCGGACACCCGCATGGTGCGCGTGATATCAGCGAGCATGCTGTCCATGTATAGAATGAGGAAGGCGCGCGATCTGTCTGATTTTGATCGAGGGCAGATTGTGATGGCCTGGATGTTCGGCACGAGCATTTCGGGAACTGCACGGCTTGTGTTGTGGCGAGTGTCTTCAACACTTGGTGAAAACAAGGTCAAACCACGTGGGGTAGGGCGGCCATCGCACATTCCAGATGTTGGACGTCGTAGGCCGGACAGAATGGTAAAACAGGAGAGGCGGCGAAATGTGGCGGAACTAAAATCACAATTTAATTTTCAGCAGAATACAAGTGTGTTTGAGCACACAGTGAACCGAACACTTAACGATGGGCACTTCGCCATCGGCACTGGACGTTGGCGCCATGGCAGAGCGTTGCATGGTCTGATGAATCTCGATACCTTCCTCACATGCCGATGGGAGGGCACGAATCCGTCGTCTTCTAGGCGAACAGCTCCTTGACATCTGTACTGCGAAGCGGAGATAATCTGGCGGTGGCTCCATTATGCTCGAGGGAACTTTCTCGTCGGCATCTATGGGTGCAGTGAAGCTTGTGCAAGGCACCATGATGATCATGGAGTATCTTACAATGGTTGCAGACCACGTACACCCCTTCATGACGATCATCGTTGCCCACGACAGTGATATTTTTCTGCAAGCTAGTGCGCAATGTCACAAGGCTAGGAGTGCGATAAAATGGTTCGAAAAACACAGTGGCGAGTTCCAATTGATGTGGTAACCCCCTAGCAAGCCAGAGGGCACGAATCCGTCGTCTTCTAGGCAAACACATCTGGGATGTGACTGTACATGGTGTCAGAGCTCATTGCCCCTCCCCAAATTTACTAGGATTAGGTGACTTGTGCGTGCAGATGTGGTACCAACTCCGGACTGCGACCTGCCAAGACCTCATTGCTTCCATGATACGATACGTCGCCGCTGTTATCGGCAGCAAAGTTAGACGTACCGGCTGTTAGGTAGGTGATCGTTATGTTCTGGTCGATCATTGTATTTCGCTAAGTTGCTTCTTTTCCTTCTTTATTTTTACACCAGTAAATGGTACGTTCTGTGTTTGAATGATTCATATAGTTTCACAGATGAACCAAAATACAGCAAACGTATCGTACAACATGACTAAGTTCGTCATGTTTTACTCCGATGGGTCTGTTATATAAGAATGAATGTAGATTCAGCATGCAGACACTGGTCTAACAAAATTCGTAACGCTATGGGGTTAACCTCTGCGACTAACTGCCATGTTTATGTCTTGCCGTGGGGTAAGTTAGGAGCTTGGGCAATGATCGCGTAAGAAACACTGCAAGCCGGGGTGACTGGCCGGCACATTACTCTACATCTGTCGAACATAAGACTCAGAAAGTGTTAAACAAATGTTTGTGACTATTTTGCCACTATATCCAGCTTCATTGCAGAATTGTGTAAAACTTCTCCGAGAATTAGGAAATGGCGTAATTTATCGCAAACTGCTCAATAACTAAACAAATCTAAGTTACGTAGCGACTACTACAGCTACATTGGTCCTTCCTCACGATCGCCAAACTAATGATAAAATGGGCTAAATCTAGGATCTAGTATAATCACAAAGAATCATTTCTAGATATGCGTAAGAATTCTGCGATGAACAAAAATTCTGTTCTCCAGATTCCAGAGAGGACGAGCGGCTCCCTCTGCTCCCCTCGCGGAATTTTAAGTTCAAGTAACAGCCGGCTTTTTGCCGCAAAATCTTTTACACTCCCTATCACAGCAACCGCGAATCCTCGTTGAGTGTTCTCTCTTTATGCGCTGTCTGTGCTGATGTCACGCCATCTTCTCACAGATATAATATTGGAGCTTATTTCTCACTTTTGACCTTGATATCATGACATTCATTTGCGCAAAGACATTAATCTTCGCCATGGTACAGAGAAAGACCAGAGTCGAAACAAGGCCCCGGGAGTAGACAACATTCCATTAGAACTACTGACGGCCTTGGGAGAGCGTCCTGCCAAAACTCTACCATCTGGTGAGCAAGATGTATGAGACAGGCGAAATACCCTCAGACTTCAAGAAGAATATAATAATTCCAATCCCAAAGAAAGCAGGTGTTGACAGATGTGAAAATTCCCGAACTATCAATTTAATAAGTCAGGGCTGCAAAATACTAATAGTCCCGAAGTTCGCGCGGACGCCGCAACAAGCCACCGCGCCACTTGTCGGCATCCCTCCCGTTCACACTGATGCAAGTTGCAGCTCTGTAGCTGACGTGTACGCATCGCTGTGCTACTTTATAATGTTTACGACTATTGAATCGCCCGCCGCGTGTGACATATGGTCAGTGATACGTTTTTTGACCGCGAGAAGCCTATCAGCTGCAGAAATTCATCGTCAGTTAACAGAAGTTTATGGCTTGAATGCAATGAGTGAAGGTAAAGGGCGTCAATGGGTTAGAGAGTTTAAAAATGGCCGTCAAAACGTCCATGACGAAAAACGCTCAGGCCGGCCCTCTGTGATCACTGATGATTTGGTGGCTGCAGTTGAAACAAAGATTCGTGAGGACAGAAGACTCACAATTTCCACTCTTTCTTTGGAATTTCCACAAGTTTCAAGATCGGTTTTGTACAAAATTGTGTCTGAAAACCTAAGCTTTAAGAAACTGTGTTCTCGGTGGGTACCCAGACCCCTTACAGAGGACAACAAAGGGAAGAGATTTGCCACTTCATTGGACTTTTTGATTCGTTACGAGGAAGAAGGGGATGACATGTTGAGTCAAATTGTCACTGGAGATGAAACATGGGTATCCCATATCACTCCCGAAAGCAAGCGACAATCGATGGAATGGCGACACACAACCTGACCCGTCAAGGTCAAAGCGAAACAAACGCTGTCAACGCACAAGATTATGGCAACTGTGTTCTGGGACCGGCGCGGTGTTTTGCTAGTGGACTTTATGCCACGAGGAACGACAATCAACTCAGATGCCTACTGTGCAACTCTAAAGAAGCTCCGCAGAGCAATTCAAAACAAAAGGCGCGGCATGCTGACAAAAGGAGTTTTGCTCCTGCACGATAACGCTAGGCCTCACACCTCTCAAAAGACTCGGGATTTGATTGATTCTTTTGGCTGGGAAGTTTTGGACCATGCACCATACAGCCCCGACCTTGCTCCTAGCGATTTTCACCTTTTCCGGTACCTGAAACACCATCTTGGCGGGCAGCGCTTCAATGACGACGATGAAGTGAAAGCGGCCGTGAACTCGTGGCTGTCGGAGCAGGCGGCCGAATTCTTTGAAGAGGGAATTAAAAACTTAGTTGTACGGTATGACAAGTACTTAAATAAACAAGGCAACTATGTAGAAAAATAGTATCAGTGTGTAGAATCAGGAAATAAAAGTTTCTTTACAAAAGTATTTGTATATTTAAAAAAAAATAAAAACGGCCCTTACTTAAAAAACAACCCTCGTAGATTAAGGAAAGGCAAACCTACGTTTCTAGCATTTGTAGACTTAGAGAAAGCTTTTGACAATGTTGACTGGAATACTCTCTTTCATATTCTGAAGGTGGCAGGGGTAAAATATAGGGAGCGAAAGGTTATTTACAATTTCTATAGAAACCAAATGGCAGTTATAAGTGTTGAGGGGCATGAAAGGGAAGCAGTGGTTGGGAAGGGAGTGAGACAGGGTTGTAACCTCTCCACAATGTTATTCAATCTGTATATTGAGCAAGCAGTGAAGGAAACAAAAGAAAAATTCGGATTAGGTATTAAAATCCATGGAGAAGAAATAAAAACTTTGAGGTTCGCCGATGACATTGTAATTCTGTCAGAGACAAAGAAAATGGCTCTGAGCACTATGGGGCTTAACATCTGCGGTCATCAGTCCCCTAGAACTTAGAACTACTTAAACCTAACTAACCTAAGGACGTCACATACATCCATGCTCGAAGCAGGATTCGAACCTGCGACCGTAGCAGTCGCGCGTTTCCGGACTGAGCGCCTAGAACCGCTAGACCACCGCGGCCGGCTGTCAGAGACAGTAAAGGACTTGGAAGAACAGTTGAATGGAATGGATAGTGTCTTGAAAGGAGGATATAAGATGAACATCAACAAAAACAAAACGAGGATAATGGAATGTAGTCGAATCAAGTCGGGTGAGGCTGAGGGTATTAGATTAGGAAGTGAGACACTTAAAGTAGTAAAGGAGTTTTGCTATTTGGGGAGCAAAATAATTGATGATGGCCGAAGTAGAGAGGATATAAAATGTAGACTGGCAATGCGAAGGAAAGCGTTTCTGAAGAAGAGAAATTTGTTAACCTCGAGTATAGATTTAAGTGTCAGGAATTCGTTTCTGAAAGTATTTGTATGGAGTGTAGCCATGTATGGAAGTGAAACATGGACGATAAATAGTTTGGACAAGAAGAGAATAGAAGCTTTTGAAATGTGGTGCTACAGAAGAATGCTGAAGATCAGGTGGGTAGATCACATAACTAATGAGGAGGTGTTAAATAGGATTGGGGAGAAGAGAAGTGTGTGGCACAACTTGACTAGAAGAAGGGATCGGTTGGTAGGACATGTTCTTAGGCATCAAGGGATCACCAATTTAGTATTGGAGGGCAGCGTGGAGGGTAAAAGTCGTAGAGGGAGACCAAGAGATGAATACACCAAGCAGATTCAGAAGGATGTAGGTTGCAGTAGGTACTGGGAGATCAAGAAGCTTGCACAGGATAGAGTAGCATGGAGAGCTGCATCAAACCAGTCTCAGGACTGAAGACCACAACAACAACATGGTAAAGATAATAATTTTTTGACATACATTAGAATTCAGCGTGGATGTTACGAAACAGCCATGTTTGAGGACAACCTGTTAGTACGTATGTAAAAATTGGGCTTGTGGGCTGTGTTGTGTCGTGGCGCAAGGGCCATAGCGTTCAGCACATTTCCCCCCACCTCCACGACACGTTACCTGTGCGCTTGGTGCGTGAAGGATGAGGCAAGGGGAACTACTACGCATCGTATTTAAATGGCAATGCAGTCGCATTGCTTACGACTTGGTTTTATAAGTCACATTTCTCAACATTATAGAGCGCAAAAAAAACAATTTTTCAGTGCTATTTAATTATATTTTGCAAACTGAAGACAATTTTTATCTGCTACAGGCTGTCGACATACGGACATACACACGGAGTTTCACTGATTTTCTCACTCAGTTTGCTACGTAAATGTGACTTATTTAGCTTTATAATCGAAAAAGTCTTTTACACAAATATGCCGACCGAAGTGTAGTAGCACATTTGCAACCACATTATGGAGATACGGGAACTCTATCTGAGGAGAACAATGTAGACGTCCTGGACAGTTTTTGAGCAAAAGGATTCGTCATTAAAATGGGAGTCACCTTGCAGATCAATCAGTTACACCTGCACCCATTCACAAAGGCATTTCCAACTGAAACGGCAAAAACGGTCTCAAAACAGCTGGAAAAGAGTTGTAAGATTGATAGTGTCCCCAAAACGTTTAGGAAACAATCCTTGTAAATCGAGGCCATAATGAATCCTTCAAACCCTAACGGCAGTGAGCTTAATGAGCTTAAGTCTCCTTTCTCTAACACAGTTTTCTATCGAAATGCATCCTCGTAATATCACAAAGTGTTTGTTTCTCACCTTGCAATGTCTTACTGTGGACAGGATGCAGTCACGTCCACATAAAATCCGAGGTCTGCAATCCATTAAGGATGATCTATTTTTCTTTTCGCACTCTTTTTTCCTTCATAAATTCAACAATAGCCAGCTTTAAATCGAAAAATCGTTCCAGCCACGCCCCATGACTTCACCAACGTACTTCCCACTAATATATAGTACCCGTGCTCTTGGTTCAGTTTCAGCGAATACTGTCGCAACTGACAGTGGAGCAATGTGTGCGACTTCCGAAATTTTTCAGTCCCTATCAGCAATTTCTTCACACTATGAATGGTTGCAAATTTAGCCAAAGTGCTGTTGGGTGTACAGATGATTTAATCCCGTTTATCGCTCGTTGTAATCTTTTACTCTTTCGCTGTCAACTACATCTTTACATTCTTTCTGTATGATTGTGTAATGTCCTTTCGTAGTACGGGTAAATTGGCAATACCCATCGCTGATGCGATTGGATAAAATACATCAGCATTCAGCCTTAAAGGCTTGTGACGATAAATAGCTGTACTGCCTATTTTAGTGCAAACATCAAGTGGACCTGTGAATGTCCTTCATACCACGAACAAACAGCGAATGGTAAACTGCGCTAACACCACGATTCTGCGAAAAACGCCACACCGCAATACTGAATGAAATATCGCGCTGTACGGAGTCCTCTGGGGAAGGAATGGGCAAAGCCAAGACAGGCTGTACCTTGGACCACACTCTAGGCCCGTGTGCAGTTTGGCACGCGTTGTCGGACCATGTATTACAGGGCGGGTACAATAAAACTGGCTCGGAAAATGTTTCATGTACGTCAAGATAGGCAACCCAGCTCACATTATCCACTCAAGGACACCATTTACAAGGCTTTGTCAAACCTGAAGTACATGAACAGTTTTCTGTGCTAGTCTTATTTTAGTCACGCTGTCGTTGCCGAACTGTGACTCTATTTAACTGTAACTGTCCACATTAATCATCGTTTCATCAGATGTACACAATTTTCTCGAGAAGAACATGTTCAGAAACAGACTTTAGTTGTGCTGTATAATTTCAAAACTCAAGGCCGATCCTGTCATTGACAGGCTGATTATAATACAGGCTCTGCTCGATTTTTACATATGCTATGGGCATACAATCCGTTGTCGTCTAAAGCAGAGTCACGAGATAGAGTTAAAAGTTCAGAGCCTAGGTACTTCATCAAACAAACATTTAGGTACGTGTTATTTGTAAAATCAAGTGTCCTGAACAATTCAGACATCTCGTGGAATAAATGAAACTCATTTATACGGACATACCACAGCTGAAGATAAGAATTACAGATTAACTATGCAGGTTCTCAGTCACTATAAAATAATATTAAGCTATTCACGGTCATCCATTTCCCATTCTAAAATGAAATACGTTTTTACATGTTTGGTATCTGAATTGCAGCGTTGCTTACCACATATATTTCTACTCAGTGTTGTAGAGACACGTACTCTAAATGCGATGTATATTTTTCAAGATGACAAAAAATGTCGAGATTACAGGAAGATTCTGTGCTGGTATGAGTACTATACGTCGCCTGTTTCGACAACTTAGACACTGTGTACAAGGTGGAATATTGTGTATTTCGGGAATAGTATTGCAAATCTTTGCCAGTTTCCTGCAGGCTATACACAGTAAACGGGCTTTTAAAATTTTGGTACGTTAGTCATAATTTTCAAGATCAAAATCCTAAGATAGGGTGATATTATATGGAGGTCATCAAATCAAGTATTGCAGTGTTGCACTGATTTGCGTGACATGGTGTTGCAGTCAGTTATACAACACTTACAGCTACACACAAGCACAGGGAGTGCGAATTAAAAGTCACCCGAAAAATATAATGGGCGTACACAAAGTTTCCGTTTGAAGGCGTTGTTGCAGCTTGTATTCCATGTAGCACGATTCCAGTGATGTTGCAGGAGCACCCTCATGTAGACAAGGGATTACTGTGGCATTCGTGTCTTTCCGATGTGCATACGGTAAATACATAAAGCTGAACTATGGCGCTCTTATTACCAAATGCACCCAAACAGGACCAACATGCTGTTACTTTTTTCTTGCCAGCTGAAAGACAAACAACGGTAGACATCAGTGGGAGAGTGACGAATGTGTTAGGGATGCATGTCTGTCGATAATCACCGTCGTGGAATGATGTGCCAAGTTACGAGAAGGATGTTGCTGCTTCATGAAAACGCATGTCCCCATATCGTAAATGTCGTAGCGCATAAGTTACACCAACTCAAGCGGGACACACACGAGCACCAACCCTATAGCCCTGATCTCTCCCTATCCGATTATGCAGTAGTCAGTTATGGACTTCCGCACACAGCGCGACACTGTGTTTTATCAAAAGCCCTGTGCACCGGTGGAGTCATTGCCTCAGTGCTCACGCTGGTGTTACCCGATTGGGCTATCGATTCTGGATGGAAACTTTTTGATAGTCCCTTATACTTCATCCGCATGAAGACAGACAAACCAGCTTCAATCATCTGCACCCTGTCGCAGCTCATATAAGTTGGGTTGCCTATCTTTAGGTGCATGTAATATTTTCCGAGTTACTTGTGTTTTCTCCAGCCTGTAGGTAATCATTAATCAAGTACAGACCGACAGAAACATGGTTGACGATTTAGGATAAGAAAACGCAGTCGTGTATATGTTCAATATATTCCAAGACGATCAGTACCAGAGAATTTTCACTGAAAGAGTATGACTTATCATACTGCTTCATTTAAAATTTTCTGGAACTGACCTTATAAAATCACGATAGCAACTGTAATGTCAACAACTGTGTGGATTTCTCGGCTTCCCATCATCACAGATTTCTCAGTGTGCACCAACCTGTGGTGGTGGAGCGCTGTCTTACTGAGGGACACCGAATGTTGTGTGATGAGCCACAATTAGATGGGACTGTGTTTTATAGGAATCAATTGAAAATAGACGAGCAGGCAACTTTATAAATAGAGACGAGAGCTGCTATCTGAATAAGATGTTGAACCCTGTTTAATCTGACATCAGAAAAGAACAGTAGTTGACTCGGCGTGCAGAATGCATTACAATCCTTTACTTTTGCCAGCTTTCATAACGGGAGTGCTGTACCTTCACTTGCGCTAGGGGACAATAGCGACTATTTATGTCGCACTTGCTGTTGGCCTTCTGTAGTGTATCCAAGGGCCGCCGTTGGCCGTATGAATCAGTTCCGTCGAGATTAGCGAACAGCATCCCCACCTGAAGTCGGACAGAACGTTGACCGTGGACACATCGTGTCTAGATAATTGTATGATAAGGCTGCAGAACCCAGAAGAATTTCATCAAAGTTCCATTTACTTTCCTCCAAGTTTTGAGCTTTAGCCAAGTTTCTGCTCTCTGAAACCTATCCACAAGTAGAATAAAGTACTGATGGTTCATTCAGTTTGTATAAGCATTTATTTCGAATTAGAGGAAAACATTAAATTTCTACTCAGTTTCAATAGACCTTGTAATAACGCGAGGGAACGTAAAGTTTTTTTCCAGGTAAGTAACTTTCTATTGTTCACTTTCATACTTAAAAATTATATACTTCAATAATTCGTTAAATCAATTCGACATTTTTGTCAGTGTTGGTTGGGACAAAATAACGGTTGCATGTTGCAGATAATAACTATGAAGCTGCTTCTCTTGAACCACTGTAAGTGGCCTAGAGGTTGGCAGCATTTAACATTTATCGAACATGAAATTATACTTACCAGTACTTTGAAGAAAGTAACAAGGAAGAACCACGAAGGAATTGTGAATTAATATCAAGATAAAATTTTTTATGTGAGGAAGTATTAACGATGAATCTGTATGAGAATGCACTGAGAAAGCAAAAATGTTTGTGCTATAGAGTACTCATGCCGTACCATAGTAAGGATCTGCTAACAAGTAGTAATGACACTGACGAAAACTTCATACTGTACTTACCATTTATTAAGAAATAAGGTATAAAAGAAGCTTGGTGCCTTGATATGCGTTTTACACAGGAGACAGAAACAGCAGTGCCCATGCGTGCTCCACTATGCTGTTCTACATAAAGCTTGCATACAAAAAGGGCAAATTACTAGCCCGTGCCTCCACCAACGTAATCAATCATCCGCTGTCACTGCTCTATTGTCCATTGTCGACTAAATTCCGTTTGGCCTTCAAATCTACGCTTTCTGAAATTGGAAAGCAACCATCGTAATTTTAAGCTACGGGACGATGCCCTACTGTTTCAGCGCAGTTAATGCAAACTGCGCTCTGCTTAATGATAATTCAATAATTGGCAGGATATTTTTAGAAAAGAAATTTACCATTGCTGAATGTTAAAACCTGGGGCTCAGTGTGGAATCGCGGTAAGGAATAGGGTCAGTACTGCAAAATAGACTAACCAGACAGGGACCATTCAGGAGGAAACGATAAATTAATGTATAGGACGTTAAGTAGAGAACCATTATACTAAATCTAAATGTGAGCAGAGTAAATGCAGTAAAGTTATTCTGTCACGATTTCAATCCATCAGGAAGATTCTTTATTGGAGAGTCGTCATATGAGAGATCGAAACACTCTGGGAGTATCCACAATAAAGCGATAGATAAAGTAGCGACTCTCTCTTTTAAATAAATTAAAAAGAGATAAAGGTACGAGATGGTTCGAACGACCGAATGAGGAGCCAAAGTGAACTCGGCTCGTTGTAGAAGGAATCGTGGTTCAGATCCCCAGCACGTCATTTGGATATCGGTTTCCTGCAGTTTCTCTAAGTTACTTAAGGTGAATACAATTATGTTTCCTGAAATTAGCTGAAAAGCTATTTCCGTCCACATTGCTGTCTGTCCACATAATTTGTTCGGCTCCAAAATCTTCATGTTGACGAGATGCTAAATTCTAGTGTTCCTGTCATATGAGGGTAGCATTCGAATGCTACGCCATTATACAGGCTGCAGATAGTGACGAGTATTTTGCTATCAGTGGCGAAAATGTTGTCGTTAAAAAATAAAATTACGTATTATATCGGTCTAACAATTGATATTTATACTTTACTAACCTCTAAACTCTTGTATTCGCTGCTAAACGTCATAACGTGGTGAAAATGAAGCTACTGCATTCGGGAAGAACGCTGTAAGGGTCCTGCCTTTATTTTTCTCTTTTCTAGGCTCTAACGCAGTATGTATAAAGCTTCAAAGCATAAAACTACAAGTAGTAATATCAAACCACAACTACATATAAATAATTAATGGTAAACTGGTGATGCTATAACATAAGAAATGATGTTTTCGTAAGTTATCATTCTCATCTTCTATCCACAGTTATGCTTCCATCTTGAGGCATTATAATGTTTGTTCTGTCGACTACTCTTTCCCCATTAGGTCTCACATAGTGTTTTACAAATGATTTTACAAATGATGTGGTCAACGTGACTTATTTGTCGAAAAATGTTGTAAGCACTATTTTATACCTATTTCATCTTTGTTGAATCATTTGGGATGTTATCCAAGACACAACGTATTGAGTACTTAGAAATTTTATTTTTGTTTCCTAATCTTCGTTCTTTTCAGCTTTGTGAGTAGACTGTGTCTCAGTATCACACGTATAACTTGTAGAATAGATACATGTAATTTAATTTGTACTTTTATGGTTTGCTTTTAAGATTTTTTTTATTATTCGGAATATGCTTTGTCATCAAATGTAAATAAAAACTGGCCTGCCAATATGGCAATGCCTCAAAACAAAGCGAGGAAACTGTGAAATTTCAAAGCTGACCGAACAGGAAACGGCAGTCTTAGCTGCAGTGTTGCCATTGGTTTTACAGTCAATGCTTCACTACTCAGTCGTTGAAAAGTTAATGTTTTAAATAAAAAGCCGGTATATGGCTCGAATGTAAATGTAATACAATATAATTTAATATAATGTAATATAATACGTAATATAATCATTTATATCAGATGACCAGAATTACAGCATGGTGTCTTATTTCCTAGATCGGAAAAATTTCGTTTGTAATCTGAATGACAGCTTCTTGTCTTGAAAAGCATTAAATAAACATACAGCTTTTCTCAGTGCGTATGTAACAATATTTGTGGTTTAGCGTCTTCCTCAAAACAAAGTTCTCATAAATAAAGGGCGTAACAGGTATAAGAGCAGATAATTTCATATGTGGTAACTTAATATGTACAAAACTCAATGTGTTGGTTGTTTTTTCCCTTCATCGAACTGTCTTCCCACAAACAAGTCACAAAATTTACGACCCAATGCTTTTTGCAAGTCCGTAATGCCCCACTAAGTGGATTACACCTATCAGTAAAGACTTACCATTTTATATCCACGTGTCCACACCTCAGCACCTGACCCACTGTCCAGGGGAAAATTGGCATAAATGGCACGCTCTTGCCACATGTACTTGGTGGCACCACCCTACGTAAACGCATACGACTTGCAAAGCTGTAATTATTAGTCTGCAATTGACATGAATTCTGGTGTAATGTTGTTTGGTACATAGGCGCAGTTACCAAAACAAATATACGCACGTATACCCATTACACCACATATATTATTTATCTGTTATAGCAATGTATGGAACAAAGATAGTTTCGAGGAAGTTTACCATTTGTATTTTTCACAGCGGTACCATATGGCACCTCATGAACGTACACACATATCAGCAACGAAATGAATCTTTTTTTAACTGGCAACAACAAGAGAAAACATCCAGGAGCACTGCCGATACCTGTAGTGAGTTTACTGCTTGATTAATATAGCTGTTGATATTGTGGTTACCACTTCGCTTCTCTTGGCATCATAAACCGATATAGATACATTTTGGCAGTTACAGATTGAAGCAGAAGACGGTTTTTACAAGCTAGAGCTTAACGTTCCCTCCAGATCGAATTAACTAAGAGAACGAAGGGGATCTTAAAGACTAACCACAGCCTTTTAAAGGAAACATCGAGGCAGTCTCCTGAAGTGCTTCTGGGAAACCGCAGACAACGCAGTCAGTAACGGATGTATGGAGTTCTGAGCCCCGCTCCTCTCTAAGACGAGTACAGTGTGTTACTATCGGCAGTTTTTGACGTCGCAATCGTAACAGAGACAGAATGAGTAGTGTGTTTCTTAGGGGGCATGCTGAATCTTCCACATGCAGCTCAGAATTGCAATACCTCCGAAAATATATAGTCACAACTGCGTCTGACCTTCGAAAAAATATTCACATCTAATGCTTTAAGACAGTTACATAGCTTAGGTAAAATTCTTTGGTAGCTCTTACAGAATGAAATGGAAGTTAATTGTAGAGAGCCTTTTAAATCCACGCTTATCGACAGGCGATAGAGAGGAGTTTCATGAACTTTATTTCCTATTAATTCCAGACACTGTTCACCAGAACGACAGATACCACACTGTCCTACTGTAAAGTGTCCCATCTTTAACAGTGAACTACAGTGACGGACGTGGCGGTGGTGGAGGCGCGTCCAGTGTACTGTAAGCGATGTGTGAGAACGCGTGGCCTGCCTTACCTCGCTCAGCGCTGGTGTCGAGGCTGGCTGCCCTTGCTGTCACGTGACATGTTGATCGCTCCGGCACTCTGAAACACACAAAAGTTCTCGTCACCCTCTATGAAGTAGCCATAGATTATAAAACACAGGATGTCCGGAAAAACACTATCAATTTAAACCAATTACATTCACAGAATACTACAGTCATACACATTAGTGCTTCGTAAGCCATCATACACTGTGCGTGAAGCGAAGCGTGGATTACTAAATTCACAAATTCACTCTCCCAAAAAAAAAAAAAAAAACACTCTGCTCCATTTTTCCGTTGGTTATAACGCGTCGTAAGAAAGATTGTCGTTATATCACTGATTATAACCGAATTTTTCTTATTTTACCCTTATTACGTTAGTATAAGGGTAGAAAACTGATCTTCACCTTAAATCATCGTGAAATCAGATGAAAAAGCTCATATCGCATTAAAACACTGTTATAGTGCGGTTTGTGTTCTTTCGGACATGTCCGAAAGAACCAACATCACACAGTCAAAATTCTGCTCCAGTATATATACATGATGAAAGAGATACACTGCCTTCAGAAGTTTTTGCCGGTCCAGAATTCGAACCCTTTACAAAAGTGGTCACCTGAATAATTGGGCTATCCGAGCGCGCTTCCCAACCAACCCCTGACGACATGTTATGATGTCTTCAGTGTGGATCCACGCTATGTCTTGACCTCTTGCAGCAATCATGCTGCGAGCAAGAGGAAAAAAGATACGTGGGGAATGGTGGAGGGGGGGGGGGGGGGGGGGGGGCTCGCTACGGAAGTTCGGAAGTTGTGTGCGACGAGTTGGGAATTTGTGTCGAAGGGGAAGTTTTCTCGGGTACCCATGACGGTTAAGGCGTTCCCTCGCGTAAAGCGGGAAATAAGGGTCCGGCACAATTTTTCACTTGTCGCTACTGAATTTTTTTATGTACCTGATGTCGGTATTTCTCATACATCTGTATGGGGAAGGAGTAGACGCAACGCCACAGTGTTTTGTATTTGTTAGGCGATGGCCAGAGATCCTGGATGTAATTTAAATCCTTGTTTCGTTTAGTCAAATTTTTATAATTGTGCGCGGTATTAGAAAACACTATGTACAGTAATGAAGTGTTGCAACTTTCAAATCTTACAGCTTGATTTCGCTTCGTATAATCTATGGGACACCACCTGACGATCACAGACTTTGTGTGTATGTTTCATAAATAATTAATGGGAGGGAAACAAATTTCTAATCCACAATTTTTAATATTTTGTGAATAGGAGCATAGTAAGGAAAACGCGGCAAAATGTCGCGTCAACATTTCGAAAATTTCCGCAGTTTTGAAGTGCTAATTTTCACGGAATAATTGTGTGAAACCTTTAAAATTTGGTAAGACTTCCGAACTCTTTGTTTTGTACACTTTTTTTCTATATGCCCTGATGAATCACTTGCGTCAAATAGTTTTCAGAATTAAAATTCGCCTTCAGAACAGCTAAGCCGTCAACAATAAGGTTGTTTACATTTCTTACAAAACACATAGAGGACGGAAGGTAAATTTTGATGATGCACTACTTGCGAGGTACAGTAAACACAAGAAGCATCGGAGAAGTGCAACAGATGCTGGCACAGAACCTACTATCGTGCGTTACCTTGACAGAGCAGAATATGGAAACTAGAAACGGGCGTGTAGTCGCTGTCACCCACCAGAATTTGGGTAAGCGGGAGATCTATACACGATATGTGTCCCACGAATTGTGGAAGAGTGTATAAACGGAAAGTACTGACACGTGTGAACAAAGTACATCGTTTCCGCAAACCACCAACGGATTTGTTCAGTGATATCAGTTCCATCCGCAATATAGCAAGAGCAAACATCACAGTTACATTTCGACGAACATCCAAAGACGGATGTCATCAATACTTCCATAGACTGCAAAATAAATCTTTGTTGAGTTTACAAACAGTACAGCAACAATATTTTCGGCAATGGAGAATGTGAATAGACCAATTGTCTTTCTGCACCTTTTTTTTTTTTTTTTTCACCGGAAGCTTTAGTTGCACCTGATGATGTATATTTATTTCTATTACATCCTGCTGGAAGGTAGAAGGTGAAAAAGTATGGTAACTTTCTGTCGCCAGGAGATTTCTTCAACATCAGTTTTGGTGTCGCAAGTCTACCGCTTCACTGCAGTATGAATTGATAAAACATCCTGGATCTTAACTGATTCGCTCCGTTACTTATTTACGAACTTCCTCTCAGCAGAGCCATCGCCTGCCATTCTCCAAGTGACTGACCGTCAAGCTGTGGGGAAACAGCCGTCCCCCACGCGATGATACTCGCGGCCGCTATCACACAGAGGAAATCGCGTTGCCAGCCCCTGCATCGTTATGCTTCTATGCAGTACAGCCCTTTCCTGTGTTTGAGCACTCCGGAACGAAGCTCCACGACCTGTTCAATAGTTCTGTGTAACATGTTTCTCTATAACTAAAACCATGGCGTGTTTTAAAACCGCGATCATTAAAAAATGCCAGCTCGGTCATTCACAGTAGATGGTAATTCTGTTAAGCTATCCATTTCATGTATTTCCGGGGCAGATTGATATCGTAATTATGTTTTCACGCAGATGAACTGTGATAAAGCTCTCACTAAACGACGTATAGGTTCTTTTCGTGCTTATATTTATTACAGAGATATTGGTATCGACATTGTGTGGCGTCCCCGCACTCCAACCGCGTGCTGATATTGTCGACGCCGTAGAGCTGCTACTGCCACAGCTCTCGCAGTGGAGTTGACACACGATGCGCGATGACGTAGGTCCCCGTTGGTGACCGGGAGACAGAAATGCGAACTCGTACGATGGATGCTTCTTCTGGTTTAAGATTGAATGATTCATTTCACGGATATGCAGTAGTTGTGAAATCTTATCTCATCCGCATCGTACACACCACCAATTGCGAGGAAACATTGTAATTATCAGTCTTCTCGTACGTTGTTGGCTCGTTGCTATGGAGTTGTTGAACCTGTATGAAGCGAGATCCACAGATACTCTTTGATCACGTCTGAGTGAACCTACACCGTAATGTTAAATAAATGTTAAGAAGTTCTCTTTTCAATTAATGAAGTAGGTATTTTGATATTCAGATTAAATTGTCCCTGCTGAACAGTCGTTGGTTAACTGTCATTGATTAAATCACTTAATAATGTAGTCCACGCTTGATATTTCACTTGGAGCGAACAGTTTATTGTTCCTTGGCCACTAAATACTTTATAACTTCCGCACCACACGCACAGGCAGTTGGCTGGTAAAGTGAGTTCTATTAAAATTAAGTTTCTTGACAATTACGACAACTTGACTCTTCAGCGTAATTGTATTATTTTCGTGAAGTCGTGCAATTGTGTCCTACTTGAGACTAATTGAGTGTAGTCCTTTGATATACTATCCACTCTTCTTTTAGTTCCAACTATTTGAAAGTCAAGTCCAATATTCACTAGTTTCATCAGTAAAGTTCAGTTAACCCGTTATGCACGGTTAAACGCGTCTATCAGATCCTGTGTCTGCTCAGAAAATCAGTTTCCGAAGTTCGCGAATCACGCCACGCAAGAAACACTTCTGAACGCAAAACAATCTCGTCGCGACCCGTACTCTCAATAACTAAGACAAGAATTGTTCTCGCACGTCTTTACAGGACGAGAGCCAGCAAGCGACTTCTTCTGTGAAAGAGTATTGTAGGCGCATTGACTTTCTTCGTTGCGCTCACAACTCTCTTCCACGTAAAAGTTATCTCTGACTAACATCACCTTGGACTTAGCTTTCAAGATATTAAGTGCAGTTATCACTTGGATATTTGTCCATTAATTGAATCTGAGGTTTCTTCCTCCTCTTTTCGTAACAAAAACTCTCAGTGATGTATAATGTTATTGTTATCAAAACTTCTTGCTGTTAGCTTATCGGCAAAGATGTCGTATTTGCCAAGATAACTCTTCCCTACTTCATATTATGATATTCTGTCTTAACTGACTTTAAGGGGGTCGTTGGGGTGTTGTACTTGCTTTCTCAAATAAACCTGTAGTTATTTCAGCTGCTAATAGAATAGTTATAAAACAGAGTTCAATGACGTTCCACTCTTCAAAATCTGACTACTGATTTAAAATTTGGCCCGCATCTCGTGGTCGTGCGGTAGCGTTCTCGCTTCCCACGCCCGGGTTCCCGGGTTCGATTCCCGGCGGGGTAAGGGATTTTCTCTGCCTCGTGATGGCTGGGTGTTGTGTGCTGTCCTTAGGTTAGTTAGGTTTAAGTAGTTCTAAGTTCTAGGGGACTGATGACCATAGATGTTAAGTCCCATAGTGCTCAGAGCCATTTGAACCATTTAAAATTTGTTTTGAACATGAAAACGATTGGAAATCCCCTCATAATTTAGTCCCAATTGAGAGTGCCTGTATCAATTGTCAACACGCGTGCTATTTGGCTGAAAATGCCCAGAACGTAAACATATCACAACGTGAGCAACTCACTCTACCTTTGCCAGTTGAGAATGAAAAGGATAAAAAAATACAGCATTGCTGTGTTTACAGGAATGTCATCTATACCATACTGCCGCACTAGTTATCACCACTATGGAATTGTTTTCTCTTGGGCTGCACTTCGTCTGCTTGCTTGCAAACCTAACAATGTAGTATGTTCTTTGAACTATCCTTCTATGGAATGTATGCACGCCAGACGTCTATTTAGCCTATCACGGTTGTATTTCTCTAACCCTGTGATCATTTCTATGTGCAGTCGCTCCTCCGGAGCTTCTGCGATCCTGTAGTGAAAACTAGTATCGGTGCAAACACAAAAATGTGTTCCTTTTTTCGTCGTATTTGAATCACGTTCTCGTGCATTCTGTATTGAGTTTCATTTCTCCTCCACGATTCTGAACTTTTATTATGCAGCATGCTACACCGTGTGAGCACTGACGAGAAACGAGCGCGAGGCTCGCTGAAAGTTTCAGCTGCAGCAGCGCACACGTCACTGGACAAATTTAATCCCGGCCGCATCGGCGCCACGCCCACGGTGCGCTGCGAGACGCGATAAGAAGCCAGATATATGACACACAGACACGGCGGACGCAAGCTTGGAGAGGAAATGAACTTTACTATCCATCGCATAGAGCTGCACTTTGTGCACCGGAGCATCTGCACATTTCTAACTTCATCCCAGTTAAGCCCGAACTTGTGCTACTGCTCTAATACCTCCGACGTCGAAGAGACGTTACGCTGCGCCTCCCTTCTCTTCGTGACGTATCTCATTCCTAGAAGACGCATCTGTTTGTGGCTAAAGACACCGAACTTTGGACCTAACCATCTGTCGCCCACATGACTTTGGAGACAAGTATAAAACCAGCATCCACCCTGAATATCTCAAGAGTGATCTGACTGGAGGCTTCAAATATCTGTCCTGTTGTCATGAGACAGGTTTGTTGTTTCCCTTAAATCACTTCACGAGCGTACTATACCGTTGCTTCTTTCAGGAAGACGCTGCGAGATTCATCTCAAATCTTTTTCTCTACGTCTCAAATTACCTCGGAGTACCAAGCGTTCTTTTCACTTCTACCTACAGTTCAACCTGTCTGAACTGTATAATATGTACATTCTAAATATGAGTGTTAGTGATGATCCCGTAGGCCGTTATTAAAAGAAAATTAATTTTCAACTGACAAATCCATTGTGAACAAACAGATATAGGTGTCGAGTAGCCTCAGTTATGGTATCTCGAGTTTCACCAGATTTATTAGTTACACAACTTTCTTCTGATAAGGTGACGGGTCTTCGTTGATTTCCTCGCGACACTCTACAATGTGCGATTCTGAAATTCTAACAATTTTGATTACTAAACCCATATCACAAGGAGAACTACAACTGAATAATTGTTTGTGTGAGAGGGGAGGTGTTGCCTTTCATTTGGGAAAACATACGCAATCACTGTATTATTTACTTGTGTATTTAATTATTTCTACTTGTTTCAGACAGAGACCTTTCGACCAAATACCATTTTAAATTACAAGCTGAGCGTAATTAAATTTCCAAAGATATGTTGTGCGCAATTATGTGACATAATCATGCTTAAACAAAACATTCATCCGACTTCACCAGTAGAATATAAGGGACACTAAGAATACAGTGATGTAATATAACGAGCCTAATATGTGCATTGGTCTGAAATTAATTTGCAATATGATTCAGAATTTGTAATATAAAACCTATGTGTGACACATAAAAGAAGCTGTATGTTTGTTTTGATGGGCAAACTATTATAACAAATATCTATCTGCTTTCCCAGAGTGAGTGTTCACATTTATGTAACTGGACCATGTATGTTAACTACCTCGGTATAGTGCTTTAGCTGACACTAATGCAGCAGCAACACGGAAAATAAACCGAGTCCTCCTAGAACCTCTTAGCGAATTCGTACTTCTCTGCAGTAAATGTAGACGATGGCTGACAATTACTTCTTGCGTTACCCTATAATTTTCTGCTGTGCCCAAAATTCCGCTTCTTTCATCAGTCACAACGATGACCTGATTTACAGTTTTTTCGTTTTTCCCGTTGCTGATATGTGGGCCAGAACATACGTCACCTATCTCCTGCGAAATATCTCTCAATCTCTCGGGTCTCTTTTTAGAAACATTCTGACACATGTCACCTCTACGACGTCGATGCTTTACGCTTCGTCTGCTTCAGCATACGTACACAGAGTATATTCCGTGCGTTGTGGCAAAGATGTAGTTACGGAATGTAGCTGCAGTGGAACAACATTTACCTGGACGAGGTTGGACCGTAGATCATGCCGATTACCGAAAATTTGGATAATTTTTGAATTCATAAAAAGTACAATTAAAACGGTTACAAGCTTTAATCACCTATTTATATTTATTTTCGCGTAGACGTACAAATTCTACACTACATCGACATAAATTTTGACGGAATTTTGGAAAAAACATACTCAGTTTCATAAACTGATATAATCAATGTCTCTTTCGAGACAGATTGGTGGGTCGTACATGTGCATCACGAAGTCGCAGCAGTTTCATTAGTATCAGTTCGGCCGAAATGGTTTCCATCTGCAGTTACAAATAAACTATAGCAGAGGCCAGTTACGATGTTGGCTCTCTGTGTGTCACAGTGTCTTCATAGCGAGCGTCAACTTGGGCAATATCAATAAACGGTGATAATCATCAGGAATCATCATTTAGAAACAAAATTCTTTAGGTTATTCTTCACATTTGGCACATCCTGACCTCTCTAGTTCGGATCCCAGTTCATCCGCATGGTTTTTGCAGTAACTGTATAGTATCTGCTACTCCGGAAGCAATAGAGGTCAGACTCGACAACGGTAGTCCATAAATTTATATTCCGCCATCCGCCATATGTAGATTCTGGGACTTAGTCAACAAGAAACACTGAGTTTTGCAGCACTACATTGCCCCGATTGTTGAGAGTGTGAAATAGAATCAAAGAAAAAAAGAGGCAGTAGCTCCGTGGCAAAAATTTAGATGCACTGTGTACAATGGATAAAGTAGAATTTTTGGGAAAAATGTACTGAATTTGGTGTTGGTGTCACACACTACATATCGCTTCCTTAAGGACTGCAAAGATAAGATTTGACAAAATAACAGCGCCTACAGAGGCGTTTAAGGAATAATTCTTCCCGCACTCCATACCTCAACGGAAGAGGAGCGAGAAGTCCCGTTAACCTCTAATATCGATTTGATATGATTTATTTTAGCACAAGTACTTACTTACGTATTAAATATCCAGTATATCGGTATGCCCCCATCGTACTGTATACACAGTTGCATATGCCTCCGTGTTCTTCTAGGTATATTTTTGAACAACTTCGATGTTACTGCGCGAGATGCATCCTCAACAGCACTGCACAGTTGTTCGTTTGTAGCATAGCGACGTGCAGATACAGGCGCCTTAATATAACGAGTTGTTAGGCGTGTGGGGTCAGGGCTTCTTGGTAACCATTTCAAGGGAGATGGCGTTGGTAATAAACCACGACCTGTCGACCGTCCTGGAAAGCGTTCATTTAGGAACTCGTGTACTGCAAAAGCGTAGTGAGGAGGCGCTCCCTCTTGCTGCAACTATATGCGTTCTGTGAGGTCCCTTACCTCCACGTTAGTAAAACGTATAAATGTGCCAGTCACAGTCACTTAAAAACAGTACAAACCAAGTAGACGTTCTGATGGCATCTCTGCCAATATCACTACGTGAGGTGTGTTCCTTTCTAGCTCGACTGTGTAAGGAGGATTCTCTTTGGCTGAAGCGACAATACTTCTAGCACATAAACTGAGATAAATCGCATATTCATCTGAAAACATAATCTTGGCATGGTTCACTATATTGGGAAACTGAGTTAACAAAGCACGGCACGCTAAAACGCACTCATTCCGATCTGTACTCGATAATTCGTTTACGAACGTTTGTCTAACAGGTCTGAACTTAAAGATATTTTTTCATGTATCTCGCATCGTTTCCCTCGGTATACGGATTTCAGAAGCAGGATCACGTGCAGACTTCATAGAAGATTGTTCAGTTCAAGCAGAGACTCCGGCACATGTTTCTTCTCGCGCCTTCTTCCTACCACTTCGCGTCCTGTTTTTAACACTGCCAAAAGCAAAAGCACGTCTTTCACAATTTATAAGCGTTGCCCATCGCGGTGGAGCCTTATTAAATCTTTCTTCGAATAATCCCATAATCTCATCGTCTGTCATGTGTGTTGTCGTTCGTGTAGCCCCATATACTTGTCACTAAGGGCTCCTCAGTAGTGTAACTATGACGGCTTACATCTTTCATGGCTACAAATTAAAACTAGATTGCGACTGCGAAAATACGTAAACAAGAATTCCAAAAATTGATAAGAAATAACATAGCTACAAGCCTGTGTAACAATATTTGATTCTAAACACGGGTTAAAGTGGAACGGGGAGTTTTCGCCCATCCTGTAGTCCAGTGTATACAGGGTGTTACAAAAAGGTACGGCCAAACTTTCAGGAAACATTCCTCACACACAAATAAAGAAAAGATGTTATGTGGACATGTGTCCGGAAACGCTTAATTTCCATGTTAGAGCTCATTTTAGTTTCGTCAGTAGGTACTGTACTTCCTCGATTCACCGCCAGTTGGCCCAATTGAAGGAAGGTAATGTTGACTTCGGTGCTTGTGTTGACGTGCGACTCATTGCTCTACAGTACTAGCATCAAGCACATCAGTACGTAGCATCAACAGGTTAGTGTTCACCACGAACGTGGTTTTGGAGTCAGTGCAATGTTTACAAATAAGGAGTTGGCAGATACCCTTTGATGTATGGATTAGCACGGGGCAGTAGCCATGGAGCGGTACGTTTGTATCGAGACAGAGTTCCAGAACGAAGGTGTCCCGACAGGAAGACGTTCGAAGCAATTGATCGGTGTCTTAGGGAGCACGGAACGTTTCAGCCTATGACTCGCGACTGGGGAAGACCTTGAACGACGAGGACACCTGCAATGGACGAGGCAATTCTTCGTGCAGTTGACGATAACCCTAATGTCAGCGTCACAGAAGTTGCTGCTGTACAAAGTAACGTTGACCACGTCACTGTATGGAGAGTGCTACGGGAGAACCAGTTGTTTCCGTACCATGTACAGCGTGTGCAGGCACTATCAGCAGCTGATTGGCCTCCACGGGTACACTCCTGCGAATGGTTCATCCAACAATGTGTCAATCCTCATTTCAGTGCAAATGTTCTCTTTACGGATGAGACTTCATTCCAAGGTGATCAAATTGTAAAATTTCACAATCAACATGTGTGGGCTGACGAGAATTCGCACGCAATTTTGCAATCACGTCATCAACACAGATTTTCTGTGAACGTTTGGGCAGGCATTGTTGGTGATGTCTTGATTGGGCCCCATGTTCTTCCACCTACGCTCAATGGAGCACGTTATCATGATTTCATACGGGATACTCTACCTGTGCTGCTAGAACATGTGCCTTTACAAGTACGACACAACATGTGGTTCATGCACGATGGAGCTCCTGCACACTTCAGTCGAAGTGTTCGTACGCTTCTCAACAACAGATTCGGTGACCGATGGATTGGTAGGGGCGGACCAATTCCATAGCCTCCACGCTCTCCTGACCTCAACCCTCTTGACTTTCATTTATGGGAGGATTTGAAAGCTCTTGCCTACGCAACACCGGTACCAAATGTAGAGACTCTTCGTGCTCGTATTGTGGACGGCTGTGATACAATACGCCATTCTCCAGAGCTGCATCAGCGCATCAGGGATTCCATGCGACGGAGGGTGGATGCATGTATCCTCGCTAACGGAGGACATTTTGAACATTTCCTGTAACAAAGTGAAGTAACGCTGGTACGTTCTGTTGCTGTGTGTTTCCATTCCATGATTAATGTGATATGAACAGAAGTAATAAAATGGAAAGTAAGCGTTTCCGGACACATGTCCACATAACATCTTTTCTTTATTTGTGTGTGAGGAATGTTTGCTGAAAGTTTGGCCGTACCTTTTTTGTAACACCCTGTATACTGCGTGAACTCCGGAAATAGTTTATATTGGAGGGAGATTACAATTCTATAGTTTAATGCAAATAATTATATTTTCGAAATAATGATGTTCTACCTTTTGCTCAGGAGACCACTAATGAATTAACATTGGATATCGATCCACTGTAGACAAGGACACCTTATTTGTTGACCGGATCTTGTAATGCGGCTCATAGATTCCAAGTTCATCAAGCCTGGCATTTTATAATGCCTTTTAACGTCACACAGTTTCAAAAATAAAGGTCGAGTGCACTTGGAAAATTACTTAGGTAATAAAAGTAGGAGATCCTTAACGCCTCCTGACAACTAACACGTAAATGTATAATTCTTCTTTTTAAGGTTCAATATGTGATTTCAATGGAAAACTTACAATACATCTCTGTGAAAAGCACTTTCATTTCTGTCAAACACTTTACTCTCTGAAAGGCGGCACACGAAATCCTTATTTAGAGTACACGAACGAGCGAAGGGAAGGCTGCCGCCATCTCTCGACCAGTCGGTGGAAGCTCCTAGTGTGCTGCTCCGGCCGTAGGCGGCAGCAGCGCTGCAGGCAACTTCGATTGGCGTCCAAAACGAAATGTAATAGTAAGCAGTTAATTTTTAGAACGATTCATAGTAAAAAAACCGTTCGACGAGTATAAATGTATTTTAACATCAGAATAACAGAGGTTCCATAGACAGAACAACGCTTGGCAGATTAATGGACGACGTACTGACTACTTTGCTTGACTATTATTAGCATTCTCTCGTATCACTGAATTAAATTTCGGCTTTCTCTTAAAACTTCACGGGACAGCACTTCATAAATAAATAAAATAAGGTGGATGTATTTCTAAGCTAATTTCCTCACTGAGAAACTCTTGTTACTCTTTGCCATTTAATTTTCACTTACATTTTTGATCGAAGAAATTTGACATGTAATTTCTTTTTTAAATGCGTTTCGGTAACATTATGATACTGTTGTCAGTTGGAACGTAAACATTAATTAGGAATTTCTTACGAGTTATGAATTCGAGTTTGTAACCAATGATTAATTAACGTGAAATGGATAGGTTTTATATTTATCTCTACAGATTTTACAAACCACATGAATACCCATGACTTCATCAGTGATTAATGTTCTTACCAGTGTTTAAAATATACCCTGGCCTTACTAAAGTTTAAAATATAAGAATAATTTAAATACGGTATTTCCACAGGTCGCACGTTCGAGCCTGATATGTTTGAAAGTGTTCTCATTGAAAAACATTGTGGTAAGTATGAGTTATATGACCCGAACAGTCCTCACAATTGACGACCGAGAAGGCTCTTCATCAAGTCCTACATCTACATGGATATTCTGCAAATCACATTTAAGTGCCTGGCAGAGGGTTCATCGAACCACCTTTGCAATTATCTGTTATTCCGATCTCCTATAGCGCGCGGAAAGAACGAACACCTATATCTTTCAGTACGAGCTTTGATTTCCCTTATTTTATCACAGTGATCGTTTCTCCCTGTGTAGGTCGGTGTCAACGAATTATTTTCGCATTCGGAGGATAGAATTGGTGATTAAAATTTCGTGAGAATATTCCACCGCAACGAAAAACGCCTTTCTTTTAATGATGTCCATCCCAAATCCTGTATAATTTCAGTGACTCTCTCTCCTCTATTTCGCATAATACAAAACGTGTTGCCTTCTTTGAACTTTTCGATGTACTCCGTCAGTCCAATCTGCTAAGGATCTCACTCTGCGCAGCAGTATTCTAAAAGAGGACGAACAAGCGTAGTAGAGCCAGGCTCCTTAGTAGATCTGTTACATTATCTAAGTTTCCTGCCAATAAAACGTAGTCTTGGGTTCACTTCTCCACAACATTTTTTGTGTTCCTTTCAATCTAAGTTGTTCGTAATTTTAATTCCTAGGTATGTAGTTGAATTTACGGCCTTTAGATTTGACTCATTTACAATGTAACCGAAGTTTAACGGATTCCATTTCGCACTCATGTGGATACGTCACACTTTTTGTTATTTGGGGTCAATAACCAATTTTCGCACCAAACAGATATCTTTTCTAAATCGTTTTGCAATTTGTTTCGATCTTCTGATGACTTTACTGGACGATAAACGACAGCGTCACCTGCAAACAACCTAAAATGGTCGTTCAGACTGTCTCTCAAATCGTTTATACAGACAAGGAACAGCAAAGGGACTATAACAGTACCTTGGGGAACGCCAGAAGCCGGCCAGAGTGGCCGATCGGTTCTAGGCGCTACAGTCTGGAATCGCGCGACCGCCACGTTCGCAGGTTCGAATCCTGCCTCGGGCATGGATGTGTGTGATGTCCTTAGGTTAGTTAGGTTTAAGTAGTTCTAAGTTCTAGGGGACTGATGACCATAGCAGTTAAATCCCATAGTGCTCAGAGCCATTTGAACAATGTGAACGCCACAAAGCACATCTGTTTTACTCTATGACTTCCGTCAGTTACTACGAACAGTGACCCTTCTGACAGGAAATCATGAATTCAGTTACATAAATGAGACGATATTCCATAAGCACGCAATTTCACTACAAGCCGCTTGTGTGGTACAGAGTCAAAAGCCTTCCGGAAATCCAGAAATTCGGAATCAATCTAAAATCCCTTCTCAATAGCACTCAACATTCAAAGAGATAGTTGTGTCTCACAAGAACGATGTTTTCTAAATCCATATTGACTGTGTGTCAATAGACCGTTTTCTTCGAGGTAATTCATAATGTTCAAATACAATATGTGTTCCAAAATCCTGCTGCATGTAGACATTAATGATATTGGCCGGTAACTTAGTGGATGACTCGCATTACGTTTGTTGAATATTGGTGTGACCTGTGCAACTTTCCAGTCTTTGGGTACGGATCTTTCGTCTGGTGAACGGTTGTATATGTTAAGTATGGAACTGTTGCATCAGTATACTCTGAAACGAACCGAATTGGTATACAGTCTGGACCAGTAGACTTTCTTTTATTAAGTGCTTTAATTGCTTCATTACTCCGAGGATATTTACTTCTATGTCACTCATGGTGGCAGTTCTTCTTGATTCGAATTCTGGAATATTAAATTCGTCTTCTTTTGTGAGAGAGTTTCGGAAATCTGTATTTAGTTACTCTGCTTTGGCAGTACTGTCCTCGATATTATCTCCATTGCTGCCACGCATAGAAGGCATTGATTGTGTCTTGTCCCTAGCATACTTCACATACGACCAGAATCTCTTTGGATTCTCTGCCGGGTTTCGAGACAAAGGTTCGTTGTGTAAACTGTTATATGCACCTCCCACAGAAGTCCGCACTAAATTTCGAGCTTCTGTAACAGACCGCCAAACTCGTGGATTTTGCATCTGTTTAAATTTGGCTCGTTTGTTTCGTTGCTTCTGCAACAGTTTTCTGACCCGTTTTGTGTACCAAGGAGGGCCAGCTTCGTCGTTCTTAATTGCTGCAGACACTATTTCTTTGAATTCAAGCCACATCTGGCATACACTTCTATTGTTAATTTGGAAGGAGTGGAGAGTGTCTCTCAGGAAGGCAAGTGAACTTTTATCTGCTTTTTTCAATAGGTATATTTTTAGTTTATTTTTGGAGGATTTGGGGGTTACAGTATTCAATCTCGCGACGACAACCCTCTGTTCACTAATCCCTGTATCCGTTTTGATGCTCGTTATTAGCTCAGGATTATTTGTTGATTATAAAATATTCGATAATGCCACGTTTTCAGCTGAAACCAACCTAGGAAATTGCTTTCTTCATTAGAATTAATATTTTAGATATGCTGTTTTAAGTGACTAGATATAGTCAAACATAGCTGTGATTATGTGTTAAAGTCTCCAAAATTATCCGCCACGTCAAATGAGGATAGCGCGTAATACTGACATCTTCTGTGATATGAAACAGAGAAGTAAATTTATTTTCGTTTTTAATTAAATCTATTCATCTTTCGTCTAACAGCATTTTTAGTGCTACTTTCCTACTGATTTGCCTGTGAAAGCTGCGAATGTCACGTTAATATTTTACTCAGTTGTTGCCCTTAATATCGACTGCTCGAAGTATGGAAAGTACTTTTTATTAAGTTAACAATTAGATTTGCTGAAATGTAGATTTTGAAATGATATTTCTGATGGAGTGTAGCTTTGGAACCATCCCAGTTTTTTACTTAATGATATGTAAGCCTGACAAATTCTGGACTTATATTAGTGAATTTAGATTCAGCTACTGTTGCCACAAAAATAACCACAAATTTTTAGGAGACGCAATATCAACAACTTTAAACATTTTTCATATTTTTATTCCCTCATGCTCTACAAGACAATATTTTGGGGCTATTTCTTTCTTAAGCAGTGAGTATTTATTATACAACAGGAAGTAATTAGAGTCGTGTATGGGATTCACACATGGACATTCTACAGGGATCCGTTCAAGCAGTTTGAGTGTGATCTCAGAGCGAAATTGCCACGCATCAGATTCGTTGTCAAGAGCTCATTTGAGATTTAGTGTAATACAAATCTAGACAAACAGAACACTACAAGAAGTACTGGTAATCACCAACATCTAGTGAATTTACATTCGACACTAAAGGAATGAAATTCACAGCCATAAAATCTGTAGATAATCTATCTACGTAAATTAATTGTCTGCTAAAGGCTTTAGTGTTTCAAACGCATATTAAAACAGGTTATCTGTGACAACAACTTGACTACAGTACACATATTCTTGAATTAAGTAGTGAGTTAAAAACCTAGAAATTCTCATCATGTGGCCATATAAGTACATTTGTTAAAGAAATGTATACTACAGCATCGTTTGATTCTGAAGGCCTGATGGGCAGCCATCCATGCAGACTAAATTATGGAAATTAAAGTCCGCTTGTTACGCAAACAACCGTTTTATAATTTCTAAACATGTGTCACCACCCACAGCAAATTTAAGAGATTCGTCAATACCAACTTACAAGCTACTCTTGTCAGTCAGCTATACGGGGCAGACAAGTAGAAATTTTAAACCAATATGCTAGGAACACCTCACAGCCCTTAAGAGTAATAGCTGACGTAGTATATTTGCTAACCAGTTAATGACCCCACCCGCTACCCACCTAAAACAGACACTTTTAAAAGCACTGAACTCTAGACACAGCCTATCCCAAAATCTAATTGTATAGAAAACTACCAAATACAGAAGACATCAGATTATAAACGAATACACTGCATTACTGTACACATTAAAGAACTACATTGCTCAACAAAAGTTTGGAATACTATTTTCAGATGTAGTCTACGATATTAGAGGTCTCATTCGCCTAGGCACTTCGTGCATTATCCAGTTAGAGCCCATACACTGGTCAGTGTTTACTACTGGCAGGCTTTGTGGCGTTTCTCAGTCATGTAAACATAACGCTGCCGCAGCGGCACACGGCGAGCAGTCCAGTATGAACAGCAGCTTCATTCAGTTTGCGCCCAGCACCGCAGTAATATGCCACGTAGAGGCATACAACACTCTGATAGAGTCAGGATAGTGAATTTACTTTCAGCAGTTCATACACAGCAAGATATTGCCGATCGGTTACATGTCACTTAAAATGATATGTCTGAGGCGTGGAGAAAGTACATGGAGACAGGAAATGTTAACGATAGAGCTCGCAGTGGTAGTCCTTGTATGACAGTACCAATGCAGGACCGTTTCCTTCAACTGTCGGCACGCAAGTGCCCAACATTAACTTAAATGGTTGAAATGGCTCTCAGCACTAGGGGACTTAAGATCTGAGGTCATCAGGTCCCTAGACTTAGAACTACTTAAAACTAACTAACCTAAGGACATCACACATATCCATGCCCGAGGCAGGATTCGAACCTGCGACCGTAGCAGCAGCGTGGTTCCGGAATGAAGCGCTTAGAACCACTCGGCCACACCGGCCAGCCCAACATTAACTGCCAGAAATATTGGATACGACTTCTCTCGGCTACAGGGATTCGTATCTTATACCAAACAGCGCGAAGAAGATTGCATCAGTGTGGTCTTCGTTCCAGAAGGCCAATGACAAGTTTTGCACTGAACCAATGGAACCGACGCAGTCGAATGACCTGGGCCCTTGCACTTCAAAACTGGACCAATGTGCGACCGGACACTAGACGTGTTATGGCTGGAGAAGCGCTAGACGACACCAGCAATGCCCATACCTTCAGGAAGTCCATCCGTTTGCAAACGGCGGACCCCTTTAATTCTCATCTACTGCAGTTTGACTGTTTCTGATACCTCCAACAGGTCCTACAAACGATTGTAACGCACTAAAGACGTGAAATTGGTGACAACTTAATCCTAGTCGACGACAAATGCAAGCCCGCGCCGCAGTGTTGCAGTGCCTCGGTATCTTCAAAGATGCAACATCAACCGAATGCATTGGCCAACACAGTTTCCAGACATGAATGCAACTGTGCAAACATGGGACCTCTTGAGGGTGGCTATTGCAGAGCGTCCAAATCCATTTGATAATCTTCAGTTTTCAGAACGTCACTAAAGGTGCCGTTGAAGCATTGGACCTCATACCTCAAGATAAACTTGATGGTCTCATCCACGACATCCCTCTTAGAGTGGGAGAACTCACCATGTACGGGGAGTACATACTCCGTACACACGACTGATAATTATCATCATGAGATAAACATTCTCACTGCTTTTGTTTTCAGGCTGTACACGTAGGAGAGAGCCTGCTTTCTTTTGTAACGATTTTTTGTAACTAAACAAAATCGTTCGTGTTTTCAGAAGGAATTACGTTTATTTTGGCAATATAGTATTGTACAAACCTCAAGTAACTGTAGTAAGCTCGTGATATCCCAATCTTTTGTTGAGCTGTGCGTGTAAGAGGGGCAATAAACATGCACAGGTAGACATGAGGGTCAGCACTGGTCGTTGAAGAAGAAATCTTTATTTCTGTTGCAAATCGATTTAATCACTGTGTGACCATCATCAGTGCTGTACTTAAAATGAGAATAAAATAGTCAGACTGCACTATGAGGTACTACATCAGCCCAACTATGCAAATAAAGACATACAGAAGATCGTTTTCGTCAAAGTACCTAGTATTAATGCCTTGTGGACTTATAAATACAAGCAGTAAAAGTGCAATATCTGTACGTATCGATGAAGCGTACCTGTGAGATCGAAGGTACAAATGCTACTGGGCTAACTGCTTACAGGGTCCTACGCAGCTACGCTGATTACTAAAGCTGGACGCAACAGCGTCCTCTTTAATTTTGTCAATACAAGTTAAAGACGTAATGAGATATAGTACCTAAGCTATGCTCACAATGAGACTGCCTCGCGGGATTAGCCAAGCGGTCTAGGGCGCTGCAGTCATGGACTGTGCGACTGGTCCCGGCGGAGGTTCGAGTCCTCCCTTGGGCATGGGTGTGTGTGTTTGTCCTTAGCATAATTTAGGTTAAGTAGTGTTAAGTTTAGGGACTGATGACCTTAGCAGTTAAGTACCATAAGATTTCACACACATTTGAACATTTTTGACAGAGTTCACGCCCTCTGGCGCGTGTTTCAGCAATCATGTCCGAATGTACGTGGATTTTTTGTCCCCCTAAGTACTTTACTCTGGCGGACCATATGAGTTCGTGGTTCTGGAGTACCAATCTGACCCACAGGTTTGGACCTTCGGCAAGTAAACAGGACTACCGTGTTATTGTTAGCGCTGGGACGGATGTGGTTGGCTAAGGTCCACTGTTGCTTTGCTGTAGCTGCCATTGCAGTCGATCAATCGCCGCAATGATCCGTCTGCTGCTAGTTAACAGATTGGTGTCATTCGCAGACTGGGCCAGGCAAATCATTGACGTAAACAAGGAAAAGTGTTGGTAACAAGACTGATCCTTATGGTAGACCTTCCTGAAGTTGTTCGTCACTCGACTGCTGTCCGTTGAGTTGAACCATAATGTGCTGGTTCTATAAAAAGCTGCTGATTAATTGTATGCAGTCGCCCGGTAGATGTTGCAGGTCATAAAGTTTTTGAGGCATAATCGTCATAACCTAAGGACATCACACACACACACGCCCGAGGCAGAAATCGAACCTGCGACCGTAGCGGTCGCGCGGTTCCGGACTGAAGCGCCTAGAACCGCTTGGCCACCGCGGCCGGCTCAAGTTCTTTAACAGCACTATATACAAAACATCTGCATTTTGTGTGGGATTCGACGGAATTTGGATCGGGTCCTCTGGGCTAAATGTTAGCCCCACCAGACGTTCTTCCAGTTGGTAAAGGCGAATCCCCCCCCCCCCCCCCCCCGGTGGGTTGATGCGCCTGAGGTTCCATGCGTAGTGCTTGTCGTTAAAATCACCACACAATACACCTTTCAACAATGGTCGAAAAGTACTTGAAAATAATCCTCTTCAAACGTCCGCTACGGGCTAAAGTACGCCGCAACGCATATGATGATCCTATAGGAAGTAGCAATGATGGTTGCTGTGGCTTACAAAGCAGACAGCGGCGGGAGAGTAGCTTCTGAATGAGTGATGGATTTCTTGAGAACGATTGCTGTGCCTCCTACACGACCGATCGCGTGGTCTATCCTTTATCCTATCATGGTCTTTTGGTTAAACGGCTGAGTAGGGTGGATCTGCCAGTCGGTGACGAAAACGATACCAATGTGGTGCCAAGCGATGAAAGGTTCCAACTCGAGTTTCCTGTGCATAAGGCCATTTGCGTTGAATATACAGAGTGAGTTGTCGGTGGTCCTTCCAGGTCCATGGGCCTTGCTGACATAGTTCCCTCAAAAAGGATGATTAATTTCTTAACTGTGTTAGGGGTAGCCTGAAATTTGCGCATTGTATCTTTGATGATGGTAAAGATGTTCCCGTTTTTCAGTGGTGTGATGAAACGTTTGAGGCTAGTAAATATTTCCTTCTGTTCTAGAAGTCGAATGATGGTTGTCAGTTACTCGAAGTGGTTGGCACTGAACACCCTCTCGGCGAGCCAGTTGATTTAATTGACATTGTGGTCCGAGCCTGGCGAGGTGACAGAAACCAGAATGGTTTCTTCAAAATGATTGCACGCTACGACAAATGTATCAGTGCAAGTGGCGACTATGTCGGAAAATAGTGAAAGACGTATAATTCAGATACCTTGGTGTATTTGTCTTTGGCGTGAAAAACCATGACGAAATTTATTTTGGGAACGTCTCCTGGCCGGCAGGAGTGGCCGAGTGGTTCTAGGCGCTTCAGTCTGGAACCGCGCGACCGCTACGGTCGCAGGTTCTAATCCTGCCTCTTAGGTTAGTTAGGTTTAATCAGTTCTAAGTTCTAGGGAACCGATGACCTCAGCTGTTACGTCCCATAGTTCTCAGAGCCATTTCAACCATTTTTTGAACGTCTCCTGTAGAGCCAAAAACGTGCTATTACACACTGGTCACCAGACGATCCGTTTGCGAAGTAATACCGAATTTGACTGACTTTCATATGTCTGACTTTAATATGAAATTCTGTCCTACTTGTTAATAATGTACGAGGTCGTACTGGAAAATAATGCCTCCGAATTTTGTATCTGAAAAGTCTTAAAGCTTTTTAAATGAAACAAACGTTATTAACATTCTACGTCTTTATTTGTCCCATCCATAATTTTATTTCTCAATGTAGTCATCCTGGCGATGAACGCATTTCTGGCAACGGAAAGACGAGTTTGTTGATACCGTTTAACCTTCTTGGCGGACCCACAATCTCCTCCCCCACCACTTCGTCGCTATCAAAGTGAAGTTCTCGAACGTTTTCTTTAAGTTTTGCGTCGAGATGAAAATCGAACGGATCCAATTCGGGACTGTATGGAGGATGATTGATGAAGTGCACCCAAGGCTTCGGAATGCTGCAGATGTGGCAGCGCTCGTGTGTGGTCTGGCATTGTAGTGCTTAAGGCGATAGTGCACCCTGTGTGGACGAAGTCTTCGAATTCGAAAGTCGACTACCCCATGCTGTTTCTCACGCACTGACAATGTTAAGTTACATACCGACATGTTACACACTGCAAATAAGTAGATACGAAGCATAAAATGTAGAATGTTAACAACGTTTGCTTTACCGCAAAAGCCTTACGAATTTTCACATATAAAATTCGGAGGCATTGCTTTTCAGTGCGCCCTCGTATTTGAAGTGCAAACTTTTCGATTAATTCCGCATAATTGGGCTCAAATTTTACCCATGATCCATAGTTTGGCGATGTGGTGCATCCATAGAAGGATAGTGACATATTTTTCTGCCATCATAAGACAACGTCTAACTTGCTAATGTCGTCCAGGATGGAGAGATCGAGCATGGTTCGTATTTTGAGCTGCAAGATCACTTCGGCAATCGCCTGGATGTTTCTATCTGAGATCTGCTCAAAAGTGAAGTTCAAAATGGTTCAAATGGCTCTGAGCACTATGGGACTTAACTTATGAGGTTATCAATCCCCTAGAACCACTTAAACCTAACTAAAGGTGGGCGAGCGGTTAAAGGCGCTACAGTCTGGAACCGCACGACCACTACGGTCGTAGGTTCGAATCCTGCCTCGGGCATGGATGTGTGTGATGTCCTTAGGTTAGTTAGGTTTAAGTAGTTCTAAGTTCTAGGGGACTTATGACCACAGCAGTTGAGTCCCATAGTTCTCAGAGCCATTTGAACCATTTGAACCTAACTAAAGTAAGGACATCACACGCACCCATGCCCGAGGCAGGATTCGAACCTGCGACCGTAGCCGTCGCGAGGTTCCAAACTGTGGCGCTTAGAAGTGCTCGGCCACTCGGCCGGCAAAAGTGAAGTGTACGGTATTTCTT